>NW_022103898.1:7374820-7388466 GCF_000313985.2 Echinops telfairi | reverse complement strand
GAGTCAGGAAAATCCTCCAGCCTGAGATCTGACCCATGGACTTGGAATTTGCCAGCTGCTACAATTGTGTGAGTCATTTCTTTGACATTAGACTTCTCTGTATCTGTACATACAGAAACTTTGCTGGGTTTGCTCCTCTGGAGAACCGAGTATAAGTCAGTAACTGAACAGAAAACTCATCCTTATGCCCAGCTTGTGTAATTCCGTCTCCATAACTCACAATTAACCTCTCATTCTGCTTGATGTCAAGCCAACCTGCAGAGGGAAAAAGGGAGGGGAGAGGCCCAGGGACCAACACCACCAACTCCCACCTCCACCCCCGCCCCCACCCCATGCCTGCCCATGAAGAAACGACACTCACCGGATGAAACTCAAGTGCACACCCAGGGATCGATGGGACCCCGAGCAATCAATGCAGAGGAACACCCCGTACGTTATGCTGGCCCAGCTGGGGTTCTTAGCACCACAGTCAAAACATATCTGAAAGGAAAACAATTCTGTGATGGCTTCCAAGGACTCCACGGTTTCATACCTTTGTTTTAGTTTTCTTTTTCATTGCCTTTATAAATCTGATTTTTACCAGGGAGGGCTTCAAAAAGTTTGTGGGAACCACTCCATTATCTTTTCTGTTTATTTTCCCACAGACTTGTGCAGTGCGGGAAACAGAAAGTTATTCCCCAGGTTGTCCCCCCATAATATATGCCAAAGCTAAGGTGTTGCTTGCTAACACATGGTCAATGACTATATACACTTGGAGGTCAAGTGCTTAAAGGTTATCTCCCTGAGGGTTATCAGCCATCTAAAGCAATCAGACCTATAGTCTGTCCCACCCTGGATGGGGCCCACTCCCTGCTGATAAGGACAGTGGATTGGTCCCCTGAAGGAGAACCCAAAGACAAGGACAAGCCAACTCAGGGAGGACCAAGGATAGGCTGCCATCTTGTCCCATGTGTATCCCTAGTGCCTCCCCTCCCTATTGCATGTACACCCCTAGCTCATCCTGCTCCTGTTGCACGTCTGCCTATTGTACAACCCCTTCCTGTTATGATGTAATTAGGGGGGCTTGCATGTCCCCTAAGTGTATATATATGTCTTGATTGGACCTGGCTGCTGAGATCATGGCCCTCGGAGGTGAGCACTCGCATGCTTTATCTTGTCTGCTTTATATTTATCTCTTTAATTTTACCCCTCAGTCACACAACCGACCCTTAAACTCGTTTGATTGTGGGGGCTGGTACCCCACAGGGCAGCCCCTTACATCTGCCTTTGGAGTTAGAAGCATTACATATAAACAGTTTACAGACACACTTTAATAAAAGAGCATTAGAAAGCCATCACAAATCCGTTGAGTGTGTTTACTGTAACCTGAGCCTGTCATTTCTGACAGTCCAATGAGCCCCCTGTGCACTACACTACATGGTTTGCTCAAAAGCTACCACACGTGACATTTTAGACTGTCGATGGGTCTTAGAAAACATCTTACCTAGATAGGGGTGGGGCGGAAGTCCTCGAATGTCAACTTCTCTCACTAGAACGTGCAGCGAAGGGCACGTGGGCTTGCCGAGCCCCTCAGACTGACTGACTGCTGTGGCATCAGCAGGGTCTACTGGCCACATGAATGAACTAGCTGTGCCGCCCCCAGCCTCCCCTGCTCTGAATGCTCCCGTGTGGCCTTCCCGCCCACCTTGGACAGAACCCACAGCTTCTCTCCCAGCCAGAGGAGGGCACAGCAGTCAGTCTCTAAGAGAAGGCCCCCCGACCACCTCCAGGGAGCCTACCCTGTGTCCCCGCCTCCCTGGCTGTCCCAGGGCGTCACACTGGCCAATAGAATGTGGCAGATGTGCCTTGATTCCCTCCTGGAGTTAAGCTGTAAGAGACACTAGGGAGATCATCTCTCTCGCTCTCTCTCCCCCTTGGCTCCCCAGCTCTGGGGCCAGCCACAGGCCATGTCTCCAGGACACATGGCACTCCTCATGGAGGGGCTCCCAGTAGCAAGGAGCTGAGGTCTCAGACCCCAGCCTGGTCTACAGCTTGACCCCAAGGTCACCATCCCACTGAGCCGCCCCGTAGGCCTGACCCTCAGCCCGCGGGGTGAGACAGCAGACACCTGTTGTCTTGTCTTGCTGTGGTATGACTGACACACACAGTGAGTAAAGCTCCTTGCCCCATTCTGCCCAGGTCACTTCGAAATGCTTACCACACAGCTCACTGCCCAGCTGGGGCACTGGGAGCCAGGCCAGGCCTTCGAAGTCTGCCCAGAGTGGAGAAGCACAGCAAGTATTTGTGGACAGGATCGGCCGTCTTTTTCCAGCTCCCACCGAGCTTGGAAAGCCAAGCCCTCCCCACCGCAGGCGCCCAGCACAGGGTAACACCCACCACTCCAGCCAGCTCAGCGGGGATCCCTGGCCCCTCCTGTCCCATTGAAGCCCAGTGCCCACTGGGCCTCCCCAGACTGGCCCTTGAATAATACAATGCCTCTCATGGAAAGAACTTTTCCACTTCACCAAGTTCTGAACCACAAAGTAGTGAAAATTCTGCTCATGGGAGAATTGTTTTTCTTCCTCTCCTTCCCACCCCCTCAAAAAAAGAATGCTTTGGAAGCTCTTTATCAGCAGACACACCTGGGCGAAGCTTGTCCATTCTAGAAAGATCTGGCTTGGAGCCTGCTGAGGGCAGCAGCAGGCAGGAGAAGACTGAGCGGGCCCAAAGCCCCACCCCTCCCCATGACTGGCTGGAGGGCCGCAAGGAAGAGCAGGGGTGGGCCCTGGGGGCCACAAGTGGCATGAAAGGTGCCATTCCATTCACCTCATGTGGTGTGCTTTGTTGCCATACATTTCATTTCTGTTGTTATTACTGAGAAGATACACAGGACCACACACACACACCAATTCAACAGTTTCTACGTGTACACCCTTTGGTCACCGGGGGACACGCTTCCAGATGGGTAACTGCTCTCCTCCCCCACCCTCTCCCCCTCCCACCTCCATCAACATAAACTCACAGCCCCACAGTCTCCCATCGAACTTTCCAGTTGCTGTTGTCCTCTGGATCCCACACAGGCAGCTCCTAAGGGAGCAGGTTGCTCTGGGAGGCCTCTGAGCCCTTAAGGACAGAGCCTACAAGGGTAGTTAGGAGGCCAGGGCGCCTGGGTGGCAAAAGGTCCTGCGAACAGATGGAGCTACAACAGAGGTCAGGTGCTGGTCAGAGCAGTGGGGTCCCTAGAGGGCTGCCTCACGACCCTCCTGACCCACCAACGAGGCTGAGGGCCTTCGAAACACGGCTTAATCTGTCATGCTTTGTCACCTGAGTCTATTGCCAGTACAGGTGGGGTTGAGGTCAGGGTGGGAGAGCCAGCAGGGTCCAGGAACTGGAAGTCTCACTTGCAGCGTATCTGCCTGGACTGTCTTATCCGGGCGGGAGCAGGACCACACCTCCCTTTGAGATAGGATCCCAGACCAGAGTCCAGCGCAGCCTTCCCCAGAGGGAGCAGCACAGCAGCCTCCAGGGTGAAAGAGAAATCCCTCCCTCCCTCCCTCCGGGCTATTTGTTTTGCCGACTCAGGAGCACAATACTGTAGCAATAACAAAAACAACAAACTCACTGCCTGGTCAATGGAGAGCCTATCGCACAGGGTAGAACTGCCCCTGTGGGTTTCCAAGACAGTCCGCCTTTAGGGGAGTAGAAAGCCTCATCTTTCACCCTGGAGCAGCTGGCGGTTTCAAACTTCTGGCCTTGGGGCTAACACATGGGCATTTAAGCAACAAGAAACAAGATGATAACGATCCGGTTCCTCTGTCTACAAGTCTTCTCAGCCAAGGTAGCAGCTGGGTGTTGTTTTTGTCCTAAGGCGCTCAGCAACATGACTGCTTGGCTACCACCTAATTCAGTGGGCTGGGCCGCTCAGCCTTCTCTTTCACGATTTTGGTGAGGCCCGTCTGCTCTGACTCGTGGTCTCGGTGTTGCTGTCTCTGGAACCTCTTTGCTGCTTAGTCGCTTGAGCCAGGGGTTCCATTTGCCCTCCGTTTGTGTCTCTTCTTTCTTGAAGTTTGTGGGGTCTTCTGTTTCTGATTCTGAAATGACCAGTGCCATAGCAAAACTGACCAGTCCTCCTCTGTTAGAGCTTTACACACAGTCTCTTCATGGTCCCACACAATTGTTTGATATGGGTTCCAAATGTTATGAATATAAGGGCCTTACCAAGTAATGTTACTTCAAAAAAAAAAAGGTAGGCTTTGGGAAGTCCCCTAACAGCTAGAGAGAGAGAGAGAGAGAGAGAGAGAAAGCGTGGTGACCAGACAGCGCCCAATGATGACGTGACCTGGAGCAGGGCTTCATGTCGGGGGCATTCACCACTGCCATCTTGGCAACAGATGCTTCTCCCTGGCATGGCCAGCAGCCGGGGCAGGCGTGGGGCCCGAGCAATTACACAGTGGCCAGCATTTGAGCCGTAAGAGTTTGTTCACAGGGGCCCTGCGCTTTCATTTTGCACCGGGCCCCATAAAATACATAGCCAGTCGGATCCCCACGTTAGAGAAGGAATGGTGGACAGTGTGACACAGCTAAGCAGTTCCTCCAGAGTGCCCCCACCCCACCCCTTCATCACACCGCCCCTCACATGCCACCTGCTTGTGCTTCACCCTCCAGGTCACAGGTTCCCATACCCGTTAGGCCTTACTGCCAAACTTTTCTGATTAAAAAAAAAAAAAAATTACTCAGCGCCGCCTTGGCAATGAAAGCCTTTTGAAGTGGGGCCCCTCCTCCAGGATACAGTGTAGGCATCTGCTTCTGCAGCCCCCTGGGTGGTTCCAAAGGAACCCTGGTGGTATAATGGTTACATGTGGAACTGCTAACCATAAGGTCAGCAGTTCAAAACCACCAGACGGGGCTTTCTACTCCTGTACAGAGTTCCAGTCTCAGAAACCCACAGGGGCCATTCTACCCTGTCCTACAGGGTCACCATGAATCAGAATTGACTCAATGGTGGCGAGTTTGGTTTGGGTTTGGCTGGTCCCGGGGGCTCCTGGGGGTGGTCTCACCCACTTGGGGGACACCCGGCTCTAAACCATCAGCTCCCCCGCAGGTGGGAGCAGCGTCTTTTTCCTCACCGGTGCTTCCCACGGTGCCCAGCACACCTCCACCCCCAGGAAGATTTGCTGGATAAATAACCTATGCAATTGCGAGACACAACGGCAACAAGGTCGGGTGCAAAAACGGACGCATGGAAACAACACCAAGCAAAGCCTGACAGGTGGGAGTGGGAATTCCAGACCCAGAGTCAACGCGTACCGATGCACCGCCGGAAGTGGGAGCTGGCTCTGGTGGTCTGAAAGTGATCCACGCTCCCTTTCCCTCCTCATCCACCCGAGAGTGCTTCTCCATGCCCCCAACAAACCACCTCGCATCAGGCCGTTGTGCGAGGTCTAGAACGGGCCTTCATCTCTCTCTAGGCAGGAGCCTCAGACCCAGGACCAAACGAACTCACCTTTTACTGAGACCTGGAGCAGACGGTGTAGAACATTAACTGTGGCTCTTTCTGCCCCCTGCTTCTATTCGTTCTACTGTAAAAGACCATCTGCCTAGGAGCACGCCTTTTTGCTCCCGGAAGGAGTGGCAGTCTCAGAAACCCACAGGAGCCATTCTACCTTGTCCTAGAGGGTGGCGGTGAGTCTGCAGGGACTCCATGACACTGTGTTTGGCTTGGGTGAGTTCTAAGCCTCATCATAAAAATCATAGCTCATGCTTACTGGTGGCTAAAATGGGCAGGGAGGTCTCAGGAGGGCACAGCAGCTACACTTGACTGGTAACCAACCTCAAGGTGGACGGGCCATACCCCGCAGTGGCACCACAGGAACAAGGCCTGGCTGTCTGCTGACGTAAAGATGACAGTGGAGAAAGCCCTTTGGAGCGTTCTACTCTACCACCTGGGGTCGGGAGTCTGACCCCACTGGACCGCAAGGAGTCTGTCTGTCTGCCGTTCGGATGCAGTCAGCACCTGCAGAGGTCCTCACTTACATCCTGGATGACCTCACTTCACAGAATGCTCACAGGAACCCTGAGTTGGACAGAGCCCATGTCCCACTTTCAGATAGGGACATATGGTACAAAGTGGTCAACCTGGAGGGGGGCTCGAGGGGGGCAGGGCTAGAAAGTGGGTCGGAGGGACGTACATGCAAGCCCACGCATGCCCCTCAAAAGTGGGGCTGATGGAGCCCCCAACACGATGGCCCGTAGACACCCTTCAAATCTGAAGCTGAACCCACCACTAGGGGCCGCCTTTCAGGAAAGGGGCAGACGGGCCTATAAAGTCCGTAGTAACATCACCTGGAATGCGCCCTGCAGAACAGTTGACCCGCCGAGACCCAAAGGGCAGTGCTTGTCCAAAAACCAAGCTCAGGGCGCAGGAAGGGGCAGGGAGAGGGATGGATGGACGTCCGGAGACAAAGTGGGGAGAGGGCTGCTACATCGAGGGGACCACGACCACTGTCCCCAAACAAAATTCGGACAACCTGCTGAAGCGAATGTCCTCTGTAAACATCCACTCAAATCACAATAAAATGTTCACACCAGGAAAAAAACAGAAGTCGGTGTGAAGACACTGATGCCACACTTAGAAAGGGCACCCTTCCTGGGGTGAGTGTAATCAAACAACACACGTGGATCAGGTCCTGTGATAACGACGGCAGAACAAAGTCCCACAGCCGTGGAGTGCAAGGCAGAGCCTGACCTGCCACGCTCCACAGCCCATCAATCACTCGCTAGTCTCCATCAATCGAAATCGGAAATCAAGACACTGCCAAAGGAAAGCACCAGGCGCCAAAGCACTCCCCTCTCTGCTTCCGGCCCACCGGCCATCATTCCCAAGGCACAGTTTCCAACTGCCCGGCTCAGGCTGTGAAAGGATGGGTGTCCTCCACCAGCAAGTAGCCCTGGGGCCCCAGAGAAAGAGCATGTAACGGCTTCCCCAAAGGCTGGTGGTTGGGACTCCCAGCAGTGGCTCCAAGGAGATGGGTCCTGGCCACCTGCTTCCAGGGAGATGACCACTGAGAAAACTCCTGCTACACATGAGGTCACTGTGAGCTGACCTGACGGCACCCAGCAGCCACCATCACCACCACCAGAAAGACACAAAACCACCCAAACTTGGTCCACTCTGCAGTTTCCCCAGGAGCAGGGACATGCTTGCTAACAGCTGTTCACTTGGGGAAGGGGACAGGGGGACAGGGCAGGGCCGGGCTGGGGCAGCCTGGAGGGGTGGGGAGAGTCCACCCTCCCTTTGCACAGCCCTTTGCACTCCGACCTGTGACACTCTGATGAGGATGTCATTCTCCCGATGATGCCACATCCTGTCCTGAGCACGCCTCCCGCCAGGGGCAGAAAGTTGTCTGGAGAAACAGCCCCGGGCAGGGTTTGTGATCAACTTTCTCAGGCAGCCATGGCCCTGACCACTGGGCAGCTTTGTCAGTTAGGGAAAATGTCTCAGGGACCCTCCCCAGGAACTGCAGGGGGGGGTGGTGGCTGGGTAGGGAGGGGCAGCTGTCCTGATCAAGCTGCCAGCCAGGCCATCTGGGTTTATGAGGCTCGGGTCACCAGTGGGAGAGCCATGGGGGGTAGGGGGGGCTCGCTGGGTGACAGGTGTCCTGTGACATCCTCCCCAGCCCCCTGGGGAGCCCCCCCCCCGGGCATCCAGCCCCACTCCCAGGAGCCCCCGAGCTCATCCCCAGTGTCCACCCCCCAGTTCCCTGAAGAACCCACACGTGTACCCCCACCCCATCCCGGGCCCTCCGGAGCCCCCATTCCCGGTGGCAGGACCGCACGGGTGGCTGCCCCAGCCCGGAAGCCCCCGGAGCCCCGCGGGTGTGCGCCCCCGAGGCCCCCCTCGTCCGGGCAGGCGAGGCTAGGCCGCCGCGGCCCCACAGTGCGACGTGTCACAGCCGGGCGGCTCCTCCTCCCCGCGGGCGCCGGCGGGGTCCGGCCGGGATGCCCAGCAGGCCAGGACGCGCCCGGCGGGCCGTTACCTTGTTGGTGGGCACCGAGCGGAGGCGCTTGAAGATGCTCAGGATGTCCTGCTTGCTGGGGTCCCCCATGGTCGCCAAAGAGCCGAGGCGCAGCGGGCTCCACCAACCTAGAACGGCCGAGGAGGAGCGGTTGCCGCCTCCCGGACACCGACGACGGCCGGGGGCGGGGCTGCGCGTGACGGCCAGGACCCGCCCCCGGCAAGCCGCGCCCCCGGCCCCGCCCACAGGCGAGGCGCACGCGCCGCTCTCCTTCCTGGCGCGCGTCCCGCGGGAGGGCCGCCGGCCCCGCCCTCGGAAGCCCCGCCCCGGGCCTCCTGTGCGCATGCGTGCAGGGCTCGCGCGCCTTCTAGCGCTTTGGCGCGCTGGCCGGCTTCGTAGTCCGGTCGCTGGGCGCCCGGCCGGAGTAGGGAACCACGAAAGGGGGTGCTTTGGACTGACGGAGGGCCTCCATGGCCAAGGTGTCCCCACGTCCTTCCCGCGAGGACAGCGAAGCCCGGCACTTCGAATGCCAAAGGAGGAAACTGAGGCAGAGCCCTCTCGCCGCCCTGACCCCGACCGGCTGGATTTTGGCTAGCGGCCTTGTTGTTTCCCTGCCCTCACCTGAGGCCGAAGGAGCCCCGTCGTCACCGCGGTGAAGCATTCGACCGCTCACCTGGGGTCACCGGTTCGAATCCACCAGCTGCTGCGAGTGCGACGGCGCTGGTTGTAGAGATGACCGTTCAGGCGGGGCCGCTATTCCTCACAGCGCCCAGCGGCCTGGCCGGCCGCAGCTGACGTGAGCCCCGCGAACATTGGTTTTCTTGAGCGTTTGCTGACTGCATCGAATGCTGTCGAAAGCGCAGGCTCCGCTGAAGCAAACGCTTCTCAGAACCGAGGCGTGAGAACAGCAGAGGATGCTTGGTTCTGAACCCCCGTGGGTGCTGGCCTTGGGCTGTCTTTTCTAACGGTCAGCCCTGATGGAGCCCCTTCAGCGAGCCCGTGACCCCGCGCGTGCGCAGATAGGCCAGGCTGCCTTCGTCCGGTTTCGTTGGTTTTCAGAAGTCAGTGGCCAGTCCTTTCTTCCTCTCCTGTGGTAGTCTGGAAGCTCTGCTGAAACCCGTTCTGCGTTGCATCAACGGGCAAGCCGTCACTGACACACGGGTGGTGGCAGGTGCACTGAGGTACACTGGCCCGAAACGGAACGGATGCCTCCCAGGTGGAAGCCGAGAGGAAATTTTACCACTGGGCCACCCTGCCCTAGCTAAAACCTAGAACCAAGCCTGATGCTGTGGAATCGTTCCTGCTCAGGGTGGCCGGATGGGACACGAAAAAGCTGTCCCCATCGAGCTTCCAAAGCTGTAAATCTTTATGGTAAAAGAACCCTCGTGGTGTCATGGGCTACATGTTGGGCTGACCCCGAGGTCAGCAGTTCTAAACCACCAGCCCCTCTGCAGGAGAGAAATGAGGCTTTCTTCTTGTGAAAGATTCAGTCTGGGAAGCCCTGGGAAACAGTTCTACACTGTCCAATGGGGTTGGTGTGAGTCTGAATCGACTTGTTGGCAGTGATGGAGGGAACTCAGCCATATCTTTCTCCCCTGCCACGGCTGGTGGATTTGAACTACTGACCTTTCAGTTAGCAGCCAATGGACTAGCCACTGCACTGCCTTGGCTACCAGGTGCCTCTTTTCCATGAGTGGAGGTTGGGCAAATAGCGGGGTTGGGAGTCAAAGGTAAAGCCTTGGCTTCAGGCCCGGCTCAGCCACTTTGAAACTCCATAGCCGTGCTCAACACCTCCACTTCTCGGAACCTTGGTTGGCTGTCTGCCCAGGGCGGTTAGCAAGGAAGCATCTGAGCCGGGCAGCTTCCCATGGAGACCTGGGGAAGTCCCCAGGCAGCCCTCCTTAGACAGAACTATGCCCTCAGCTCAAGAGGCCCAGTTAGGTACTCTGAGAAGTTGGAAGCTTACAGGGAAGGTAGGCTTCCAGAAACCCAAGCTTGGAACTTCCCCAAAGACGGGAGGTGTCATCTTCCAGAACAGCAGGCAGTGTTTTCGAGCAAAGCGGTTAGGGAAGCCCTGGTAGCATAGTGAGATACACGATGGGCTCCTAACCACAAGGTCAGCAGTTTGGACTCCGCAGCCCCTCCGAGGGAAAAAGAAGAGGCTACGTCTGGAAAGAGCTAGTCTTGGAAATCCACAGAGCCATTTATACTGTCCAATGGTGTCTGCGTCAGAATCAGACCAGTGGCTCTCAACCTTCCTAATGCCGAGGTCCTTTAATACAGTTCCTCATTGGTGGTGACCCCAACCGTAAAATTAGTTTCATTGCTACTTCATCACTGCAATTTTGCTACTGTTATGAATCGTCACGTAAATATCTGATATGTAGGATGTATTTTCTTTTTTTTAACTTAAAAAAAAAATATGGGGGCTCATACAACTCATCATAATCCATACATACAACTTGTTTTATGATTTAAAACTGTACAGAGTAAATTGGTTTTCCATGCAGGATGTATTTTCATTGTTACAAATTAAACATAAAGCATAGGGATGAATCACAAAAACAAAATGTAATTATATATTGTGAACTATTTATTTCTGATTACAAATAAGTGAAATTTTGTCTTGAAGTTTGGTGTAGCATGGGTAAGTAACAGTCTTCATGCCTACTCGTAGGTGACCGTATCTGCATGTGGGCAGACCCGCCTGGACACAGGAGCTGTGTCTGCTCCAGAGACCATCGGAAATATGTTTTCTGATGGCTTTAGGTGACCCCTATGAAAGAGTCATTTGACCCCCAAGGGGGTCATGACCCACAGGTTGAGAACCCCTGAACTAGACGGAGGGGGGCTACTAGGCTAGCCCTACAGAACTCTGCCCCCCTTTTCTAGTGTTTACAAGGAGCAGCCACACCCTTTAATAGGGGGGGAAATACATTCTGCCGCTGAGTGAGTCAGTGCCAACAAACTAACTTTCTGCTGGCATAGAAAACCCCATCTGTCTCCCTCAGAACAGCTGGTGGCTTAGAACCGCTGGCCTTGTGGTTAGCAGACCCGTGCATAACCAGTACACCACCACGGCTCCTCCTCTAAATAGGAAAGCTGGTCCCACTTAGTGCCTGGAGGGGAGTTCTTCCTACTTATATGTGAGCCACGACAGTTTTAAGACCAGAAGCACTTGGAAGGAGAGGCCCAGACAAACAGGTCCGCCTGGCCTCCTGGGTAATTGTCTTTGATGTTTATCTTTCTCAAAGGCACCCTGGTTATGGCTGTGACCACGTGAAAGGGTGTGTTGTTGACTTAGCGGCTTCACAGTCCAAGGGGAGCTTGCATAAAGCCAAATGTCACCGTCAGGAAAGGCCAGGCCGGCCAGCCGAGACAGTCACCCGGTGAGTCACCGCGTGCAAACCAACGCAGCTCTTGCCCCTTACCCCTGGGGCCAACACCAGCAGACTTCAGTCAGGCAGATGGGAACTCGGGAACCGCTCTCGGTACACACCCATCGTGCATGGAGGGCGGTGTCCACTTCCCACAGGCCCAGGAGGGTCAGAGAACGGGGCTCTGGAGGGGGTTCAGTGGCTGAATTCTCCCCAGTCCATGCCCAGACCTTCTCTGAGTGGACTCAACCTAAGCCGAGTGTGTTGAAGGTCTTCCACCCGGGGGCACCTCTAACCAGGATGCAAACACCTGAACGAGCTGCCCCTCCACCCCTTCGCTGGCTCCTTTGCTGCCTCAGGTCTCCTGGTCCCTCCCCCACCCCCTACCTGACCAGCCCTGTTGGTGGCTTTCACCCTCATTCTGGAGCACCCACCCCACCACCTGGCCTCTGCAGTCCCCGGCAGCCTGCCCTCAGGTCCCATGGCTGATGACAGGCATGGGATCCTGGCCTGGATCTTCCAGGACGCTGGTGGGCAGAACTCCATTTGCCAGCCTGCCTGCCCCCACCAGAGTCTGAGGAGCAGTGAGGTTGGGGAGGCAGCAGCTGCGAGGAGCCAGAGAGGCTGTGTGTGTGTGGGGGGGTGTAGGTGGGTGCGGGGAGGCAGTGGGGACCACCACGCCCTGGGCCACATGGAGTTCTGGTGAGTCTGGGCACGGGGAAGTGTACGCAGCCAAGTCCTTATGAGAAGACCGCCACACTGGGGCTGCAGTGTCCCTCTACCACCACCACCACCCCCGTCTGCATGTCCACAGTAATCCCACTCACTTGGTCTGGCCTCGCACACAGTAGGTGCACAGTCATGGCTTGGTGAATGCAGAAGACAGATGGCAGGAGGAGGGAGCCTGCTGATTCCCAGCCAGGAGGGGCTGCTCGGGACTCAGGCTCCCCCAGACGCAGGCTCCGTGGCTGTGGGCAAATCACTCCTTGCCAGCCTCACTGGGGCCAGTTTCCTCCATTAGCATTGTGGGGGAGGGGCCCAGTGTCCCCTGGGCTTTTCCCAGACTGGAGGGGTCCCTCCAGTAACGAAGGGGTAGTTTGGTGGGAGCGTGCCATAAGAGAGCTTGGTGACCCAGTGTGGAGAATGCAGGAGCGCGGCTGAGGGTGCCCAGTGGGGTCAGGGGGATGGAGTGCCACTCTGACACAGGC
Source organism: Echinops telfairi (assembly GCF_000313985.2). Classification (NCBI taxonomy): domain Eukaryota; kingdom Metazoa; phylum Chordata; class Mammalia; order Afrosoricida; family Tenrecidae; genus Echinops; species Echinops telfairi. Next base: position 7,375,887 of record NW_022103898.1, on the reverse strand, counting down.
CTGTGCCCTGACTTGACCTTCCCAACTAGGGAGCCAGGAGTCACTCTTTTCTGGAAACTTAGGGCCAGAGGGACCAGGTGACTTGCAGGGACAAGCTAAGGAGCCCAACCTCCCACTTTAGGTAGGCCAGGTAGACAGGATCAAGGTGGGAAGCAGGGAGGGGGCCCCAGGGATCCAGGAAGGGGCTGAGGGAAAGCGTTCTGTTCTTAGCCCAACAGCCAGGCTATGTCCTGGAAAGTCAGCGGTCCCAGCGCCCCTCCCTCTCCCAGGCGGCCCTATGTCCCCAGCAGAGGGAAGCAGCAAGACCCTAGCCTCAGAGCTCCGCAGACCAGGTTAAATCTGCTCCGAGGACCCTCAAGGTCAGCAGTTTGAAACTACCAGCCGGTCTGTGGGGGAGAGAAGGGGCTTCTCCCCCTGTAGACTTCGTCTTGGAAACTCCTAAGGGCAGTTCCCCTGTCCTTCAGGGTCAGAGTCGGCATCAACTTGATGGCAGCATTTTTGTTTTGAGCGGAACCTGCGCCTCCCCATGTCCACTGGCTTCCTCTTCTGTAAAACGCGGGTGTGGTCCTAGGGGAAGCTCAGCAGACCAGGTACCCTGGACCCCACTGTGGTGTGTGGGCAGTTGGCCGGGAACTGGCAGCAGCTCAGACTTGACCACAAGGCACGTACATTCAGGCACCCACCCCACCCCACCCCCACCAACCCTGTGTCCCCAGTGGGCACTCATGGTCTTGAGGTCAGACTGGTGGCTGCCCACCCAGCTGTGAGCATCAGACAGTGATGTGGCAGGAAGGGAGGCACCAGCCTGCTGCCCACCAGGGGCAAGTCCACCAGGGAGAAGCCAGGCTGTACAGCAGCATGTTTTAGGGAGAGGGAACCCCACACTCCAGGGCACTGTTTCCCAACATGGGAGATAGCACAAAAGCAGATACTTACACTTTATCCTGGATTAGGGGCTATGGTACAAGAGTTTTTAGTTGCAGGGTGGGGAGGGGGAAAGAGTAACCCCCCATTCACCCCCACCCCCACCAAGGGGGCAGTAGGTCAAATAAGTTTGGGAACATGAC
>NW_022103898.1:7371146-7374720 GCF_000313985.2 Echinops telfairi | reverse complement strand
GGGAGCGGCAGGGGGCGCAGGGCCCTGGGCTGTGGCAGGGCTCCTGCAGCCTGGCCCGGCCCATGCTGAGGACACAGGTCCCTGCCGTGGGTGAGGGGGCATCCCTTGAGGAAAGAGGTCCACGCTCATGAGATCAACTGTTTATTGATTTGCTAAAATACTCTACCCTCTGAAGAAACGCCTGGACTGGGGAGACATGGCAGTTTGGGGTAAATCTGCAGCACAGGCGCGGGCTTGGCTGGTCAGTTCTCGCAGCAAACACGAGCTCACATTCATTTCCAAGCACAGCCTCGCTCTCACTGGAAATGGTGTCTGTCCCGGCAGAGCTGGTGGCAGTGGCAGCCACCGCAGCAGTCGGACCACCCGCCGGATCACAGTAGCACTTCCGGTATGCACCTCTGCCCACCTGGGGGGCCTTGGGGGACCCTGGCCCCCTGGGCCAGACCCGGCCTTTTGTGACTGGGGGATGTGCAGCTGCTCGGTAGGCTCAGGGTGGGGGGTGGGGGTGGGGGTGTTTACAGTGTTCTGCTACGGAAAGGACTAAGGCTACTTAAATGCTGACCCTGAACTAGCCGGCGTGGACTCAACTTAAACAGAGCCAGACTCCTGCGCCAAAGTCATGGGCTCTGAGCGGTTTGCGACGACTGTGGCCATCCACTCTCGTGAGCGCGGCAGACAAACGCGTTTAGAATTCTCTGAATACCAAACAATATTTACAGACTGACACTGAGACGGGGTGGGCCGGCGGAAGACGCCTTCTGGTTTCATACAGAAGTAGCCGTCTTGAGTTTTCCAAATCAGACCGAACGGTAAACGGGCAGGAGAGTCGAATGCAAGGAATGCGGGAGGTAGGGGGGTGGGTGGGTAAAAAGTTTAACTATGGTGGCTTCGGCAAGTCCAATGCAGGTGACTTCTGGACCGCAGCCCAGGCCCCTCCCTGGCCTAGAAGATCACCCACAAGCAACCCCCACCTCCATCCATTCACCCACATGGGCGATGACGCCTCCTGTGGCCAGCAGCAGGGCCAGGGAGAAACGGGCCATTTCGTCAAGACTGGCAGGCGCCAATCGAAGCCACAATTTAAGAATGAATGAGTGAGGAAAAGCAGGTCTATTTTTCAAAGTGGGGAGGGGCATTCATGGACAGAGACTTTAAATTAAAAGAAACCTCCCTATCTTCAAGCAGAAAATGGCACGTGAGTTTGTTCGTGTGGGTGGGAGGTGGCTGGCTGGCCAGAGGCGTGGGAATCAGCAGCTGGCTGGGAGCGAGTGTGGGGCATGACAGGCGAGGGGGCAGGCAGGAGGGGCCCCAAAAAGCCAGCGAGCAGGGGCCATATCGGCTATACTTTGTCCTGAGCTCGGGCCGCTCTGGGCATGTTTTGGGAAGGGGCTGCATCCCGGGAGAGGTGACCAGCTCGTCCACCTCTGGGGAGGACACTGTGAAGCCGGGAGCAACGGAACCATCATCGTTCGCAGGAGGAGTGGGTGCCCCACACGGCTGTCGGGGGACACACGATGGTGCTGCTGCTGCCCAGGGCCACTGGCTAATGGAACTCCAGGGACAGCAGTCTCCGGCCCCTGCCTCCAGCCTGCCCACCGGTCCTGGTCACTGGATCGCCTCGACGTAGTTTGCTGGGTACAGGCCAACCTCTCCGTTGTCCAAGCGTCCCTTGCACCAGCCCTGCTCATCCTCATCCTCTATCTTGGTCAGCTCATCCCCTGCAGGACAGAGAGGCACAAGCTCATGAGTCAGAGAGCTGGCCCGCCACCCTCGGCCCAGACCTGGCTTCAGAACCCCAGAGAAGTTCAGTCTAGTGGGGACCAGCAGGGTGCACAGGCCCATGGCTTGAGCCAGTAAATTGTACCTCAAGTCACTACGTCATCAGAGGGCCCATTGTGGGACCTCAAGATCAGCGTGGCCCACATCACGGTGACATGGGGTTGGTCCGACAGGCTGTGTCCTTCCTCCCCCTGAGGCCGTCCGCTGTCTCTCACAGCCTTTGTAGTGGCCGCCGTTGTCTTTGCTGACTCACCCTCTCCCCTGCCAGGAGCTCGGGTGGTGGTGCAGATTACCAGCTGAGCTGCTAACTGCAAGGTCAGCAGTTCGAATCCACCAGCGGCTTCAAGGGAGCAAGATGAGGCACTCTGCTTCTGGACAGGTTAATGGCCTTGGGAACCCACGGGGAGTGGCCGTCTACCTTGCCCTCTAGGGTCCCTGTGAGTCAGGACTGCGCAGTGGCATAGTCTGTCTCATCTGCCAGATGAGAACCTTTGGGCGGGCGGGGCGGGGCGGACCGGACGTCTGTCATGTCTGTCATCCTGTCTGCAGCACCAACCTTGGGGCTGGTGCCCAGTGAACACTTGTCCCCTGACTGAAAAGCAACTGCCTCCGGCCTCGCTCTGGAACCTCCCGGGGCTGTGTGTGCAGTTGGGCCAAGCGTCTGTTTGTCCGTCAGAGAACCCTGATCCTCGAGAGACCCAGCCGGGAGCAAGGTGGGCTCCAACCCACCGACCTCCCAGATAGTGATGAAACACTTAACCCCCGTGTCCCCGGGGTAGCCCGGCGGGGGTTCTTGTAAGGTGCCACTGGTCAGTTCCACTGATAGCAACCTTATACACCACGGGAGGAAACACTCCGTGGACCTCACCCCCTCCCCATAATCGCTCCGAATATTTGGACCTTCCACGTTCCCTTGGCCGCACGATGTCCTTCTTCAGGACCTGGTCCTTCTGAGAACGTGTCCAAAGTTCGTGAGGCTGAGTCTCACCAACCTGGCTTCGAAGGAGCACTCTGGCTGCATTTTTTCCAAGACCTCAGGCGGGTGCGTCTGGCAGTCCCCGGGACAGGTAACTCCCCATCGGAAGGCATCGCGCTTCCCTTCCTCTTCATTCGCCGTCCGCTCTTTACATATGTGCTGCCGCCGCCACCACGGTCAGGTGCCGTCAAGTCGGTTCCGACTCCCTGAGGCCCGAGGCCCCACAGACGGAACACTGCCTGGCCGGCACCAGCCAGGCAACCATTCTGCACTTGAGCCCGGGGCTGCAGCCACTGGGCTGGTCCATCTTGTCCACGGCCTTCTCTTGCTGCCCCTCCGTTTCACCAAGCAGGACGTCCTTCCCCAGGGACGGGGCTCGCCTGACAACAGGTCCAAAGCACGTGAGGCGAAGTCTCGCCCTCCTGGCCTCCGAGGAGCACTGGCCTGACTTGGTGCAAGACAGATCGGTCTGACGTTTTAGCAGTCCGCGGTGCTTTCAATATTCTCCTCCAGCGCCACCGCCGTTCAAAGGCATCGATTCTTCTCGGGGCTTCCTTATCCGATGTCCAACTTCCACATGCATGGGAGGCCATCGGCCAGACCCTGGCTTGGGTCAGGTGCACGGGAGTCCTCCAAGCAGCAGCCTGGCTCTCTGGCACTCTGGAGAGGTCTTGTGCAGCAGACGGACCCAAAGCAACGCATCGTGTGCTCTCTCGACTGCTGCGTCCACGGGCACTGAATGTGGGTCCAAGCCAGCAAAACACACGTGAGGTGGCTGAGAAGCACCGGGGCGGACGTCCTCCACGTGCCGCCGTTGCT
>NW_022103898.1:7361060-7370376 GCF_000313985.2 Echinops telfairi | reverse complement strand
AACCATCTAGTTCTGGTCTCAGGGTGGTGGACCCTGATGTTCGCATGGTCTGTGAGTCCACTGGACTCATGGCTTCCACGTGTCTTAGGTTTTCGTCCACCTTTTTCCTCTGCATGGAGGGATCCAGAGGTGCCCTAGAGGGTGGCTCACAGCGTTAAAGACTGCAGTCGTTGCTCACATCGAAGTAGGATCTACAGCATTTGTCTTTTGTGGATGGGTGTGCCAGTTGACCTCGGGGTCCCCTGTGACCACCTTCCTGAGCCTCCAGCTCTCAGGAACCTTCCCCAGGTGTCTGGTTCTATTTGTGGAGTGTTCTTGACAAGGCTGTAAGTTTGGGCTTCACCTGCGAGTCCGCTTCGTTTTTGGCGAGCAGGGCTGGGTCATCCCAAGGCTGCAGGTGGTGAAGGAGCCTTCCTCTGGTCCTCCTGCTGTTTTCCCCTCCACGATCCCAGCTCCTCAAGTTCTCGGCCGAGCTGATGGCCTGAAGAAGGACGGTGGCGGGACACCACCCTGACGCACGCCATTCTTGACTCAAACAGGTAGCATCTCCCTAGGACCTTCCTGGTCTCTGGACAGGCTCCTCATGAGAACACCGAGTGTCCTGGAGCGCCCGTTCCTCGTGAAGTCCGTGTGCTACGATCCGCACAGTCGAACGCTTCTGCAGCACCAATAAACACAGGCGTTCTCTGCTTTCAGCCAAGAGCCATCTGACACCAGCACGCCATCGCATGTCCCAGGTCCTCTTCTGGATCTGACTTGGCTTTCTGCCGGGTCCCTGTCCACTTGCCCCGGTGCCCCGCTGTGCTCTGTTTGGCAGCGAGCATCTGCCACGTTTGACATGAGGGAGCTAAAGGCCCACCAAACGACGCCACGAGAAAACGGAGGAGACCTGGGACACCTCCTCACACACACACACACACAGACACGCTGGGCGAGGCCGGCCCACCTACCCGCCTTGAAGCTCAGCTCGTCCTGCTCCTGCCCCTCATAGTCGTACAGGGCCCGCACCCGCACCCCTGGCACCGACGTGGCGTCCTCCTCGAAGGGGTTGGAGTCCCCATTGGCGTCCGTGGAGGAGAACGGGTTGTTCGGCTCATCGTCCGACCAGTCCGCGGGGTAGGGCTGGGTCTTCTCGTAGCTGCTCATGCTGTGAGAAAACAGTGGACATGGGCAGCTCAGCCAGGGGCTACCCGGGGGCACGAGGCCCCCCTGAAGGGGCGGGCGCAGCAGCCCCAGGTGAAGACCCAAGACCCTTGCGAAGGGGCCGAGCCGCTCTGCATCCCGGCTGTGAGCAGGTGCGCTGTGGGGGGAGCCGAGCCCGGTGCAGGGAGATGCCCCCAGCAGGACTTGCTTGGGGCACCCACAGGCTGCTGTCCTCCCGAGGTGCAGGGCCAGGGCCTTGGCGGGGGTATGTGCAGGCAGAGAGACAGAGCGCCAGCACAGTGTTAGTGGTGCCCCCCTCCACCCCCTAAGAAGCCCCGGCTGTGAGCCCCCACGGCTGAGCGCCCTGGACTCGGAGAGCGAGCGAGGGGGTGAAGCATCCGTTCACCAACTTTTTGGCCTTCGCGTCCTCCTTCTCGCTGACGGTGCTGCCCGTGTCGTCCTCCTCCTCGAAGGGGTTGTAGCTGGACTGGGAGGACTGGGTGGGGTTGCTGGCGCCGCTATGGCTGCTGGGGGTGGTGGGGGAGAGAAAGAGGAGCTTTCAGGGCCACTCCACGGGGAGCCTCTGCGCCGTGGGGCGGACGAGTCCCGTGCAGCAAGCACTCTGGGTGGCAGACAAGCGGCCGGGCCTGCAAGAAAACCAGATCCCCAGGTTCCCATCCACCGGCCGCGGCCCCGGGCCGAGCTCTCTGGACCCTGAAGTGCTGTCAGCAGCCTGTCAGCGGGGACCAGCAGAGTCCTCTCTGGAGGGAGAAAGGCACCCGCATGCAGCACGGCACAGAGAGCGTGTCCAGGCAACTCATCCACGAGTGCCCACTGTGTGCCCACCGGGCTGGCTGGAACGGAGAGGCAGCGCTGTGTCCTGCTGGAGGGAGAGGAAGCCCCCAGACCGCCTGTGGGGGGAGACCACCAGGCCCTCCTCCCTCGGGGTGCTTTCCTGGCAGACGCTGGTGCTGGGCCTGACCACTAGGTGGTGCTGGGTGGCCCTGTGCGCAGGCCTTGTGCTAGTCAAGCTGGCCCTTGTCGCCCAGGGAACCAGGCCTGTGGGCAGAGAGGGCTTCCAGGAAGTGGCCGTGGAGGGCTGAGTTCCGGAAGGCAGAGAGAGGCCTCGCCCAGCACATACTTTCCAGAAGGTTCTATGGTGCCCCCCTGACCCCCCCATCCCCGCTTATTCCATCCAGAAACCCTTTCATCAGCGAACCACGAGGCTGGACATCACCAACAAGCTCGGTCATGAGGCGGCCCATGACCCTGCCCTGCTCTGTCCTGCTCAGGCACCTGTACTGTGGGCAGCACAGCAGGTAGGGGCAGACCTTCAGGACCCTAGACTGTGCATGGAGGGACTCCCTCAGGGCAGCCATCACCACCTGGTACAAGCTCGACCCTAGACTGTGCATGGAGGGACTCCCTCAGGGCAGCCATCACCACCTGGTACAAGCTCGACATGCCTGGGCCTGGTGTATGGACGCAGCTTGGAGCCAGGCAAAAAGGCGAGCCTCCCCAGAGACTCCCGGGGGCTGCAGCCCACCCCCCAAGTCCGACGCCCAGGAAACTTCCGGGAGGCTGCCTCTGGGCTCCTGCAGGGCACCATGGGCGGCTCCCAGGTGCCTGCCTGTGGGGCTCACCTGCTGTGCTTGTTCTGCAGGGGCTGGTCGCCCGTTTGGTTGATGCCCGTCAGGGTGACGCCGTCAGCCGCCTTCTTCTTCTCTCGCCGGCTCAGCGTCCGGTTCAGGTCTGCGGACCACTCCTGGGCGACAGGTACCGGGGAGAGAAGTTGGGAAGTTGATGTGCTGGAAGCACATGTGTGTAGGACACAGGCCAGCCACCCTGCTGCCGGCCTGGCTGGGGATGCTGAGCCCCACGTCTAAGCCCCACGTCTTGGTCCGTCGCCCAGCAGACCTCGGGCCTCAGGCACCCACTACCCCTCTAACTGACCGCAACACCTGAAGCCTCCTCACTGGCCAAGAGAGCCCCCCCTCCCCCAGCCCTTGGAGGTGCAGGCTCTGACCCGGGGCAGTGCATGGTGGACACCAGTCCTACACCCGCGCCCAGGGGCTCGGAGGCTCCGCAGGCCAGGCCAGTGGGCGCTGCTGTGGCTGTGGCAGCCAGAGTCCCTCGGGCCTCCAGGGGACAGAGCAGCCCCCTCAGGAGCTGGGGGGGGCAGCAGCAGCCTTGGCCTCACATACTGAAGGGCTTCTCCACTTGTGCCCTTTGTCCCTGACTGAGCAAGGGCTGCAGCTAACGCCAGGCCTCAGTCATTCCAGCCCAGGGAAGCCCACTCGCAAGAGCCAGCCTAGAACCCCATGTGCCCACCTAGAGGTGGGGCCGCCTGAGCTCCTGCGGGCACACTCAGGTCGCCTAACATCTAGAGCTGGTCTCCCGACAGAGCCCAGTTGGCGAAGGAAACTAGAGTGCCCACGGTGGGCTCCCAAGCCTGACAGTGACCCACACCAGGGCCACCTGAAGGAAGGGTTGCTGGTAACCCCAGAGCTGTGGAGGAACACCGGCTAGCCGGCACACAGACAAATGCAACTAACCCACTCACTCACAACCACCACGCTGGGGGCCCACCAGTAACACCTACACACACGTTATACACCAGGCTGAGAAACACCCCCCCCACACACACACACACCCCACACCAGGCTGAAAAACACCCCACACACACACACACCCCACACCAGGCTGAGAAACACCCCCCACACACACACACACACACTCATGCAGGCACTGGGGGCTCAGTGAGTTGGCTATGAAACAGAAACTTACTTCGTCCTTGCAGCATGGAAAAAAGCAACAACTTTGTCAGAGAAGTCACACAGGCCCTGCTCGCTCAGGTGAGGCCAGCCCTCCAAGCACCAGCAGCACTACAGGGGACCCCGCCCCGCTCTCCAGAGCACCTGCCACGGACCCCAGCTGTGTGCACGATAGAGGGGGCCCAAGCCCAAGGCCTCTCTTACTCAGGGGGCCTGGCCCTGCAGGCAGATAAGGGGTTACAGGGGCCCCCAATGTCACCTGGAGAGCGCGGGGGTGGCAGACCTGCAGGCGAGGGAACCACGAAGGGTCCCGAGGGGTGGGCTTAACAACAGCTGCCACGTCTGCCCAGGCCATGTGCTGCCGCCACCCCTGCTTAGTCACAACAGGGCGGAGGCTCTGCCTCAGCGAGGCACAGCTGGGGGGTGACCCCACACAGCACCCGTAGGCCGCCTGGCTCCGACCCACAGAGCCCCTCCCCACACTGACCCGCCCCTTCCTGCGGAGACCACAGCTGGGCAGGTGGCCTGGTAACCCAGCCTGAGGCTGAGAGAGCCCCGTGGGGTGTCAGCCCTTGCATTTTGAAGGACAGGATGCTGGTCGGTCCAGAGCCACAGAGACAGACAAGAGCTCATTCCGCAGCCAAACTGCCTGGAGGTACTGACTGACCCCAGGGAGCCCGGGTGGGGGGTACAGAGGACACACATGGGGCCGCCCCCACCAGTGGCCACCAGGGCCAGTGTGCACGGCAGCCTCTCCCGTGTCCATAGTTGGACACACTCAGTTGCCACTCCCACCAGGCTTAGGGACCTGGCTGTGATACCTGGGACCCCAGGGCCTGTGGACACCCACATGGCTGGACAGGCTGCCCGCTCTGCGTCTGGTGTGAACACCCATGTGGCTGGTGGACAGGCTGCCCGTTCCACATCTGGGACATTCAGAAAGACCGTCCCAAGGAAGTTCCATGGGCCCTGTGGCTCTTACCTCAAACTGCGGCCAGTTCATGGACATGCCCGGCCCGTGATTGGCTCGGAACCACCTGAGGTCCTCTACAGCGTCTGCCACCTTGATGCTCTGCTCCAGGTCTCGGTAGATGTTTCTGTAGCTGTACCAGAGGGAGGCGGGAGCTGCCATCACTCACCCTGGCCCCCCGCCGGCCACCAGCAGGCACCAGGGCCCACAGCCCCCCACAGGGGGGTTGTCAGTTGGCCCTGATGTGCACAGAAGGGGACAGGTGGACACTGTGCAGGAAACCCTGTTCCTGACTGAGTCATTTTAAATGAAACCAGAGGAGGCCGAGCAAGCTTTGCTCCTGGTCGGCAAGCCCACAGGAGCCACGGCAAGGCCACAGAGCACCTTGATCCACAGAAGGGTCTGGATCCAAAGGGAGGGGAACACAGAACATGGCGCAAGATGGTGTCCTGTACAGGCCGGGGGCCGGGTCTGCCTGACTGCAGAATGGGCTTGATTTGGGGAAGCTAGGGGTGCAGACCCACTGAGGCCTGTGGGATGAGGTTGGTGGTGGCGCAGCATGCCCACGGGCATTTGTCAGCATTGCTGGTGGAGGAGCTTTGTCACGCACCCTGCCCACGCAGGGCAGAGGCCGAGGGGCAGTGTGGCAGAGAGAGCTGAGGACCGTGAGGGGCATGCCTGAGGGTACCACTGAGAAGGCAGGCCCTGCTGGCCCAAGAGCGGTATCCCGGGCACTTGGGGTCCGGGGTTGTCAGCGTCTCACAGACCCCACGGTTTAAGTTTTGTCTGTGCGATTGCTTTAACAGCTGTGGGTGTCCCGGGTGGGACGGTGGGTATCACAGCCATACAGGAGAGCGCCGCCCGCCTGTCTGCCCTGGGCTTTGGCCCATGGTGGAGCTGGGCTCACCCTGCCCTGGGTGATGCAGGACGCCGCCCAGCCTGTTCCTCCCACTGGCTGCCTGGGCCACGCTGGTCAGCGCCAAAGGGACGTACCTGGGCACGGTGGACAGGTCCAGGTGCTTCTGGACCTCCAGCAGAACCTCCCGGAAGAACCGCAGGCGCTTCTCCTCGGACTGCTGGCACTGCTCGAACACCTGCTCCATGTTCTCCATGTACTGAGGTGTGCCTGCGTCCAGCTCCGTCAGCGCCTTCTCGTACTTCTCCTTGGTCTGCGGGAGGCAGGCAGCGCAGGGCAGGTGAGCTCCCGCGCGGGCCAGGGGCCAAGTCTGGGGGGGGAGGGGGGGAACGCACGCACGCACGCAGGGTCTTCAGAGAGGTGTGGTGAGGGCAGGGGGGCTGGAGGAGGGGTCCCGAGGCCTCAGAGGGGGGACTTGGCCCACGGCAGCGGGAGTTGTGAGGGGGTAGAAGGAGAACCAGGGGACAAGACATCACAGGAGCGCCAATGGCACTCAGGGTGTCTGGGGGGCAGGGTGAGAGGAGTTCAAGGGCAGGGCAGGCAGAGTGAGGGAAGTTAACCTCTCAGACGCTGCAGGGCTGCGGGCTGCACTCTTGGCCTGCTGAGCAGTCTGTCTGTTAGTGTGAAGCACCGGCCAAGCGTGTGCGCAGACAGATGTGGCTTAGTTAACCTGGGTCACCAGGAGCCCTGGTGGGGCAGAGGGTCAGCGTTGGGCTGTTAATGGCAAGGTCAGCCTTTTCCGCCGTCCAATCACTCAATCTGAGAGAGAGCGAGGGGGTGGCCGCTCTGGAGAGATTTACGGGCTCAGGAACCCCAAGGAGAGATTCTACTCTGTCCTACGGGGTTCCTGTGAGTCTAACGGGGTAAAGAGAGTGATCACTAACTGCCAGCGCCTGGGTTTAAAACCAGTGTCCTTGTTCACTCAGATGGTAGGACCGGGAGCAGGAAGTGGGACCAGCCGGCCAAGTGGTGAGTGGGCCCTCTGGTGCCTGCCTGGCCCGCTGACCCACTGTGGCTGTAAGCTGAGTCCTGGGGGATGTGGCTATCGCTCCTCCGGCTGTTTCTGGTCAGTGTCCCCTCCTGCTCTGTACCCCATGTCCAGCCGCCTGTCCACATCATTCTGTGTCGGGAGCCACCACTTGTCTGTCAGTCTGTCCCACTGTGGTGGCGTGTGTGTGTCTGTGACGCTGGAAGCTATGACCTGGTGTTTCAAATGGCAGCAGGGTCACCCAGGGTGAGCAGGTTCCAGCAGGACTTCCTGACTAAGAACAGGCGACGAAGAGGGCAGCGGAGGGGCAGCGGAGGCCACCGGAAACCTCACGGGGAGCAGAGGGACAGTCAGGAAAGTTCTGCGGCGGGACACTGTGGTCAGTCTGCTGCACAGGCCTGCTTTCAAGTGTTGAACAGCCAGGGGGTTCTCCATCGCCCCCCAGGCAGGGGACAGTTGGACATGGAATGAGCGAGACTGAAGAGCTCATGCATGTGCGTGCCGGTGCCGGTAGGGATCACTCAAAGCACCGTGGACGGCAAGAACGACACAGCGATCGGTCTGGGAAGGAGCACACCAGAGTGCCCTTAGAGGCGAGGGTGCCGAGACTTCCTCTGGCCTCCCTTGGGCAAGTTGTCAGGAGAGGGCAGTCCGTGCAGAAGGACATCCAGCTTGGTAAAGCGGAGGGGCAGCGGAAAAAGAGGAAGGCTCTCAAGGAGAGGGACGGACATGGCGGCTGCAACCAGGGGTGCTGGCAGAGGAACCACGGGGAGGGAAGGGCAGTGCAAGGACCGGCAGGGTTTCCTGGGGTTGTGCCTGGGGTCACCAGGGCCGGAACTGACTCCATGGCACCCAACAACAGTTGCGGGGCTGGGGGTGCACTCGAGTTCGGGGGGGTGTTTTCATTCTGACCAACTCACTTCTGAAAAGCAGCTCGAGCCATCCCCAGTCACTGGCGGGACCACCTTGAGGTCAGGCCTGTGACCGTCCGGCCCCCTCTGCAGTGTAATGTCTGTCCCCTACTGTGGCTGCTCGAGGTTTTTTCTATACCACTGTTTCCCAAAGCGGGTGAATACCGCCCCTCGGGGGCGGTACTGGAAAGACGGGGTGCGGGGGTGTTTGCAAAAGCAGGTGCCTCCACTTCAACCTAGATGAAGGGCCATCGCACACATTTTTAATGGCCGGGAAGGGGCACGGAGTCATTTCTTTTCCCCGCTTTTCTTTTCTGTAAAGGGGCGGGCGGTTGCCCACATAATCCTGGGGACCTGTTCTAAGCGCTGAGATATACCGAAGCCCAGTGTCAGTGTCTTTCTTTCTATTCTATCTGTCTGTCTGTCTGTCTATGTATGTATCTATCCATCCATCCATCCATCATCCATCCATCCATCCATCCATCCATCCATCCATCCATCCATCACGCTGATAAATTAGAGCATGTACATTTCTGTTCACACTTCCTGGCCTGGGCTTTCACCTTGTTCTCAGTGAGCGGCCGACCCCATATTCTAAATCACACAGCTGACCATTTGGGAGCCCCGGGGTGGGCCTAGCAAGCTCTTGCCCAAGGTGTGGAGCCTCCGGGCAGCTCCTGGCGACTGAGAGCGGGCTTCTTCCGGTCACACCCACGTGTCTGATTTACGAAAAACAGACCGGCCACTTGGGGAAACTTGAGGAGCAGCAAGCACAGCAAGGGCTGTGACCCAGAAAGCCAAGGGTCCCAGGAGCACCCTGAGCTGGTTTGAGACCCTCCCCCTGCCTCCTGTGCACCCCAGGGCCCGCACTCCCATCTTTGCCCACCAAGTACTCCCGCCCAACCTGGGAGCCAGGGCCCCCAGACTCATTGCCCGTGTCGCCCTTGGGGAAAGCCTCTGTGACACCCCCCAACCCCACAGCCCCCCAGGGCAGGATGAGCCCCTCCTGTCTCAGGCCTCCTCAGATGTCAAAACCAAAGACCACGGTGTGCAGACGAATGGCCCAAGCTGGGTCCCAAGGGGGTCCTTGCCCCCATAGGAGGTGCCCCGCCCTTCTCCCCAGACCTGGTTGTGGCGCCTCCCTGTGAGGTGGCCACCTGGGGAGTCCCAGCAGGCCGGGCCGGGATGGCTGGGCAGGCGGCAGCGAGGGCGGCCCCACCTTGAGGACGTCTTGCTTGCATTTCTCCACCTTGTCCTGCAGCTTCTTCAGCTGCTCGGGGTTGAGCGCCGGGTCGGCCTTGCTGCTGCTCTCCCGGGAGACGGCGAGCTTCTCCTCCTTGCACGCCGTGTGGTACGCCTTCTTCGCCGCCTCCACCTGCGGGGCCACCGCGGTCTCAGCACCCCCTCCTCCAGGCCCAAATCCTCTCTGGGGGCCGCCCCTGCCCCGACCACAGCAAGTGCCCGCCTTGTCCTCTCTCAGGGTGTCCCCACCTGCAGGGCCCCAACCTCTACCCAACAGCAGTTACTGCCTGCACTCTCAAGACAAAGGGGACGGCAGCCAGGGCGGCCGGTGGGGGTGGGGCGGGCCCCCGGAGGCACCCCACCCCCACCCCC
>NW_022103898.1:7358092-7360654 GCF_000313985.2 Echinops telfairi | reverse complement strand
GAGAGCAGGCGGCGGGCGTGAAGGTACCTCTTTCAGCTTCTTGGCCCAGGGCTTCTGTGCCTTCCGGAAGCCATCCTCGGCCTCCTTGGACTCCTTGAAGCTGCCCATCATCTGCTTGTGGAAGGCCTCCTTCTGCCAATTCTTGACCTTCTCAAAGTCCTCATTCATCAGCGAGGCCTTGACCTCCAGGTGCAGCTCGCTCACCCTCTCCGCCTCCGTCAGGACAGCCATCCAGGCCTTCTCCACGGTGCCGTACTGTGGCCCTGCAGGCGGGAGCAGGGTCACCAGGGCCCTCTCAGCAGGAGGCCGCCTGGTGTTGCTGAGCCTTCTCCCCATGCCCATTGTTCCCTGGGCTCTCCAGGATGAGGGTGGAAGTGGAGCTGAAGCTGACTCCTCCCTGCCCGGGGGGGACAGGAGAGATGGGGGACACTCTCCTTGTCTGTGGTCAAGACCACCACGCTCCTCAAAAAGCCCCATGTCCTCCTTTAGGAAGTTGCAAGCAGCCCTGGGGCACAGTGGGTTAAGGCATCAGGCTGCATGGTCGGCAGTTCAAGCCCAGGAGGTTCTCTGAGGGGGAAAGATGAGGCTGTCTGCTCCCGGGGATTTACAGTCTCGGGGAGAAAAGCCCTTTTCTGTCTGACAGGTTGGAGGAGCTGGCATCAAATCGAAGGCAGGGGGCTGGTTTTGTGGGTTGGATCTGCTCCAGACTGCCCCACAGACCCCTGGCCAGACCTCCCTCCCAAAGCTGGGGCTCCCCTGCAGCACAAGCCCACCCTTCCTTCTACTCCATCCAGCAGACATGAGAGAGCAAGAGATGCTGATGGAATAGCGAAAAAGGGGGCGGCGTCCTCAGGCCTCCTTTGATCAGGGGAGAGCACACCTCATTTCTAGATGGTGTGTGCCGCAGGTCCCTCACCCAGACCGGAACCCCTTCTCCCAGTGGCCTCTTGTTAAAGGAGTGGGGCGGGATAGGGTGAAGGGAGAGAGTGCTCTGTTTGCAGAGGTTCCTGGGATCTGAGAAGGGGCACAGGGCTCGGGGACAGCAGCAGTGAGACCTCAGGCCATGACGACAGGACAGTGTGACCCTGCCCGGCCCAAGTCCGGAGCCTGGTGGGCTGGATGGTAACACCCCACTCTGGAGCGGGGCAGGGGGTGCTGGAGCCCGTGGAGATGTAGTGGTAGCAACCCCTTTCCTGGAAGGGCTGCCGAACCCCACCCCTCACCTCCTGCCCATTCCACGCCCCAACACAAGGCTCGGAGCTGGACCTGTGAGCACCAGCCCAGACGGCCTCAGAGGCAAATACTCCATCCCAGCTCCAGGGCACAGGAGGGCAGCTGGCACAGCCGCCCTGCAGTGGCCTGAGGCCCTGATCTACAGGGGGAACCTGGCCCCACACCCCCCCTGACCCTCTTGTGTGTCTGCTGAAACCCCTTCAATGCTGGGCGGGGTTCTGTGACTGAGCTCTCTGGCAGAAAGGGGCAGAGAGGGGCCAAGGCTCCCCAACACCTGAGGTTCTTCCCTTTAAATTTCAAGACAGAAACCTCACTGCATGCCTCCAGCCAGTCCCAGGCGGCCTCAATGAGTGGCCAAATGCGGAACCAAGGTACTGGGCCTACCCCAGCGGGGCTGACTCACGTGCTGGGTCTTAGGTTAGCTTGTCCCTTAGGGGACAAGGGGGCTGGAACAGGGGGTTTGGCTGCTGTCAGCAGAGGGCAGTCTTCTGTCCCTAAGGGAGAAGGGTGGGCCCCACTCCACCGCTCCCCAACCCACAAGCCCCCCATCCCCACCCTGCCGCCCACATGGGAGAAGGGAAACGGGCCCAGAGCTACTTGGCTTTGAGGGTGCCAGTCGGTGGTGCCTCCTACCCTTGTCCACAAGCTGCCGCCAGCGGCGGGCCCACTCGGTGAGCTGCTGGGCGTAGGCCTTCTCGATGCGTGCCCGTTCATGCAGGCAGCCCATGAGGTCGCTGCACAGCCGGTGGCCATCGTCAATCCGCCTCACCGTCCGCTTGTAGTTCCCCACCTGGACGGAGAACACGCTGTGAGCTCCGGCCCTGGCCCGACCCCCGACAGCCCGTCCACGCCTGGGAGACGGACAGACAGCGCTCGCACACGTACACCCTCCACACCAGCCAGGCTGTGCACTCGCTCACCCTGAGGGTTCTGGCTCCCATTTCCCACCGCCCCCCACCCCGGGGTGCAAAGGCACCCTGCTTGTTAGAGAGAGAGCTTCCTGGGTCTGTTAGGACCAGGAGCCCACAGACCCGCCCCTCAGCACCTCCCAGCCTGCTCTCCAGCAGCCTGTGGCCCGTGTGGGTCCAGAGAGCGTGGGCAAGGGCCAGAGGGAGGCGGGCCCAGCCTCCAGAGTCGGTGACACCTAAGCAGAGGTGGGTAGGTTCAGGATCCGTAACCGTTCTCCAGCCACAGGCTTTCTGGACTAGCCGCGTCTGGGTCACGCCAGGCACGCACACGGGCTTCCAGGGGCCTCACGCTGGACTGAGTCTTTCTGACTCTTGAATGACAGCAGGGACTCACAGACTGATCTATGAACACACACGCACA
>NW_022103898.1:7345978-7357664 GCF_000313985.2 Echinops telfairi | reverse complement strand
AGTCTGCCTGTTAGTCACCACGTGAGGTTTCTCTGTGGGGGCGGGGCTAGCCAGCGGAGACTGGCCTGCCGAGGAGGAGCGGCCACTCCCATCTCCCAGGTGAGGACACTGAGGCTTAGAGAACCTCCACGGGGCTGGGCTGCCACCGACAGCAGTGTTTCCGATGGCTCTGGCCAGCAAACTAGGGCACCTCCCTGCTGAGTGGGTGGCAGGCCCCAAGGTGGGTTTGATGACCCTCCCACCCCCTCCCCATCTCATCATAATGTGGCTCAAACCCACTGCCACCAGTCAGCCGACTAGGGGACCTTGTGCAGGGTTTCTGAGGCTCTGGCTGGGCAAAGGCGCAGACAGCCTCATCCTTCTCTTACGCAACGAAGGTTGGGTTTGAACTGCCCACCTTGCAGTTTGCAGTTAGCGATCCAACACTCACCAGACTGCACTACTTAATCTCCTTACAGGAGGGACCAGCTCCCCTAAATCATGACTATGAGGAGAGGGGTAGGGGAGCACCGGAGAACGCTCACTGCTAATGTGGGGTGAAAATCCAAGTGTCCTTCCCTAGGTTTCTGTCCCGAAGCCCCTCATCTGGAAGGGCACAAGGGCACAGCACAGATGGCCGGCAGCATCTGTCCAGCATCAGCCACCCTGTGTCAGACCGGCCGAGTCTAGAGCCACTCTGCCTGGGCGGGCGGGCTCAGGACGTCATCTCTGGACGGCCAGCACTGGAAACGCTCTGGTTTGCCTGCTTCTGCAGAAGAGAGCCGGGCTCTCGGGGCCTGGGGGCAGCTTTGCCAGCTTGGATTTCCCAGCAGGTCGAATAATCTGCTGCTGTCCTGAACCAGTCTATTCTGACTCTAACAGCCCTACAGGGCAGGGCAGAACCGCTCCCCAGGGCTTCTGAGACCATCCAAAGGCCTCATCTCTCTCCTGATGTGAACCGCTGGCCATGGGGCACACAGCTGAAGGAGTAACTCCCACGGGCACCAGGCCTCAGCATGGCCCTTAGCCGTCACGCTGGGTGGCCCCTCCAGGGCCAGAGGCCCCTGTGGTCTGCAGCAGGCCATCTCCCTCCATGGACCCTCCACCCAGACGGGGTCCAGCTGTTTGCCTTGGCAAGACAGGCCGCTCCATCACCCACAGGACAGCAGCTCTGCCTTGGTGGGTGCTGCATATTCCCAAAGCCACCTTCCACCCGCAAAGGCCTCCCTGCCGCCCGGTCACTTCTGCCTCCTGGCAAACCTCGGTCACTGTGGGTTTCTGAGGCCGTCCACCTTCACAGGAGCAGAAAAGCCTCATCGTTCTCCCTAGGAGTGGCTGTTGGTCTCGAACTGCTGACCTTGCTAACCCAGCGCATATAGCCCACTACACCCAGCTAGCATAGTCTCAGCCCGCTCACCTCCCTCCACATAGGGCCCTGCGGTGGCTCTTGAACTCACACAGGTAGAAGAAGGAAGGAACCCACAACACAACACCCGCTGGGCCGGTGGGCTGACAGAACCACAGCCTGAACTCCACCTTGGCCTTCAGCCCTTGGCGGTGGCTCCCTGCAGGCAACGCAGTATTCACCTTGGACCCAACACCGACAGGCCCCCTGGGTGCTCCAGAAGCAGTCCACCCCCCTCCACCGAGTGTTCAAAAGCCCCGGAGAAGGGTTTCGGGGTATGGCCTGGGGGCACTTAAGTCGGGGCAGCTGGTCCTTCTGAGCGGCTGCTGTTCATGTGGAAACAACGGACAAGCAGCGGGAACTGCCGGCCAACTGCACGACACCTGTTCTACGTTTAGGTGTGAGCTCTCGGGTGTCAGCCGGGAGGGGCCCCTTTCAGCGGCCATGTCCCGAGGACCTGGGACATGGGCCCTGCGGTGCCCCGTCTGCCCTACCGGCCCTTGTCCCACGGAAGAGGCCCCACCCAGGCTGACAACAGCCATCAGCCAACCCTTCACATCCGTGTGTCAGGTATGCTCCAGGGACCACCAGTCCCACAGCAGTCTGTCTGCCTGCCTGCCTGTCCCTGTGTCTGAGGGATGTGCTGCGGTTGCCACAGCTGCCTGCTTCATGGCAACTAACTGCTAAGACAGGTGTGCCGGGGGTGTGGCCATCGCCACCATGAGGGTTTGCGAGGCCTCCGTGCTCCGCCCAGCTCCTCTGCACCTGCCGTGCTTGCTCCCCACCCCACCCCAGCTCCGACGGCTTTTTGTGTGTCTCATTACCAGGACGCCCAGGACAAGCACAGCCAGAAGGCACGAGGCAAAAGACAAGTGCTGCTCCCGGGGCCCCAGGCACCAGTCTCGAGGAACATGTTTAAACAGGCCTCTGCCTTCAGAGGGCGAGGCAGACAAGGTGTTCCGGGCGCGTGTCTGTGTCTGTCTCCTTAGGGCGCTGTGTTTGCTGTTGTCTTTGTTTCTTCTAGTCACCAGTTTAATTTGTAAAAAGATGACATATGTTCATGTACAGAAACACGTTAAAAATAAAGGTTGCAGGCGGCTTAAATAAGAAACAAAACACATACACACACACACACACACCCCAAAACCATCTACAGAGAAGTCCCCGGATGATGGGGGTGCGTGGCAGGGGAGGCAGGAATTGAGGAGAAAAGGTTCTGCAGTGGGTCATGCAGACAGCCCACCCACGGTCCTGCTGTGATGGAAGGATTACACGGCATGGCACGTGAAGTGCATGCCGGTCAAATGATTTTTAAAACTGAAGGAACACGGGTCCCATGAAAGCAGCGGCTTCTGAGGGGCGCGAGGGTCCCATCGATTCCAGGCAGAGGGTCGGTGAGCTCTGAAGGCTCCGGTGACTGCTCGGTGGGACCCCAAAGGGTTCGTCTCAACAGAGCCACGCAGAGGACTCGGGCGAGCCATCGGGGCTTGTCTTGAAGAACCGGAACTGGAAAGCTGCCCGGGTGAGGAAGAGGCCGGAGAGGCCGTGCTGAGGGGCTTTTCCTGTGGATTCCAGGGCCTGCTCGTTCTCGGAGGGCAGCAGGGCTGTCCTGGGAGTTCCTGGGGAAGCCCACGGACCCCCACATCGTCCTACAGCCCTGATCCGGCCCCCTCGGGCTGCTCTTTGTTCCCCAAACTCAAGAACATTTCGAGGACTGCTCTTTGGGTCTCTTGGAGATGATGTAAATGAGGAGACGTTTTCTTCAGGGACGGGAACGCGGAAGCACCTCCTTCCAAAGGCCACGCTGAGACACAGCCACGTCCTGTCTGGATAAGAACTTGTGGGTTGGTGGCAACGTCTCAGGGCTGCCCGTGCGTGGAGCCTTTGCCGCCGGTGTCTGTCGCTGCCGCCCGCCATGCTGCCCGGCCGTCCTTCTCCGTATGGCTCCGTTCAGGTTCTCGGCTCACAAGAGCTCTTTATTATTCATCCGGGTGGAGGACATTTGGGTTGTTTTCCATTTGGGGGGCGATTTTAAATAAAGGAGCCGCGAACACTTATGGACAGGCATTTGTGTGAGCGCGTGCTCTCATTCCTCCCACGAGCACCCACCAGGGGGGATGTGGTAAGAAGTGTCTTTTTAACTCTGAGGGACACTGCCAGGCTGCCCCCCCTCCGCCCGGTGGCTGCAGCATTCCCTCTGCACTGTCACGAGCCCCAGGCATGGCCAGGGCTTACCTGGGGGCAATTCCACTTTGTCTATGGGAACACCTTTCATTAGACTGGAGTCCCTGGGGGTGGGTGGGGGTGGGGGTGGTCAAGTACTGGACTGCTGGTCTAAAGGTTGTCAGTTCACACCCACCCGGTGACACCTCCCATGCCAGCCGGGCAGTCTGGTGCCCAGCAGTCACAGCCTGGGGAGCCGTTTCTGGTCAGACACACACTGGACTCCACGGCAACCAACAGGAGGCTTGCGGCCTCACTGGCTTCCCTGCTGACTGTTGACACCACGCCAGGCCCAGGGGGAGGGAAGGAGAGAGGCTGGAGGCTCAGATGGCTCTGTCCTCCAGGTGGGGGGGGGTGGGGGGAGAGGGTGGGGATAGAACCAGGCTCCAGGCACTGTGGCAGTCACCATGCCCATGGTTCGGCTGAAGAGAGCAGCTCCATCCCCTACCCTCCACGGGCTGGCAAGGGCCCCCATCCACCTAGTCACGGGGCACACAGTCCATCCGCTGAAGGACCCGAGCTGCTCTGTCCACCTCCCCACAGCGCACTATGCCTCAGTCCAGATGTCTAAAGATGGGGAAGAATTAAGCCCGGGGTATGTCCACTCAGCCCTGCCCAGTGACAGAAGACACGGTTCTTGGGGAGATGGGCAAGGGTCTGAGCAGGTGCAGGCTGAGGGAGAGGAAGTCCCCGGCTGATGACTCCCGGAACATTAGGCCCCCTCACTGCATACACTGGTGGGAAAGCCCTGTTCCCCACACCAGGTGCTGTGCACCCTCACCCTTATACCTGTGGGTGGGAGCCCCGTGCGTGAGGGTCCAGCAGGGGGGCAGGCACTGGTCAGAGGGCAGTGTCTCCTTCAATCCCTTTTGCTGTGCATGGGTCACAACCAACTCGAGGGCCCCTCACAACGAGCACGTCTGAGCCCAGGTCCGGCTCTCGGGAATTCCAGGGGAAGACGGCCCAAGGAGCTGACAAGAGACCAGGCCTCCCGCAGAGCCTTCTCTTAGGGCAGCTGTTCTCCACCTGTGGGTCTCAACCCCTTTGGGGGTTGAACAACCCTTTCACAGGGGTCGCCTAAGACCATCGGAAAGCACATATTTCCGATAGTCTTAGGAAGACAGCTCCTCTATCCGTCTCCAGGCGGGTCCGCCCACATGCAGATACACCCACACAGGAGTACCCGGCATGAAGGCTGTTACCCATGCTACACCATGCTTCAAGACAAAATGTCATTTGTCATTAGAAATAAATAGTTCACAAAATATAATTATGTATTGTTTTTGTGATGAATCCCTATGCCTTAATGATGTTCAGTTGTAACAATGAAAATACATCCTGCATGTCAGATCTTTACATGATGATTCCTTCATCACAGTAGCAAAATGACAGTGATGAAGTAGCAATGAAAATAATTATGGTTGGGGGGCACCACCACACGGATAACTGTATGAAAGGGTCGTGGCATGAGGAAGGTGGAGAACCACTGTTCTAGAGCCAGCACCCTGAATCTGGGCTCCTCGCTTCCTAATCTGTGAGAAAACAGCATGTTTGAGAAAGCCGCCCCCCGCAGCACAGCTGGCAGAGACGTCAGGCAATGCCAGGACGGTCAGTACTGTGCCATTTCCAGTAGCTTAGACCAAGCAATCCTGACCAGAGTTTGGAGAGGTCACAGGTCATGGGACAGTGGGAGGTTTTCATCATGATGGGTTCCCTTGGTGGGGAGTGTGGGGGCCAAAGGGGTGGGCACACCCAGCTGCAGCCCAAGGAGCAGGAGAGAAGGTGTCACTGAGTCACCGAGCAGGCCACTAGCCAGTGGGTGGCACCCAGCATGGGCACAGAGCTGGCCAGCATGAGGGCAGGTAGGGGGGTGCTGAGCCCCAGGGCCTCCTACCGACCGGGCTCCGGGTGGCTGGATGAGCCTCGCTGGGTGGGCCCCATGCTTGCAGCGACCCCAGGAGCAGGCGGCGTCAAGGGGCCCCAGCCAGGAGCGCCAGGCTGAGCAACAGGAGGGAAGGCTGCCACTGGGGAGGGGCTCTAGGCTCACAAACTCAGGGCTCCGCCCCCGGCAGCTTAGCCAAAGCAGCAGTGGCCACAGGGCCGAGCACTGGCTGTGAAGACAAGCAAATCGAGGGAGAGAGGGAAAGAAGTCGGAACCTTCCACAGAACCAACCACAGAAGCCAGCAGGCCTTCCTGCGGCTGTCAAGACGGTTACGTCACGCACCGAAGGAGCCACGGAACAAAAGGAGAGAAGGCAGCCTGGACCCGTCCACCAAAACCAAACCCCACCAAAAAGCACAGACCCTGTCCTTCCACCAGGACACCCACCTCGGCCCCCACCCCAAAAGGAAGAAGCCACGGAATCTTCCAGCAGCTGTGAAAACAAGAACATGCCGAGTGCAGCAGGCCACGGAACCTTCCAGCACCTGTCCGGCAGGGATACTTCAAGTACACCGGAAAGCCATGGAACCTTCCACCAGCTGCAAAGACCAAGATGGGTCAAGTGCAGGCAGAGGCCACCGACCCTTCTTGCAGCTGCAGAGACAGAGTTACATCGAGCACCAGCTGCAAAGGCTCAGAGAGGCAGGTGCCTCGACACGCCACCAGCCGTAACGGCAAGCACACGACGCCGGGCACCTCTAGACACCACAGTGACAGAACTTTCCGCCAGAAACAAACAAAAGAGGCCACAGCACCTCCCACAAGAGCCACGATAAGAAGGCAGACGCCCTCCACGGCCGTGATGACAAAGACCCATCAATGCCCCCAGCTGTCAGTCAAGGGACAAGGACACCTAGATACCAGAGACCCTTGGAGCAGCAGTCAGGAGAAGGGTGCCTCCGGGAAACCCAGAGGCCCCGGAACACTGTCCTTGCTGTAAAGACATCACTGACGCCAGGAAGCCACAGAGACAAAAAGATGCGTGCGTGTTTAAAAAGAAGCACAGACCCTCCCTCCAGCTGCAGAGACCAAGGTGCATCGAGTGCAAACATCTGTACCCAAGAAGCTTCTGCCAGCCATAGAGCCACGACACCACAAGGACAGTGCCACAACAGAACCTTCCGCCAGCCTGGAGACAAGGCTGTGTGAAGGACACACCAAGGGCACCACGATGTGGCAGAGCAGTCACCGATAGAAAAGACAGGGATATGTCAGGCGAACACTGAACCTTCCGGCAGCTATGAAGGCATGGATACAAGGATGACCCTTGAGGGCCTGCCACTAGACACACACATGCACACGCACATACATGTTCTCACCAGGAGGACTGCCACCAGGAACACACACAGACATGCACACATACCCCCGCCATGCGTGAGCACACACACACACCCCAGCAACACACATGCACACATACAAGAACATGCACACAGATGTATATCAACACTGTCACTAACCCCACCACACACGTTCGCCCCAGGGTGAGTGCCACCACACATGCACATACCACTGAGGAGGACCTCCACCAGCCCCTCCACACACAGACACACACCCACACCACGAGGACTGCCACTAGTAACACACATCTACACACATGTACCCATCAGAACTGTTGCCAAACCCTCACCACCACATACACACAGGTACACACATATACACACACCACATACACACCCTGCAGGTGCACTGCCACCAGACACACACACACACACACACACCAGGAAGAGCCCTAGCCCCAACCACACACATGCACACTAACACCCATAGAGAACCACCATAAGAACTGCTATTACACACACACACACACAAACTGCTCCCAGTACACACACTCACACCTACGTGCCTGTACTCACCAGGAGGCCTGCCAACAGCCATCCACTCACACAGGCACAGACACACACATCCACCATACCTACCAGGAGGCCTGCCACCAGACACACACACACTGATGAGACACATCCAGCAAACACACATGCGTG
Organism: Echinops telfairi; assembly: GCF_000313985.2. NCBI lineage: Eukaryota > Metazoa > Chordata > Mammalia > Afrosoricida > Tenrecidae > Echinops > Echinops telfairi. The sequence goes on along the minus strand of NW_022103898.1, from coordinate 7,350,136 downwards.
CATGCGCACGCCCACCAGGACTGTTAACTGACACGCAGACCCACCTGGAGCACTACCACACGCGTGTGCACACACACCACTACACACTCACACAAGAGGACGGCCACCACATGCAACACAGACACACACACACAACCAGGAAGACAGCCACCAGCCGCACATACCTACTAGAAAGACTACCACCGTCCTCCTGGCCTCCTGGTGGACAGCTGGGGGTCGCAGGGAGAGTCCTCCTGATGGCTACCGTCAGTCTTGTGTCTGCATATGTGATGTGTCTACATACGTGACTGGTATACGGCTTTCTGCTGTGCGTGTGTGGTGCGCTAGCTGGTGGCAGTGTTCCTGCTGGTGTGAGGGTGGGTGCCTGGTGGCAGTACTCCGGGTGAGCATGTGTGTGTCTGTGTGCGCCCACAGTCCTTCCAGTGAGTACTTGTGGGTGTGGGTGCACATGGGGGACTGGTGACAGGGCTGTAAGTGTGGGGTCCCCCAAGACTCGTCCCGCACCCACTCAGCGAGCTGGGGAAGCCTTCCGTGGCCTTGGGCTGCACCTGCCGTGCGTGGCAGGTGGGTGTGTCCTCCCGGGTCTCCGGCACCGCATCACCAGGAAGCAACAGACTCAGAACAAGTTGAGGTTTATAAACCACTACACGTCGTGCTGGCATCGGCCTGAGCCCACTGCCATGGTCAGCCTCGTGGGGGGTTATAGCCGCGCCTCGACAACCATGACCCAAGGTCAGGGCTCGTCACGTCACCAGCAGAGAGAAACCAGTAGCTGTGCCGCAGACCCAGGCGCTGTCGGGAGAGGCCAGCCGGGCACCAGGGGAATAACAGCAGGAGAGAAGGGGCTCCCCTCCGGCCGGCAGCAGGAAAAAGACGTGGGAGTCAGGCCGAGCTTCTCCCACGAGCCATCCCAGGGGAAGGGAGTTTCTCACAGCCCAGGGCCGGCAGGGAGACGCCCAGCTGTCAGCACTGACTGCTCTTCTGCACTGCCCACCACCCTACCACGTAGTGCCGTTTCTTTTCTAAGGCTGCAGCAAGAGCTGCCTCCTGAGTCACACCCGGCTACGCCTGTGTCTCATGGACACTCAGGCCCACGTTTCGAGACACAAACGGACGACAAGAACAGCCTGCTCACTGGATTCGCAGGACCCAGGATCAGAATGCTCCAACACGGAAGTTTACTGGCTTCACAGGGAGCCCAGCACACTGGACGAGACCAGAAATGCGTGTCTGCGACCTTCCCGCTGCCGTGGAGAACTGGCACGCACCCCGGCACAGACGTGGCCCGGCCGGGGGCCGCTCTCCACGGGAAGCAGCCCAGGCAATTACCTCCCAGAAGCTGTCGCTGGACACTTCGACCCCCACGGAATCGTCGTACGTGACAGACATCTCTTCAGAGGGTGAAGGAGCGCGGGGAATGCTTAGATCCGGAAGCCGCTTCCGATGCTCAAAATGTGGAGACAAACCTACAAAACAAAAGCAAAATGGCGTTGTGGTTTCGGAACCCCCGGGTAAAGTGCATGAGCATCTCCATGGTGTGGACCACCTCCTGTTTCTGGCGTGGCCTTTGGTACAGGGCCACCTGCATGTCCGCTGCCAGCAGAAGAAAGTCAGTTGATCCCAAAAAACTCTGGGCACTGACAAGTGTGTGCGTCTCACACGAAGAGGTGGACGTGGCTTTCCACCACCTTTCCCCAAAAGCTGGAAGAACTTTCCAACGCCTCGCGTGTGTTCTTGGGCCACGCGGCTGAGCACCTTAGCGACACGGGTGGGAGGAGACCCCGTCCACCACCCAGCAGCCGCAGCCGCGGGGAAGGGCCTTGGGGTGAATTGGGTCAAGAGGGCGCAGTCCCAATTATGACACCTAACTGCCGTCTCCAGGGACCCCACCATATTCCACTTGTGGGGTACTGTCTACCCCGCAGGCCGAGTGATCTCAGTCCCCTACTGAAGCCTGGCCAAAGCTCGTGCAGAAAAAGAACTTTCAGATGTTTACAAAGCTGGACCCATTGACTCTGAGCCAGAGATTCTCTGTCCCCAAACTCAGGCCAAGGTAAGAGTGGGGATGAGTCTTCCTGATGCGGGAAGGCCTCGATGAACCCCCCCCCACACACACACACACCGATCATGCAAATGAAGTGGCCTGTTCCACCCACTGGGGCTTTCTGGCTTCTTGGTATAAAGGTGACCACACCATGCTTTCTGTGTTCCTGTGTTCAGCGCACAGAGCCACTTTCTGCATTGCGCTGTGCAGGGTGGTCTAAGCCTCAGTTCAGCAGTGGGAGATGGGGCCAGCCGGGGCACCGTGACCAGCCCTTGGTTTGAGTGCCGACGTAGTGCCAGGCTTTGCTCGAGGTATCGGCCCACATGTCACCATTTGATAGCACCCGAGTCCCTGTGACACACAGCCCAGGGCAGCAGTAAGGACGCAGGGTCTGCCTGGGCTCCAGTCCACCACCCACCATTGGTGAGCAAGAGGACGGTCGGATAAAGGTGTCATAAGACATGGGACCCAGCCAGGGCCCGGTGAGAAGGACACACAGCCCCCGGGCAGGGTGCTACAGCTGTCTTGTCTGCAGAGTGCACCCAGGAGCCCCCAGAGGGCAAGACCAACACCGAGTCACGGCAAGAGTCCAACAGCATTGCTGCTGCCAATGACAGTGACCCTGAGGCCCTCGCCAGCCCTCCCGCCCTATTTTCCACCGGGCTCATCCCCATGCTGCTAAGTGGAGCAGGGTGGTGCTCAGAGAGCGGGAGTCATTGGCCTCTGGTCACCCAAGTCACAGATGGGGATGCCCAGCGTTTGAGGACATGTCCTCTCCTTATACCAAGATTCGTTCGGTAATGACCTTGCTTTTACAGAAAGCAGATGACCAGAAGAGCAGGTCCACTTCCCGACATCCTCTTCCTCTGCAGGACCTGGGGGACAGGATTCTGCTACAGTCACCGGCCCAGGGGGCAGCAGTGAGCAGGTTTCTGCCCAGAGCGGCTGTGCCAGGCTCCTCAGGGAGCTCCAGGGTTCTGACTCCAGCAGGTCTGAGGTCACACCTGCTCCAGCTGACCACGGTCACAGGTGCACAGCAGGGGAGGTCCCTGGCCTGCTCTCATTCCCTGTGTTCAGGCCCCATGATCCTCCTCCCCGCTCCCACCCCGATCTTGGCTGCCCATTGAGGACCCAGTACGCCCCCTGGCACCCATGCGACCACAGCCCCTGTCTCACCACAACTGAAGGGGGTTCAACTGCGCTCATGGATGGTGTCAGAGTACCCAATAAGCAAGGCTGACCAGGGCTGGCTTGGTAACCTGCAGTGAAGGCTCCCATGTCCCCGGCACATCAAGGCGTCTGCTTGTAGGCCTGGCTGGCAGCTGTCTCTCTCCCCAGCTCCCCACCCCCAAGCTTCCAATGCCATCGAAGCAGCTTCTCTCTGATAATCCCGGTCATGGGCCGGGCGCCCAGGGAGCAGGACAAGCAGGCGTTCGCTTGTGCCAGGTTACTAATTGGGAGGGAGTCGTGGCACCATGGACTTGAGGTGACCACTGATTGGTAAGCAGGCACCAGCCAGCCTGTGCTTCCCTGGCTTGTTGGGCAACCTGGCGCAAAGGGCTCGTGAGCCTGGACTGTTTCCTGGAAGGCTGGGGGGTCCAGTCCGTGCACAGGTGCCTCAGACGCAAGGCCTGGTGCTCTGCTTCCCTGGAAACCCCATGAAGCCTCGTTCTAGCCTGCACATACGGGGCCGCTGGAGACCCCATGCCGAGGCTCTGCTGTCTCAGGGCGACACCGAGGCCGCGGGGGAGAAACCCATCGCTTCTCTCCTCTGCTCTGCATGACACGATTAACCGTTCTAAAAGGTCACTCTGTTTACCGCTCCGAGAAGAACTGATTTCTGCATACTGGCCACTGCGCCATTTCTGAAAAACTGACCTATCCGAGGGGAAGCCAGAAGCTGTTGCTGCCAGGGGGAGGGGGAGAGGGGCAGGTCCCACGGGCACAGGTTTACTCTAAGCAGAGTGGCTGCAGGCAAGGTCTCGCAGTCTTCAAACACGGAGGAAGGCCCACTCGGAGCAGTGGCTTCTGAGGGGGTCCGCTGGACCGAGAGGTCAGCTCAGGAGGGTGTGGCAACTGTCTGGAGACTCCAGAGGGGTCAGTCACACGGCTAG
>NW_022103898.1:7342652-7344396 GCF_000313985.2 Echinops telfairi | reverse complement strand
CAGGAGCCTGGGTGGCAGAGTGGCTGTGTGTTGGGCTGCTGACGTCAAGGTCAGCAGTTTGGAGCCACCAGCCGCCCTTCGGGACACAGACAGGGCTGTCTGCTCCCATAACGAGAGACAGCCTCGGAAAACCCACAGGGGCAGCTCTACCCTCTCTTGTGGGGTCGCTGTGAGTTGGCATCAACTCGATGGTGGTGAGTTTGGTTTGGGATTTCTTTTAGAGGGGTGGTGGTGCAGTGAAGGCACCTGCTGCTAACAGGGAGGTTGGCGGTTCATATCCTGCATTGGCTCCATGGTGGTCTGTTTCCACCAAGCCTTTCAGCCTTAGAAGTGCTAGGGTCCGTTCCCTGAGGCCAGTGGGGCCGCAGTTGAGTGGGATCGACTGGGGTGGCAGGATAACGTCCAGCTGAGTGCTTTCCCGACAGGGCTCGGGGGAGCAGGAGAGGAACTTGCGGGCAGGTGGCAGGTGACTTGGGGCTGGGAGTGCGTGAGCTGTGGGAGGACTTCCTCTGGGAAGGCAGTCACAGGTGAGTCAGGGAGACCAAGGGCGTCTGTCTGTCCAGGCAACCTGTCCGTGCACACAGCAGAGGGCGGGCTCTGGTGCTGCCGCCACCGCCTCCATCACCACCCCCCTTCCCACCTTGGCTTCCCCCTTAGCTCCGAGGAGGCCGGTGCTTGTTCCACATGGTGCAACCATGCCAGCTCTGACCAGGCTCAGTGCGGTGGGCGGGAACCCAGGAGCACCAAGCAGCCCATATCGGACCCCACATCTGCTTTCACCACGAGAGAGGGGAGGGCCTGCCCGTCAGCGGCCGTGGGGCCTCGCTCTTTCCCTGCGCCCTCTCGGTCCCAGAGCTGCTCTGGGGCTCACACGGGCACAGCTCTGGGGCCAGCCCACCATGTCCTTGGAATAAAACGGAGAAACAAACAGATGGGCCCAGAACGAGGGTACGGAACGCAGAAACCTGTCAAAAGGAGGCAGAAGAGATCCTCCGCTCTTTGAAGGCTGTAAAACAAAACCAGAGAAAGTCCCCAACTCACTGCCTGCGCGAGTGAGTTCATGCCGACTCACCGCGACCCCCGTGGGCTTCCCAGACCAGAACTGTTTGCGGGGGTACAAAGCCAAGTTCAGGAGCTGCTCAAAACAAAGCCGGCGGCTGCCTGCCTATCTATGTGTACGGCAGATAGCCTCTGCGAGCCAAGGAATGGCCAGGGCAGCTGGGCGCTGTGCGGCAGCAGGGCCAGGACGCCCAGAGGAGCTCCCAGAGGAGTGGTGTGTAGGCAGGTACGCAGGGAGCTTCAGAGGGGTGCTGGGAAAATCCCACCTTTGGATTCCATTTTGCTCTCAACTTTCGTGGCCCCCTTGTGTTCAGCAAACTCCTCGTGGCAGAGCGTTGCCCCCAAAGGGCTCCTCGGCCGAAGCCAGCAAGTCCGCTCTGCTCAGACGTGGCTCCCTGGGCCCACGGGCACAGCCTGCGTCAACGTTTACAGCCAAACCCAAACCACAGCCCCACTGCCGCGTCCATGGCGGCTGGTAGTGGCCTGAGGCTGGCGCAGAACTGCTTCTCAGGCTTCTGCGACAGTCTTGAAGGGGCCAGCAAGCCTCATCTTTCTCACAAGGAGCGACCTGTGGGTTTGAACCGCTGGCCCGGGTGGTGAGCGACTCAGTGTGGGGCCCAAGATGCCCCAAGACTACTGCAGGAGTGGAACAGACCCACGTCAAAGCTGCTGTCCGGGGTGCTGC
>NW_022103898.1:7336154-7341591 GCF_000313985.2 Echinops telfairi | reverse complement strand
GCCGGAACGGGGAGCAGAAAGCCCCGCCTTTCCCCAGGGGCAACTCGTGGTTTTGATCTGCTGCCTTGTGGTTAACAGCCCAACATGACCACTGAGCCACAGCGCTCCTTAGGGACAGTGCAAACGGGCAGACGAAGTGTCCTAGCTGCCTCCACCCAGGACGGGGGCTGCGTCTGCTGCTTTCCTATGGTTCCTGCTGTCTAGCACAACAAAACAGGGGCCGTGGAGGCACAGTGGATACACGTCAGGCTGCTAACCACTAGGTCAGCGGCTCAAAACCACCAGCCGCTCCTGGGGAGAAAGACTGGGCTTTCTATTCCCATAAAGAACTGAAGTCTTAGCACTCACAGGGGCAGTTCTACGCTGTCCCAGAGGGTCATTCTGAATCGGAGTCAACTCAGTGGCCGTAAGTTGGGGAGTGTGTGTGTGTGTGTGTGTGTGTGTTCTGAAGGTGTCCCGGGGGTGCGCTACTACCCAAAAGGCTGGCAGTTCAAGCCCTCAGTTCTCCTTCAGCTGCTCTGAGGCAGAAAGATGAGGCCGTCTGCTCCCGTCAAGACACATGGCCTCAGACACACACACACACACACACACACACACACACACACACACACACATACATACAGCAGAGTTCTGCTGCTATCCCGGGACCACCGAGTCAGAGTCGACGTGGTGGCAGTCGGCTGGCACACAGCAAGGAGCCCTGGTGGGGGAGCAGTTACGTGGTCACTGCTAACTCAGACCAGGGCCTCGCCTCAGGCCTTCCACGGTCAGTCGTGGCCAACAAAGCGGAACGGGAGCAGACTCGAATTTGTCAGAGGAGAGTAACGTGCTATCCAGAACTGACGACGACAGCAATCACACGTGCGTTGAGACTTCATCTCCCTCCTAAAACAGAAGGGTGGCACACCGCGGCACAACAGCCCATCTCTGGACCGGCAGGGTCAGAGATGACGACCGCGCCCCGATCAAAGATGGGGGCCAAGTGCCGCTCTCCAACGTCCTGGCAATGACCCCACCACCTGCATCGGGCTCCTGGAAGGCCTCGCTGTGGGACGTGTCCAGGTGTCGGGACCTGTAAGTCTCCCTGTTCTGTCTCACCGGCATTTTCACAAGGCAGGTCTGCTCCACTTCCCATTCTTCGTTCGGTCTTTCACTCGTTCGGTCTGGCCTCAACAGGACTTAAGTAGTTCAAGGATCTGAATGAGACCCACCCAGCAGCTGAGGAAGACCTGGCAGATGCCTCAGCCCAGGAAAACTGATAGGGCAGCATTCCGCGGTCACATGAGTCAGAACTCACGGAGTCAGAACCAGTTGGACAGCGCCCAACAGCAAGAACGTGCACAGCAGGTGACTGTTCTGTAAAGAAACTAAACTACAATCGCGAATACCACGCCCAACGATTTCGGCTGTGACCATCTAAGAAGGTGCTCGGGCCTGGAAGACGCCTTCCCGGACCTCCTTCCCGCTCACGGGGCCTGGCACAGTCCACCCTGGACAGGTGATTTCAGCATCAACACTGACCCCGTGTCTCCACCTCTGCCCCTACATAAAGCCCACAGACCAGAGCGGAGCTGGCCCTTACTCTCAGTTCAGCATCTCAGAGGTTAATGGAAGTGGCCAAGGGCACCCCAGAGGCAGGCTGGAGGTTACCCTAACCCCCTCCCTCCTTCCCTCTGGGCCTGATAACAGGAATCAGGTGAACAAAAGGTACAAGGTCCATTAGTCCATCCAGCCCTCCACCTTTCAATGCCCTTGTTATTCTGAGAAGGAAGAGCAGACAAGAGCTTGTTATGTTAAGGTGAGAAGGAGTCCACGGGGGTTGCACATGGACCTGCTAACCACCAGGTCAGAAGTTCAAACCCAGCAGTTGCTTGGAGGGAGGAAGATGAGGCATCTACTCCCATGATTTAAAGTCTTGGAAACTCATAGGGGCAATTCTACTCTGTCCTGTAGGATCTCTACGGGTCAGAAATCAACTCAAGGCAGGGAACGTAAGGCCATTCTGGGTGAAACACCACATTGCCCACCTCTCCGGGGGAGAAAGCCCTCTTCTCGCACCAAAGTCAAGAGATCACGTGACGTATCACCTCGGGCTAACCTGCTGACGAGGCCCCATTAGCGTGCTGACGAGCAGGGATATCACTCTGAGGACTAAGGTGAACCTGCTGCACGAGACCTCGTTAGTGTGCTGACGAGCAGGGATATCACTCTGAGGACTAAGGTGGGCCTGACCTGAGCCATGGAGCTTTCAATGACCTCACCTGCTCGTGAGAGCTGGATGCTGAATCAGGACAAGTGGAGGAGAACCGATGCCCACGACTGCCGGTGCTGGCCGGGAATATTCAAAGCACCACGGACTGCTGAAGGAACAGGGAGACAGAATACTCCTCAGGGGCAAGGGCTTTGTCTCATGCCCTGTGGACATGTTGTCAGAGGTGACCAGTCCCTGGAGAAGGGCACCGGGCCTAGTGAAGTGGAGGGGCAGCAAAAAGGCGGCAGCCCTGGAACAAGATGGATCGACCCCGTGGCTGCAACTACGGGCTCAAGCCTGACCATCGTGAGGACGGCACAGGACCGGGCAGCTTCATTCTGCAGCGCACGGGTCTTGGAGGCCCCTGACAACGGCACGGCACGCAAGGAAGGTGTCCGGCTGCCGGGCCTGGGAAGGAGTGTGTGAGACCAAAGGGTGGAGCAGTCAGCACCCGGCGACACTTAAGGCTTCCATCTTTCAGAGTCGGGGAGGGAATGCCTTTGAGCACTTGACATGGCTCCCACCTCTTCTCAGGCACTGTGTGGGCCGGGGGTGAGGGAGGCGCAGCCCTGAAGGAAGGGGCACATGTATCCCTTGGTTTCCCCGCTGTGCCAGGGGCTCCCCCAAAGCCAGGGGATGGAGCAGGGCCCAAAGCCACCTCGGGCCCTGCCCACCCCGCCACCCCCACCGGCCTGCCCTGGCCGCCACCCCAATGGGGCAGGCTGAAGAGCTAGGCCAGGGAAAGCAGCAGGGAGTCTGAGAAGTGCTCGATACCATGCTGGAATTCAGCAGTCCCGGTGGCCTGGTGGGTGAGCACTTGGCTGCTAACCCGCAGGCTGGCGGTTCAAATCTCCCAGCCATGGAAGTCAGGACACCCCGTGGGACAGTTCTGCTCTGCCTCACAGGGGTGGCTCTTGAGTCGGAACGGTTGCTGGTTCTGGGTTTGTTTGTTAATCACAGAGCAGAGGGAGGAGGGAGGAGGGAGGAGGGACTTGTTGACACAGAGGGTCAGGTCCAGGAAGATGGGTCACAGACACAGGAAGGGCAGCAGAGGCCTCCCTCTGCACAAGCCAAGGCCCCAAGGGCCAGGGAGGGGCCGAGCAGGGGGACTGGGACCTGTCCCAGCATGCAGCAGGCCCAAGGCCCATGTGCCCATGGTAGGGGCAGCCTGAGGACTTCAGGGAGGAAGGAACTGATGTCATTAATAAGTTGCATGTTAACTCAGATCTTTATATCTGAGCTGCTTGATTAACCTACCAAACACTCGAATGCCAATAAACACCAGCCCGAACATACCTATTCACTGCACAATCGTCCTGGAACGGCCCGTATGCTGTGCGGTGTGCCTTCGTAGCCCGGGCAGGAGTTAACAAAGAAGAACACTTTCCAAAAAAAAAAAGAAGAACACTTTCCCTTCGACCAACCATTTCTTCTGAAACGTGAACCTACAGGTAACTCACCCCAGACAGCCAAACACAGGTGTTCTCAGCAGTGTTCTATTCAATCGCAGCAAACAAACATAACACAGACAGCTTGGTGGCCACAAACTCTTCTTTGACAAGAATACAGGGGGTAAACCTTCAGGACGGGGCACTTGGTGGGGGATTCCGAGAGAGGAGACCAATACCAAGCAACAGGAGGTAAACCGTACATATTACTTATTTCGATTTTTTAAAAAAGCAGTCCATGTGCTTCCAAGGAAGAGCAACCCGCAAGTGGAAAAATACAGTTGGGAATCATGAGCCTGGTCAGCATATGCTCGGGTGTTCGTGCCCAATCACGGCAGATTGCGTGTGCTGGAGGAGGTTAGTTTATGCGGTTGTTCAGCCTGAAAGCAATGCAGGTCTTTGCAGGAGCCGGCTCCATGGGAGGGTTTGGGCTGGACGCAGCCAGTCAGCATGAATGTGTAGACCGAAGAGGACGACAAACATCCCGGCTCGCATGCAATACTGAAGTTCTATGGGCCAAAAGGACGGGGTGACACGGGAACCTGGAAAACCGAGCGTGTGAGAAATGCACAGAGCTAACGTACCCACAGAACTCCGGGTCGCAGCATCTGCTCGAGAACAAGGGGGCTGAGAGGAGCCCCACCTGCACTGAAGGCGCTGGTGGGAAAACACAGCTCCAGAAATGGGCGGAACCCAATCGAGAGGTCTCAACAAACGGATGCAAAGCTGGGCGCGCCCAGGCCAAGGCATCTGGAAGACAGCAGCTGCCGGCCAGCCGACCGGAAGAGCCATACTTGTGCCCAATCCAAAGAAACCACACGCAAGGGAAATGTTGCTGAAGGTCAAAACCGGTAGAACAGTACGTGTACGGGGAACCTGATGAGAGGTCCCAGCCAGATTCCGAGGAGGATGTACAACAAGGGCCGTCGCTGCTGAGGTCAGATGGATCTTGGCTGGAAGCAGAGAAAACCGGGAGGATGTTGACCTGTGTTTAATCGACTGGGCAAAGGCATTCGACTACGTGGGGCATAACAAACTATGGATAGCACTGAGAGGACTGGGAGTATTCCAGAATGCTGAACTGCACTCGTGCAGAACCAAGAGGCAAGTATTACAGTGGGATGTGCAAAGACCTGGGGTTAGAAAACCAAAAGGGAAGAGCACCCGGTTTGTCTCAAGACCAAGGAGCAGTTAAGAAGTTGATGAAATGGAACAAGGTGATGCTGAAAAGGCTTGAATTCAGGAGAGGTGTGCGTCCGGGGTGAATCCTTTCACCGTACTTCGTCTCGTGCTGAGCAAATCATCTGAGAAGCTGGGCGGCATGAAGAGCGAGGTGTCGGGCTCGGAAGAAGGCTCACGAAGAGTCTGATGTGCAGATGACGCACCCTCACGTAACTTGAAGCACTTACTGGTGAGGAGCAACCTTACCGTCAGTAGAGAAGGCAGCCGAACACGGAGCAAGACTCCTCACTGCGGGACCAGTGGGCCTCATCGTTGGAAACCGATGAAAGGTGGATGCTGTCAAGGATTTCATTTTACCGGGATCCAAAATCTGTGCCCAGACAATCAGATGATGTCCTGCTCTGGGCAAAGCTGCTGCAAGAGACCTCTTTGAAGTGGACAAAAATCCCACCTTGAGGACTAAGGTGCCCCAGATGCGGGCCGTGGTATTTGCCATGGATCCACGGGTCCCCAGAAGCTGGACCATGGAGAAAGAGCGCCGAAGAAGAAGCACGAC
>NW_022103898.1:7333440-7334788 GCF_000313985.2 Echinops telfairi | reverse complement strand
GGGAAGAACTGAGGCCGAGAGGCTTACAGTGAACAGTCAGGGACAGTTTGTCACCAAGAGCACAGCCAGACAGCCGCTCCCACTCACTGCTGCCACCAGGTCAACCCCACTCACACCACCCTGCAGTGGCTGGTTGGAGTTGCCTAGCAGTTCGCATGCTGCGTAAGCACCCCTGCTTATATTAACAGGAGCCACAACCAGGGGTCGCCACCAGGCCGGGGGTGGGGGTTGCTCAGCTGTCTGCCCACCAGCAGCCCCCAAAGAGAGCCTCCTGTGGGCCAGCCCCCAGGCTCAGCCCCTGTGATAGGTAGGTTTGTTATGCCAATCTGGCCAATAGGAACACGTGGGATTAATGAGGTCGCAGTTTGACTGGAGGGCAAAGAGATAAATGGCTCTGTAAGGCCCGCCCCACTCTCTCTTGCTCTCTGGCGATTGGAGCGGGGCTAGAGTGTGTGTGCTGCTGCCATAGCGAGTTCTCGGCCTCAACCTGTGAGCTGCACTACCTGTGGGCCAGGCCAACCTGTGGATCCTGTCGCTAGAGCTTGAGGCTCCTCGAGGCCCGTTTTGCTACATTGCCGGTGCGTACTTCCCTTGAGCTTCAGGCTGATGGAGACTGCATTGCTTGCGTTCAATATCCCACCCTGCCTGCTTCACTAAGCTCCCGAGCGACTGACTGTTGGTGACCACCCTGCTGTTTGCTGCCTGTGGGCGGACTCTGCCTGCCATGCCCAAGAGAGGACTCTGCTGTCTGCTTCCTTGACCTTGGACAAGCCCCCGTAAGTTGAAGGACTTCCAGTATATTAACTGAACTACGGAAGTGAACCCTCTGTACTGCTGTGTGGACTAATTAGCTGCTATATTCCTTCTCGCTGTGTACACTTATATATGTACATAAAATCGTTAGTGTGCTGGTTTCCTTTCTCTAGAGAACCCTGCCTAATACAGCCCCACCTGGGCCGGGGTGGGCCACATGTCCACCCAGCACCAGGCACTTTTGCTGCCACGGATCTCCCAGTAGGCAGGCCAAGTCTTCACCCACCACCCCTAACACATCCCAAGGGAACTAATGAGGAGACACTGAACGTAACCTGGGGCGATGCGGAAGCTACTCACTCTTCACTCTCCCAGGGGGTTTCAGGTCAGTGTTCAGAAGCTCTGTCCCAAATGTCCCGTGTGGCAGGGAGGGCTGAATGAGAAGTGAATCCCAGTCCGACAGCCAGGGGCAGTTGCTCAGTCTCTGCACCTCCTCTGGAAAAATGCAAATGACCTATTGTGACCTGCTGCTGCCCTCGTAGCTGGAGTGCACAGTGCCTGGCACACAGGGCACCCTGATGGCCGGGAAGGGCAC
>NW_022103898.1:7330432-7332401 GCF_000313985.2 Echinops telfairi | reverse complement strand
GCAGAGAGATGGTTCTCTGTACTCCCATAAAGAGTCACCCTCTCGGAAACCCACAGAGGCAGTCCTGCCCTGCCCTACAGGGTCACTGAGTCGGCATCGAGGGCAGGGAGTCTGGTCTGGGGGTTCCACCTATGTGCCTGCAAGTCCCCAGCCCCATTGGCAGCCTACTGCCCCCACCCTCTTCTGCCTTCCTCCCAGCACCCCACGCCCCGCCAACGGTTGGCCCCACTGTGCGCCAGCCCCAGGGGCCTGTCTGGTTTCCCTAGCTCATTCCTGCCTCTGGGACTGCACGTGCCGTTCCCTTCGGCACCTGCAAGGCGGAGGCACGCAGGGTCCTCAGGCCACCCTCTTACACACGAGCTGTCAGAGAACACGACAGGGCTGGAGGGGCCGCCCGCGTCACACACACGTGGCCTTCCTGGCTTCCACCTCCACCCATGGTGAGGTTGAGAAGGCGGGGGTTTGGAAAAAAAGTTCAAGCAAATGAATATTCTTTGTAAGAAATTTTCAATGCAAAAACTCCTTTCGTGTCCAAACATCCAGAGGGTGTCTCCTCTGGCTCACTCTGGGATCTGCTGTCCTTCAGACCTGGGGGCACCAGGTGAACCCGTGGACGTAATTAAGTGCATCCTAAGTGGCAGGGGTAGGGGATGGGGGCACTGAGGTGAATTGGCCAGGTGAAAAGACGCTCAGGGGAGTAACTGGCAGGCATGCCAATTTTGAAAGAAGACTGTGCACACACATCCCCAAACCAAACCTCTTCCCTGAGGCGCCTGCACGGCCAGCTCGCTAATCCAGCCACCAGCTCCTTTCCGTTCTAACGCCTTCAGATGTCCGCAGGAACAGACTCACACACGTCTCACACGGCGGCACATCCCGCCTGCCTAGCTCACACACAACAGGGATCACTTTCACGGAAGCTGACAGAGATATGTTAGGATCTTTACAGATGAGAGGTGGGGGGGGGAGACGACACACTAAACTCACTGCTATCGAGCCGATTCAGACTCACAGGGTTTCCGAGACTGAAACTCTCAACTGGGGCAGAAAGCCTCAACTCTCCATGATGGAGCAGCTGGGGGTGTTGAACCGCTGGCCTGGCCTTCCCAACAAGTGAACGGTGCAGGGAAGTAACGCGTGAAGCTCACGAGGAATGTTCCGGGAGCTCTTCACGACCAAGTGCCACTGTGCCGTTCAGCTCCTGCAGGCACAAGCTGGCGCCTCTTGGCGGCAAAGGAAGAGAGGGAAAGTGAGGCTGCCACTCAGATTTCTGGGCACCAGTGTTTCTGGAGCGGAGAGGAAGACGTTACATTGTCAGTGACTGGTACGGAGGGCGGCTTGGAGAGCTGACACGCTGGAGGCGCGTCCACCTACGGCCTCCCGGGCAGCCCCGGAGCCCAGAGCCACGTGTCTCTGCCAGTCCTCAGTTTCGTCTCCCTTGCGTTGTCAAACACGGGCTGGGTTAGAGGACCCTGCTGTGCTTGGGGACCAAGGGCCAGCTGGTCCCCTCCCTCTCCAGGTCAGCACTTGCCGTGGCGCCTGCGAAGGTTGGCAAAGACAAGGCCCCGTAATAAACCCAGGCTGGTCCCACACGGAGGTTTCCCGGGGGAAGTGCTGTCCCTGCAGGGCGAAGTGTCAAGAGACGCGGGCAAACTCTGGCTGCACGTCCTGAGCGTCCGGGAGAGAGGGCAGAGCAGGCTGTCCAGGGACCACCAGGCCTGTGGCCTCACGCTGACCACAGCTCGTCCATACAAGGGACCTGCCCAAGTGGGAGCCTCCAGCAAGCCCTTGAATGAATAAATGAATGAATGAATGAATCAATCAATCAATCAATCAATCAATCGTCAATGGACAGGTGGGTGGGTGATTGGGCAGGGGGGGAGAAAAGACATACTCACACTGGAGGTGACTAAGAACCACCAAAGAGTTTGCCGGAAGTCTGAGCCCAAGGAGAGCCCATGGCAGCCTG
>NW_022103898.1:7326751-7327789 GCF_000313985.2 Echinops telfairi | reverse complement strand
CAAGGGGTTCCTCTCCGGCTCACAGTGGGGACCAGCGGGCAGCCTGCCTGCCTGCCTGGCTCTCCTCTCCTGTTTCTTCCGCCCACTCCCCACCCCACCCCAGCCCTCAGGGGCCAGCAGAGCCACACTGCACGGTGTGGAGGGTGTAGGATGGGAGTAAGCCCCAGGGAGTCCAAGCCTGTCATCTTCCCAAGAGCAGAGGACCTGGTCTTTCTCCCCCGGAGCAGCTGGTGGGTTTGAACAGCTGGCCTTGCGGTTAGCAGCCCAGCCCATCACCCACCAGGCCACAGGGCTGCTGGAACGGCAGGAAATGCACGCCACTGTTAAAGGCCTGCTCAGCAAAGGGCATTCTCTCAGAAGGGCTCCCCAAGTGTGCACTGGTCGGCAGGGGCCACCCCAGGCAGTGGGCCCAGCTCTGAGCAGGCCACCTGGATTTCCCTCAGGAGGGATGGCCCTGTCATCTCCTCGCAGAAGCACCACCCTCTGAGCCCCTGCCTTCGGCCCATGTGTCTCTGCCCCATCCACCTGGGTTCTGGGAGGGCAGGGCTCAGCCCATGGCAGTTCATACTTGCCCCACAGACCCACGGGCCCTGGAGGCGACACAAAGCAGGACTGATTCAAACCTGCAGGCGGTTCTGAGAGAGAAAGACCCGGTGGCCTGCTCCCATCACGGTGACAAACCCAAACAGACTGGGCTCTCTGGTCGGACTGGGCCTGGGAAAGAAACCCAGGCCACTCTGGCCCGCCCACAGCCTTTCACTGGAGCCTGGATGGGGACCGGAGCCATTGGGGAGGGCCCACCAGTCCGCCGGACAATAGACAGGCCCAGAGAATAACAATCACGTGGGAGGGTGAGGAACGGTGCCGCTGACTGGTCAAGTACTCAGTTACATAAGATCAAACAAGGATAAGCGAGCCGGAAGGGGCGGAAACCCAGAGGCGAGGCTACAGGAGCGGGGTGGGGCGGGCTGTGGGAATTCAATGGGCTGCCGGACCTTTCTGAACCAGTGGGCATTGGGACTCCTTTGCTCTGCCAAC
>NW_022103898.1:7312010-7325392 GCF_000313985.2 Echinops telfairi | reverse complement strand
TCTCACGGGGCACTTCCTCCAGCCTCCAGCCCCGCCTGGCGTTAACACTGCTGACCATGTTTCTGCCTGAGGCTTCTTTTGATACGTGCACCACCTAAGTATTTAATTCTCAAGGGTGCTATTCGAGGAACCCTGGTGGTGTTGGGGACGGGGAGCAGTTTGAACCACCAGCCACTGTGAAGAGTTCCAGTCTTGGGAACCCTCAGGGTGGTCCTGCCCTGTCCCGTAAAGTCTCGGTGAATCGGCATCGACTGGGGGGGCGGGGGAGTTGGCGTTTGGAGGTGCCATTAGAAATGCAGCCGTTTCCCGGGCTTCATCTTTGCGCGGCTCCCCGAGTGGAGAAATGCCAGTGAGCTTTGGTCCTGTGCTGGGTTCTGCCACCAGGGGACAAGCTCTGGTGACGTGCTCAGGATGAGCAGAGAGACTTCTGGGACTTCCTTTCCCACCTGACTGTCTCTCATCCCCTTCCTGGCCCGGCTGCCCTGCCTGAACCTCCAGTGCAGCGGTTCTCAACCTGTGGGTCGCGACCCCTTTGGGGTTGGAACGACCCTTCCACAGGGCTCACCTAATACATCCTGCATATCAGATATTTGCAAGATGGTTCATAACAGTAGCAAAATGGGAGCAACAAAAATAATTTTATGGCTGGGGTCACCACAACATGAGGAATTGCATGCAAGGGTCGCAGCATGAGGCAGTTTGAGAACCACTGCTCTAGTACCAGGCTGGCCGGCAGTCTTGGTCATGGTGGGGAAGTTGCTCTGTCACACTCAGCTGGGTGAGCTTCCAGGGGTTCCCCGGGCCAGGGTGAGGAAGTTAGTTGAATGTTTCCATCCTGAGTGTTTTTGTGCTACTGCGGCTACTGTTTTGAATCAAGCAGGCCCCTCCCCGTAGGAGGGCAGGGCCGCCTGCTTCCGGAAGGACAGTGGCCGGGGGAACCCAGGGGGACTGCTGGGAGAGAGATCAGCTCGAGGGCAGTGGGTTTGGCAGGAAAACCGGAGGGGACGCTGACACTGCTGCTGGGCCTTCCGTGGAAACATCGAGAAATGGGGAGCCAGGCCGACGGCATTTACCGACCTCTGACCCTGCAGTCCCACTCTAGGGAGTACGCCCCAGGCAAACAAACTCATGGTGGGGGAAAAATAGCTGGGACAAAATGTTCACCACGGTCACATTTATAGCAGCAAACGCCACGCCCCAGGCAAGTGCCCCAAAAGGCTGACAACAAAGGTGAATGAACAGATGGGGGCGCCCAGCGGGTAAGTGGGCAGGAAGGCCGTCTGACTTCTTAAGTGGACATGCAGGGATGCAGAGGGAAGGGCCATTCGACCACTCAACACCCAGAGGGTCAGTACAATGTCGACTGACCATCTGACTGAGCCAGCCAACCACCCTGACAGAGCACACACTGGGCCGATAAGCATCCCACAACATCTCAGAATCACACACGCACGCATGCACACACACACACACACACACACACACACACACACACACACACACGCCCTGCGAGAAGTGCAGACCACCCCAGTCACATACAAGCCCCCCAGCACCGTCCCCACCATTGCTGCCAACTCAATCCAGGGTGTCCTCGCATCCCAGCCACAGCAGCTAACAAGTGACAGATGTGTCGACTCTAGAGACTTGCAGGATGACATGGCAGGGACTGGGCAGCCGATGTGGGCACCTCTGCCCCCCCTTTCACTCCCCCAAATGCCAGGTGTGCAGCCTTCGAGGCTCGGCACCAGGGCCGGGATATCCGGTCCATCAGGGTCCCTCCACCCTGAGGTCGGGCTCCCCACTCAGAGACTTCCTCCAGCCCCGAGAAGGCAAGTGCGGGTGAGAGAATGATTCTTCTGGCAGAAGCACAGGGGGAAGGACGGAGTGGGGGGGAGGCTGCCCTGTGCAGGTGACATAGCGATGGCCTGCCCTCCCCCAGGGCAGCGGGGAGAGGACTGAAGTCAGAGAGGACTGACACCGGCAGGGGGTGCACTCCTGGGGGCTGAGGCAGGTTCCCAGGGCCAGACAAAGGCCATTGTTAACAACATGCATGAGTCAGAGTGACCACAGGAGAACCCCCCCACCAGGAGACCTTTTGATGGTCACACAAATCCCTCTGTGCATTGCATCCCACCCCTTGCTTCCTTGGGTAGCACGGCAGCTTCCCTGCAGCCCACCCTCAGACACTCAGGGAGCAACTTTCTCTGCAGAATGTTCTGGAGCAGTCTCAGCCCTGGCTGAAATTGGGGGGATGACGGGGGGAGGGGCGTAGCAGTGTGAAAGTAAGGGGCAGCACAGGGAGCGTGGATCTATTTGCTTGCCGTGAGTGTTGCAGCCTTCAGAACTATCTTGTTGTCAGGTGCCACCAATCGTATTCCATATACACAACAGAACAGAACACGGTGCTGTGCACAACAGAACGATCCGTGCACAACAGAACACGGCCCGGTCCTGCGCCATTGTCACAATTGTTGCTATGCCTGAGCCCATGGGAGCAGCTAGCAAAGTGACCACAGCAATGGAGGGAAATCATGCTCACGGGGGAACCACAAAGTAACGGAGGGAGAGGGTGACCTCCAACTCAGGAAGGCCACCACGGTCCAGAGGGTGTGTGTTCTGCTGGGGGCAGTCCACCACAAAAAGGCCACACCACACGGAGGGCCGCCCAGGAATGTGGAAACAGGAGTGGGGACCCCATTTAGAGAGCAACAAGCGGAAGCCTATGAGCTAAGCTCACTGGCGGCCTGGCCAGCAAAGCTCTCTCTTGCACTGGGAGCGGCTGAGGAGCAGGGTTTGGCACGGCAGGGGCAGCCATGGGTGGTGCCGTTTGCTTCTGAGCCTCGTTCTTATCTGTCAAATGGGGGCGCAGGCCACCAGCTCTGCGGGGTGATTATGAGGACTTTAAACGGCCTGCTCTGTGACCTCCCGGCAGATGTTGTCTCCCCTCTGTCCCCCACCTGCTGGTCCCTCTGACCCCTCCCGCCTCTGCGCAGGGGACAGCTGTCAGCTGGCAAATGGGGTGGCCACTCCCTTTCCCTGGTGGCTCCACTCAAAACTCCAGGAATTCAAAACAAAGGCCTTCCCCTTGGGAAAACCTACCCAACCGGCCAAATCCATTCCACACCACAGCAACTACTGGGGGACAGACTAGACCTGCCCCAGGGCTTCCGGGGCTGTCGGCAGCCTTCAAAGAGGAAGAGGGGGCCACTTCTTTCTCCCTGGAGCGGATGGTGGGTCTGAACCACTGATTTCGCCCAGCACCACCTGGATCCCACCCAACACTAAGACCCTTCTGTATCTTTGCTAGGAGCCCTGGCAGCGTAGCGGTTACATGTTGGGCTGCTAACCTCGAGGTCAGCAGTTTGAAACTGCCAGCAGCTCAGAGGGTGAAAGACGAGGCTCTCTACTCCCATCGTCTCAAAAACCCACGGGGGCAGCTCTGCGCTGTTCTGTAGGATTGCTGAGTTGGTACCACTCAATGGCAGGGAGCGTGGTTTGGTTTTTATGTTTGCTGCATGATATCACACGCCTAGTACATATTTCCAGAGACCATTTTACAATAAGGGGGGGGAGGCGTGGGGGTCCCATGACCATTTATGACAAAATGCCTGGCTGCCAAAAAGCTAATAAGTGGACCGTGTGACGGCCTGGAGCCAACCCTTCAGTTCCTCCCTTCTCTTCAGTTCTAATAGCAAACAGACACACACACAAACACACACACACACACACACACACACACACACACACACACACACACACGGTTGGGCCAATAATCACAAGGTCAGAAGTTCCAAACCACCAGCCACTACAAGAGAACGATGAGGCTCCCTACTCCTGTAAGAGGTATAATCGTGGAGCCTTACAGGGTAAGTTCTCCCCTGCCTGTTGACTTAGCATCCACTCAGCGGCAGTGAGTTCTGAGCCGATGGTTGCAGCTCAGAACTGTCTAGAAGGGAGTTTGTTTTCTTATAAAGCATGGGCTAGCTTGATTGGCCTGTATCTCAAACTTCTGGACGTTTTTAATAAAAATTTAATTTATTTGCCTAGACAGAAAGCATCTTAAGCCCAAGCATTGTCATGTGTAACATGTGTAACATCAGCATTCTCCTGATCCTCTAAAAGCATCTACTTTCTCTGAGCCTGAACACCCACCCACCCCCGGCCCCACCCCCCCACCCCACCGTGGAGAATGGTGGGTAAACCACCAGTCAGACCTGCCCTGGCACTCACAGGAGGGTCAGCAAGATCAGACAAGGTCA
Organism: Echinops telfairi; assembly: GCF_000313985.2. Lineage (NCBI taxonomy): Eukaryota > Metazoa > Chordata > Mammalia > Afrosoricida > Tenrecidae > Echinops > Echinops telfairi. The sequence continues at coordinate 7,321,133 of NW_022103898.1, read as the reverse complement.
CAGGCGAGTAAGCTGACTCGGCAGGCCCGGTGTGCAAGGCCAGGAGGCAGGGAGAGAGGGACGGGAGAGGGAGGAGGAGAAGGTGCAGTCTGGGGGGCAGGGAGGCTTGGTGCCCACAGCAGGGAGGAATCTGAGGCTGCCCCCAGTCCAAGCCGGGGTCCCACCCTGCCCGCCCCCAGGAGTGGCCCAGGAGAAAGGAGGTGGCTTTGCAGTCAGCGTGACAGTCACCACCAGCCTCCTGCAGCCTGGAAAGCTGCTCTGGAGTACTTCTGTTGGCCGATGGTGGGCGCCAGCCCAGGGTGGAGACGCCACACCAACCTGCAACTGGTTCCAGCCACGGGACCTAAGCAGGACGCCCACGGATGTCTGACGGGCCAGCTCGCTATCGCTATCCGACATCTCCATTTATCTCAAGAGTAAAAACCTGACCATCCGACCGACTCGAAGCGTCAACGAGGCTTGTCTGCCAGCACGGACCAAGGAGGGGCAGGCAAGAGTTGTTAGGTAGCTAGCACAGGGACAGGGGCGTCCGTCCAGTACGTATGCTCAGAGGTTCGAGACTCTGGTCAGGAAGGGGTGGTACACCTAGGTGGGTGTTACACCTGGATTGGCCCATCTGGGCCAGGTGCATTCAATTCAGTCAATGGGGTCGACCAGTATCATCGCCCAGGCCTCCCAACGGCCCCTGAAAAGCCAGAGGTTTTGCTCTGGGTGCTCTCTCCCAGTGGGTGCTACACGATCGACGTGGCACAGCCCGGCTGCAGTCCGGAGCTGTCCCGCAACTGTGCCACGGACTCTGTCTGGCTTGTGTTCCATTTACTGCAGAACCTGAAACTGCTACTGTTCTCTACACACTCACTTGGATCACAATACAGGCTTTGGCGTAAATTCTTTCTCTCGAAGCCAAGGACCGAGGTCTATCTCCCACAGAGAGATCTAACAGAGTCACGTGCTGTGACAGTCGGGCTGGGTGTCCCTTTGGCCGCCTGACCTGATGGGGTGACCATTCACAAAACGCCCACTTCCACCGGGCAAGGGGCCTGTGTGTGTGGAGCCTATACATGTGGGTGTGCACCCAGCGGGCAGTCTTGGTGGGCGCTAGTCAAGGTAGGCGGGGAAACGAGTGAACTCTAAGTCGTGCCATGGGGGCAGGGGGTGGCGAGGGCTAGGAAGGAAAAGGAAGGGGGTGGGGGCGGGCAGAGAGCTGAAGGTGGCCAGGGAAGGTCCTCCTGAGAGGAGACGGAGACAGGGACGGCGCTAGCACGGCGTCTCCCTCTTTCCACCTCTGCCTCCTTTCCTTTGCCTGTCCCGAGACCACGCAGGGTGGGTGGCTGTGGAAACACCACGGGAAAATGTGCCGCCCCGCCTTCTGTGTGTGAAATGCACGCTTTTCCGGGGAAAGGATCCAGGTCCCTTATCTTGGTGTTACTGATAACCGTGTCGCTTACAACCCAGCAGCACAAGGGTCAGTGCCTTCCCTTCTAGTCCGTCCCTCGGGGCTCCAAACCAGCGCCTTCCTCGGCCCCTGGGGCCAGCCCTACATTCAGGGGGTGACACTCAGCATGTCTCATTAGGGCACAGCCCTGCTCCGCAGCCCCACCCTGGTCTCTGAGGGCCTCAGCTCCTCTCTGGGATCCCTCAACCACCAACCATGTCCTCTGCCCCCCACCCCTGCAAATCCCATCGGCTCCACCTTCGGAAAAATCCATGTGGGCCCATCTCCCTCACCACCTCCTGCCTCGGCCACCCTGGTCCACGGTGCCACGCTCCAGCCTTGCCAGCAGCTGCCTGTGGCTGGGACGACCCTGTGTTAGGCTTGGTGGTCAGAGAAAGACACCAGTGACGTTCATCTGTGTGCAAGAAAGAACTTTCTATCAAGAAGCAACTGTCCATCACGGCCCTGAATCCAGTGCTAGCCAGGCTTCTTCAACGCACGTGGCTGCAGGCCACTAAGGCAGGAAAGTGGCTCAGAAGCAGGGAGGTGCAGAGTCACGTGAATGGGGTCAGTGGGAGCCTGGCAGGGTGGGGGCTGCTCTCAGGGTTGACGGCCCACATGGGGCTTCCTCTGGAGGCAGACATGGGGTCCCAGCAGGGAAGGAGGCCAAGTGGCAGAGAGGAGTTGTCTCTGCTTCATCTTGCCCTTACACAGAGGCCACAATCCCAAGGGGGGATGGGGGAGAGGGTCAACAAGCTACCACTTTGACAGGTTGGATTCCACCCATAGCCAGCGTGTCCAGTTGATATAATCCCTACCGATCACAGGCACCACTTCTGCATTCTCTTGTCGCCTGTATCCCACCCAACTCCAGGACCCCTGCCTCCAACACTGGGCTCCCATCCATCCCTGCACTTGGTTCCCTGTGCAGGGTCTTCCGTGTCCCTGGGACTCACTTCATCAGGTATCTGCTTCAACGTGGCCCCCTCCACCGGTATGCTGGCCACGAACCCTGCCACGCTGTCTTAATCACACTGGTTGCCATCAGCCAAATTATATCTTTCTCTAGATTCTTCCATGGGTCGCCCTGGTGCTGGTGTGGGTTACACGCTGTGCTGTGAACCTCGAGGTCAGCAGTTCGAAACCACCCGCTGCTCTGAAGGAGAAGGATGAGTCTTGCTACTCCCGTAAAGAGAGTTCCAGACTCGGAGCCCAGGGGGCAGTTCTGCCTGTCCTGGAGGGCCGCTGGGAATCAGCATCGACTCCACGGCAGTGAGTCTGGGTTTTGAGTTTCTTCCTCTCACAAGAACCTACGCTCCTTAAGAGCAAGAGTGTTGTCCTGCTCACTGCAAACCCCAGCACGGACGTACCTCGGGGCTGTCTGCAACGAGGGGTCAAGGAGAGTGCTAGAACCTGGCACAGACACCCAGAGGAGGGCCCGTGTCTGTTTGCAGCAGCATCTTAGTGACGCCCCCGTGGGCGTGGTCCACAAGCAGAAGGCAGACTGCACCGCGGAGCTGGCCGGAGAGGGAGGACTCCGGTTCGGGCTCCAGCTCCCGGCCACCTAGTCTGGCCGGCTCACCGCAGCCCAGTCAGGAAGAGCAGAGGGAGAGAGAGCCCGAGCTGCGAGCCAGGAGGCCCGTCAGCTTTCCCTGCGAGGAAACAGAGCAAGGAGACACGGAAGAAAGATTAAGGTGCCTGGAGGAGATGATGAAGACGAACTTCCATCCAAGGAGTCCCAGAGGACCCCGCACCAGGAACGGGGGAGAATGCTGGCAAGAAAATAAAGTTGTATAAACTGTTGAGTGGAAAATCAATTTGCTCTGTGCCCGTTCACCTAAATATCTCTGCAGCGCTCTCTCGCTCTCTCTCTCTCTCACACACACACACACACACACACACACACACACACACACACGCACAGCCTCACAGAGGACGAAATATCCAAGGAGATACTCCGGGCAGAAGGAAATGGTGTTGGGAGAAGCACTGGAAACAGGAGAAGCACGAAGCACACAAACTAGCTGGTGCCCAGCACACCCTAAATACACACAGACTGGGGAGGAAAAAAACAATGTCTGGGTTATACACTTTTTAGAATTAGAAAAAAAAAAAAGGACAGGTTGGGAAGGAAGATGACCTTAACATGTTGAAGAGGAGACAGAATGAAAGACCGCCCCCCTGCGCCCGCCTCGCGCTCCCGTGAACCCCTCATGGTAACCGCTGTGTCACACCTCAGGGTCTTCCTCTTTTCCCTGACCCTCCAAGCATGGTGTCCTGCCCCAGGGACTGGGCCTTCCTGGTCACAGGTCCAAAGTCCACGAGTCAGCGTCCAGACAGCACTTCTCAACCAGGCTTGCTCTTCCCTGGCAGTCCCTGGCACACATGAGCTCCTCTGCCAACAGCCATGTTGCCCAGGGGTCAGTAAGGAGCCGTTTCATCAGAACCGAAGTCTAGCTGTCTCCCTAGCTCCACCAGCCCCTGCACAATGGTCACCGGCCAGAGGCAAGCTCTGCCTGAGTCGGTCATGATTCCTGCCGATTCCACGGACCACGAAACACTGCACAACGGTTATCCTCGAGCCTGTTGTCAACCCATCTCGTTACAGGCCTTTCTCGTTTCCAGGGACCCTCCTCTTGCCAAGCCTGACGTCCTTTTCCAGGGGCTGGTCTCTCCTGGTTACATGCCCAGAGTATGCAAGATGCGGGTGTTACATAATCGCATGCCAACTGGAGGGTATTAGGAGTGAGGGGTTGGGGTCTAGTCTGTCCATCAGGTCACAGCCTGATGACGCCTCCTTGTGGGCATGGCCTTCTCATGAGGATTCTGGAAACTTCCCCTCTCTGTCTGCTTTGGTCTTCCTGTTGGCAAGCCACGCTGAGACTTACTGAGTGCTGCTAGACTGTCTTTCTCTCTGCTTCACGTTCTTGTTGAAGAGCCATGCTTGGAGAGCTGGAGAAGCTACATGGAGACCCACGTCAGCCCTGAGACGCTCCCACCACCATTGGATCCACAAGACATTGCACCCACCGGCCTGTGATCTTCCTGCATTTTGCATCATTGCATGTGCTGTATGAGCCTGAAGAGGAATTCATGGGCTAGTATCGGACATATGGACTTGATCTGGACTGAGCTGGGATGGTTTTCTTAATATCCAGTTACTTTTTGATATAAAGCTCATTATTATACATGAGTGTCCCTGGATTTGTTTCTCTAGGCAACCCAGTCTGACACACAAGGCATATGTCCAAAGGCGTGACTCTATTCTGGCTGTGTGTTAGGGCAAGACTGGAAGCATTTGCTGATGCAAAGTCAGGGGCTGGCGCCTCCGGGATGGACCAGGAACTCAGTGTAGACACAGCTCAACTCAACTCAGGGTAGACACACCCCTGTGGGTTTCTGAGACTTGAACTCTTTACCAGAGTAGAAAGCCTCATCTTTCTCCCATGGAGGAGCTAGTGGTTTTGAACTGCTAACCCTGTGGCTAGCTGCCTATGTTAGTCTGGGTTGACTAGAGAAACAAACCCAGAGACACTCAGGTGTGTAAGAGAGAGCTTTATATCAAAGAGCAATTGTATATTGAGAAAACACCCCAGCCCAGTCCAGATCAAGTCCATAAGTCCGATATTAGCCCGTATGTCCGATACCAGTCTATAAATTCCTCTTCAGACTCACACAACACATGCAATGACAATGAATACAAGATCACAGGCCATTGGGTAGAAAGTCTTTTAGATCCAGTGGCAGTGGAAACATCTCAATGCTGACAGGAGTGTGACTCCATGTGGCTCCTCCAGCTCCAAAGCTCTTGCGTCTTTGTCAGCAGGAACGTCTCAGAGGGAGAGTGTGTGTCCCGCCTCCTGTGAGCTATTTATCTCCTTGGTGCCTCTAAAGGAGGTCATCAAATTGCGACCTGATTGGCAGGCTAGACTCCGCCCCTCCACAAGTTGACACCAGATGATGTCACTACCACACCGCCCAGTGCGTGGCCCAGTGCCACGAGGGCACTCCGGCGGCAAGCAGAGAGGATGGACACGCGTGGCCTGAAGGAAGCACTCGGCTGACTGGTCCGTGTGCAGCAGTGTCGAGGGAACCGAGAGTCGGTCATTCCCTCATCTACTCAATGCCCAGGTTTCCCACGGACTCTTTCCCCAAATCACACATGCTCTTTACCCCATCTCTGGCCTAGGAGCCACCTGAGAGACTGCGAGAAGTCTCTTCACACCCCTAGAGAAGGTTCTGAGGCCACCACCTGTCTGCAGGGGCTGCCAGCAGACAGGTGAGAAAGGGGGTGCCCAACAGTAGCCCCCAAGGCTGCCCCCCAACAGGCAGAAGCTGGGCACAGCAAACACCGGGGAGTGCAGGAAGGTGGAGGACACATGGGATTCAAGGGTGAAGGCATTTCCTACCATCTCCGCTGCCCTCCTCTTACTTACTAAGTATGGCACCGGCTAGCACAGTGAGAAAAAGGCCAGTGGAAACATCCCTTCCTTGGTGCGTGATGAAAAGGGAGAGGCAGCAAAGGCAGCTAAACAGGGGCGAGGTGAGGCGAGCCACTCCCGGGAGCACCATCCTTTCTGCAGGGATCAGGATGGCTCCCCTGGCTCCCAGCGGCTTCTTCAGGGACATGCAGAGCCCAGCTGGCAGGCTATGTCCCGCTGTGCGGGCCTTACGAGGTAAGATAGCGAGGATGACTTGGGACAAGTCAATGACCACAGGACAGTTCAAATGTTGATGCACAGGCCGGTTGGCAGTGCCGTCTGAGAACCCGGACCAGGAGTTGTCAGGTGGCTTTGGTCCGAGCCGGAGTCACTGCTCTGTCCCCACCTCCCTCTGCCGACAGGCAAACGCCCAGGCCTGAGCTTCAGCAGGATTCCAGTTCTGAGCAGGGTCTGCTTTGACCTGAGGCTGCAAAGCTGCCCATCAGTCATCAGGGCCACCTTCCCACTGGAATGGTCTCCCCGTCTCTTTCCGCTCAGGTGCGTCACTTTAAAGGCTGCGCAGCCCAGCTCCCCAACACGGGTCGTCAGGACTGCCTCCTCGGGCCCAGGGCCTTGCTCCCGCCGCCTCGGCACGTGTCTGTTCCCGTGACTTAGTTGTGAGCTTCTTATGCTCGGGTTTCACCTCTAGCAGGTGACCTCAGAAGGGGCGGGAGGCTTGGGGGGCACTTGGATTACTACAGATTAGGTGGAGGCCAGGGAGCCCCCCACAAACTCAAGCCAAATCACTGCTGCCAAGTCAATTCCGACTCTGAGACCCTATAGGACAGGGTAGAACTAACTCCCCTGGGGGTTCCAAGTCTAATTGTTTAGGAAAGTAGACTGCCTCATTGTGCTTCCACGGAGAGGCTGGTGGCTTTGAACTGTCAGCCTCCAGGCTAGCAGCCCAACACGTTACCCACTACACCACCAGGGCTCCTTAGGGAAGAGGCAGGGAAAGTTTCAGAGTGAGAAGTACCGATGCTCCCTGTCTCTTACAGTGAGGAGAGTCCTGTCCTTCCAGGGCTGTGCTCAGAGGCACAGGTTCTCAGCTGGGAGCCGAGAGTCTGGAAGGAGGCACCAGGAAACAGGATCCTCAGTGATAAGGGGTTGGTCACTCCTCGCCCGGTGCTTTTGACCTTGAGAAGATTGTGTGGACAAGGTGGACAGCCAGAGTGGACAAGCCAGGGAGACCGGTGACCTTGGAAAAATCGGAGGCCTAGCCAGCTCACCTGGCCATCTTGACCTTCAGGGAGAGAGACGGGACTATCTGCTCGCGTAGAGTTACAGGCTCGAAAACCCACAGGGACAGCTCTACCCTGCCTGACGGGCCTGCTGTGAGCCGGCATCGGCTGGGTGGCAGAGTTTGGGGTTTTGTTTTATTTTGGGGGTGGTCTCGACCATCAGGTTAGAAAAGTGCAGGCCACAGCAGCCGTAGGTCACCCCCCCCTTGTTAATTACCCTGCCAAAGGCGGAGCAGGGTGACGTGAGCGAGAGGGAGCTGGCCAAGAGCTAACCAACACAGCAGCGAGTGACCGAGAAGGAGGGAGAGAGAGGGTGGGGCTCGTTCTTATTTTCAAGCACAAACCTCCTGCCGGTGAGACAAGCTGGGAGTAGAGGCTGCGCCCCTCTATTTGCATACACACTCCCTCACGGACCCCAGTGGGATCTGATTACCAGGAAGGAAGGGCTACAGCATGGCGGGCTAGCAGAGCTGCTAACAGAGACTTGCTGGGGGGTGGGGGTGGGGGCCTCTAGGACCCTTGCCTAGGCAGCCCTGAGACCGTCGGGACACACGGACCCCACTAAGTGACAGCTTAACAGGAGAGGATGCTGCTTGGCACCAAGGGTCCCGGCGTGTCCACACCTAGAGGGCGCTCAGAGCACTAGATGACCCTATAAAAATAGCCCGCTTACCAACGGAGCCCGCGGGCGGTCCGAGTTGGGGAAAAACAGAAGCCTTCTAGTTTAGGGTTAGCAACACCGAAACCAAGCACATGACATGAAGTGGATTCCAACAGGCCTGTTGAAATTGAGGGGAGTGGGGGCCAAGGGAAGGGAGCCCTACCTTTGCAGCTCTAGAATTATGACTGCCAAGGTAATGATTAAATATGTATGGGGAGCCGCTCGCTGATCAGGGCAACGCAACCTTGCGACTCAAGGAAAAATCACAGCAGGTCCCTGGAGGAGGGACCGGGTCCAGTCGGAAGGGGGCTCGGGAAGCCCTGTCCTGGAAGGGGGCCCTGAGAGTCGGGGGGGACCCGCCCACAGGGAAAGCGGGTCCTGTCCCTTTGCTCTCAGAGTGTCACGGCGGAGCTTGCAAAATGGGCCTGGCTGTTTAAAGAGGAAACCCCCGCCCTTCTCTGGGATGACTATTTACTGCTCTCGCTGCCGGGTGAGACACATACACAGCCAGTAGGTCTTTACCTGAAGGCCCTACGGTAGCCGAATGTCACCTGTCCTAACAGACACAAGGCATGCACCTGGGTTCTCACACCAGAGGACACACAGCTGAGACCCGGTCTCCCTGGGGTCGGGCCAACAACTCGTCCCCGGGAAAAGCCCTCACCCCACCTTCCCGGCTAAGGCTGACCTGGCTGAGTAAGGGGGCCGTCCACAGATCACTCACTCGGTCACCATCCCCTTGCCACAGAGGTCCACCTTCAGGGCAGCATCCGCCTTGCTCGGTGGAGGCCGCCAGCTGCCACTTCCGCTGCCTAACTCTCTGGGGTGTCCGTCCGTCCGTCCCTACCTGCCTCTGCAGCCCTGCCGCGCCTGTCGTCACCCCCACCTCCCCTCCCCCCCAACGTTGGCTCCCAGCCCAGCTCTCCCAGCTGATTTCATCATTTCCGGTTGGCTGCCGGAGGCATCCCTGCAGCCGACAGGAGAAGGTCATTCCCACTAAGACAGACGCCCTGCACTCCTGCACCGGGCCCTTGGCCCTTACCCTTTCTGCATTGAGGGTCCTTCTGCTTCGGAGGGAAAAAACAAAGACCCCCAGTCGCTCCCAGACCTGAGGAGCCAGGCATCGCAGCATCAGGAGACAGAGCTATTACTTGCAGGAGCTAATCCTACGTTTCACTGTGTGCCAGGACACGGGCAGGGGCTTGCCAGTGGCCCGTCACAAGCGACAGGCCAGGCCAGGCAAGAATCTGCCAGGGCAGGCAGGAAACACATATCAAGGGCCCGTGTCCCCAAGGTGAGCCTCCC
>NW_022103898.1:7307484-7308622 GCF_000313985.2 Echinops telfairi | reverse complement strand
GATTGGTATCAGACATATGGGCTAATATCAGACTTGTGGACTTGAACTGGACTGGGCTGGGATGCTTTTTCAATGTTCAACTGCTCTTGTATATAAATATGTCTCTTTCTTATACACATGTGTGTGTCCATGAATTTGTTTCTCTAGTCCACCCAGACTCACACATAGGGCTTGTGTGAGTTCTGCAGAGCCACTGCAATGGATGCTGGAACCTAACGAGGGGAATCAGAGAACATTAATTAAGACTACACAGAGGCTCAGGAGACAGCCTCTCTGATCAGACGGCTACTGTCCCGTGACTGTCACCAAGGGCCTGTGGGTCTTTAAGCCACTCTGTAAGAGAGGTACCACTAGCCTCTGGTCTTACAGATGGGAAACCATAGGACAATTCGACAGGCAAACCGCCCACCCACCCAGCTAATCATGGCACAATGGGCTTCCAGCCCGGGCCCCCATGCGGTGCCCATCTGCTTTCAGTTTTCTGTTGGGGGTGACTCCCAGTCACTCCGTGTGGCAGGGGAGACCTGCCCCACAGGGTCCTTGGAGGCCAGCCTCACGGGGGCAGGTCCTTGTGTCTTTCTCCCACCGAGCAGCTCCGTGGCTGGGTCTGCCCCACCTGGGCTCCTCCTCCTCCTCCAAGCCATGGAACGGACCCAGGAGGAAGGTGGGGAGGCTGGTCGCAGGTTGTGCACGTACGGGCAGGACACACGGTAATCAGATAGCGCATTACAAAGAGGTAAGTACAAAAGTTGCTGCGAAGTCCGTTCCGGCTCAGGGGGCCCCACGGGACAGCACAGGTCTGCCCTGTGGTTTCGAAAACGCTCATTTCTCGAGGGGCAGACGGCCACATCGTCCCCCCAACCACTGACCTTTTGGTTCAGACCAAGAACCTAATGGTGCTGAACCCGGGCTGCTGAGAAGGTGGGGGAGAGAATGTAAAGCCCTGCTCCCTGCAGCCCCTTCTCAGCGGGCAAAAACCTCGCCTCCCTGCCATCAAATCCATTCAGACTCACAGTGACCCGTGGGGCAGGGTGGAACTGCCCCCGTGGGTTTCCGACACTGTCACTCTTGATGAGAATAGAAAGTCCCGTCTTTCTCCCGAGGAGCAGCTGAGGGTTTTGAACTGCAGGCCTTGCCG
>NW_022103898.1:7303421-7306599 GCF_000313985.2 Echinops telfairi | reverse complement strand
AGTGCGTGGTACCGGCGTAACACGTGATCTTCAAAACCACCACCATCTGAGGAACGGGGCACGCCTGGGACACTGCCAGAGGCCAGGGAGGCCACAGAGGCCGGAGTGGCGGGACCGGGAGCCAGACATGACCCAGGGCTTAGCCACCAGGCTGCGTGACATTGGGGGGAGGTGCTCTCTGTGTGATTTTTATGTTCCCGTAAACCTAAAACACAGCCAAAATGAATAGCTTATGACCCACTCAGATAGTCTTTGTTAACAGACTGAAGGATGCTCACGTGTCCTCTGCCCGTGGTGAAGAGCGCTTCGTTTTCCATTTCAGCCCCAGGAGCCGGAGGAAGAAAAGTCGCTGGACAGGCCTCCCCAGAGCTGACGGTGTCCTGGTCCTGGTCCTGGTTGTCAGATGCCACCGAGGCAGGTCTGACTCACAGCGACCCGATGAACCACAGACAGAAACACCGCCCGGTCCCGCGCCGTCCCACAAGGGTCCCCCTGCCTCAGCCCGAGGTGGAAGCCACAGTGTCTGTCCGTCCATCTCGTCCAGGGCCGCCCTCTCTCGCTGCCCCTCTGCTTGACCGAGCATGACGTCCTCCTCCAGGGACTGGCCTCTCCTGACGATAGGTCCAAAGCACACACGCAAGGAGAAGTCTCGCCGCCCTGCCTCTAAGGAGCCTTCTGGCCAACCGAGCGAGCACGGAAATGAAGGCAGGCCTGGGGCCTCGGGCCACGCAAGGCGGAGTGGCCAGACCCTGCACACGGAGCCTGTGACTGTGCCCCTGCCCAGCCTCCACCCCCCGCAGCAGGGCAGAGCACACTGTGGGGCGTTTTATCTGGAAAAGAGGGCTGGGCTCAGAGCCGTGCCGGGCAGGAGCAAGGACCCAGTTGTGGCCACCACTGAGTCCACAGCTGCCTGGAACTTCCAGGGCAGGTGGGTCGCTTTGTAAGGGGGTGCTGCTGCGGACTCCCTGTGGCTCTTCCCACCCGGCGCAGGTGCACTCACGGACGCACACCTGTGTGCATGGAGCATGCGCACTCACGGATGCACACCTGCGGGCACTGGCGCTGGGCGCTCACCCGAGGCTGGGGCCCACTTCCGGTCTCCGCCATGCCCCTGGCCCCCACCCCCACCACATGGGCCCCGCTTGCTCACAAGAGCACCGCCACCATGAGAATCAAGAACCGCCCGGTGTGTGGCCACCCACCCCCAGCCAGCTTCTCGGCCGCCCTGCAGACACAGTGGCGGCTGGGGGTGGGGTTGGGGGGTGGGTGTGTGTCTCAGCAGGCCCGCTGCAGCAGAGCATGTGGGGATACGACTACAGTCACCACTAAAGAAAGACCGCCACATGAGCCAGGCGATGCTTTAAAGGGAAGCGAGGAAGAAAGGGGGTGCTGTGTTCTTCAGAATGGGGTCGTCCCGAGTGAAAACCAGCCGCCTCCCATATCGGGCTCAGGCTGGAGCCCCTGCACATGTCACCCACGCGCTGCTCACCAGAGCGCTGGAGAGTCAAGTGCACCCAGAGGCCCCTTGGAAGACAGGCCTGGCAATCTCCGTCGGATCAATCAGTCCGAGACCCTCCCACGCTGCCTGCCATGCACAGGTTCCCACCAGCCAGTCGGCTCAGCGGCTGCCCTTCCTTGGGTGGCAGACATACCTGCATCTCGGGACTTTGGAACACACACTCGCCAATCTCGGGACAGACACTTCCCCAAGCCTCAGGCCAGGCTGGGGACTCAGCTTCCGGGCCCAGGGCAAGCCAGTACAGGCTGAGCAACAGTTGGGGGCTGGGAACCGGGCAGGGGTCCCCAGAGCCGCAGAGAAGCCAGCCAATGGCAGACCTTAGGAGATGGGCAGCGGCTGTCTCCAGGCCCCAACAGTTGGACATGCGACAGCCCAGGAGACCCCAGAGGGCAGGAAGAAGGGAAAGGGGTCCCACAGAGCACCTGATGAGACTGGGAGATCGCCCCTAAAACGGAGAGGAGAAGGCCCGCGGAGCTCTAACAGGCCCTCCAAACTGCAGCCCCGAAATGGCGTGCCACCTCCGTTCTCATCAGTGGGGTTCCCCCACCCCGGGCAGCTTCAAGTTTTCTCCCGTCCGGGCCTGGAAGCTGCTTGCCAAACTCAGCTCACAACTTCCCCTCTCTGAATTTCGCAAGCCCTGCCCCGTGCCTCGTTGCTCCACAGCCCACCCCCGGCGTCACGCGTCACGCAGGTGGCTTCGCCCACCCCTTTCCGAGCCTGCTCTCAAACTGGAAGTGCTCCGGCAGTGCCTTGAAATCACATGGCTGCCGGCTCCTGTGTGCCACCTGCAGAGGTGCCTTGGATGGTGTGGCCTCCGTCCCCCGGCACCCCTCAGATGGGCTGTCGTCGTCATCCTCCCCCCGGCTCCCCCCACTGGCCTGTGCTGCTCAAAATGCAGGCCCTTGCCTGCCCACCCTGGCACCTAGCCAGGAGCTCAGCACCCAGGGGAAGCAGAAAGAAGGAGACCCATCTCACCCCCAGGCACACACGGCACATGGGGCTCGGGTGCTGGCGATGGGTCTCAGAAGGGGGACCATCCCCAGCCCCCTGCAGGATCACAGGCCACTCCCATCTGAGCCTTACCTTCCTCCGATGCCTGGCAGACCGCCGGTGTCCCATGAGTGAGTCCCCCCACCACCACCGGTGATTAGGTCCAGTGAACACACCCCGGTTCACCGCGGGGCCAGCACCTTTCTCACCCACCCACCTCTCTTCCCCGGGGCACCAGGCACTGGTCTGCTGAGTCTGCGTCCATTCCTAGCTCACCTAATCACCTGTGCACGACTCACACAACTCCTCACAGTGACCCTGCAGGACTGGCTGAAAGGGTTCTACATCTTCTCCCATGGCGCAGCTGGTGGGCACCAGCCGCCCACTTTGGGTTAAGAGCTGAGCACTTTAACCACTGTTGCCACCTGAAGCCAGGGTAAATCCTCCCTGGAAGAAACATCTCCAGTTTGGCCCTGGGGATCGAAATCGCCCTCTCCCTCTCCCTCACTCCCTGTGAAAACAGGAGTCTGGAATTTCAGCCCGGGGCTCCAGGCAGGAGAAGTGCCAGGAAGGGAAGAGCAGGGCAGGAAAGAGGCGCTGGAATTCAAAAGTGAACATGCTCCCTCTGGTATGTTTCAGAAAGCAGACTGCCCTTGCTAGAGCTTCCAG
>NW_022103898.1:7295022-7302107 GCF_000313985.2 Echinops telfairi | reverse complement strand
CGTCCTCTGTACCCTAAGGGCAGGTCGGAGGGGGACTCTCTTCTCACTTACGGTCCCCCACCCCACTCCCAGCCTCAGTGCCGCACGTGTGGTGTGCTGTCCCACAAGGTGGCTCATGTCCAGCTGTGAACTTCCATGCGCTCGCACACTTCCCTGAAATCGCAGGTTCTCTTGAGACTGTAAAACCTGAAACTCGCTCTGCCTTCATCAAAGCTCACTGGGATCACAAACGGGCTTTGGCATGCATTCTTTCTCATGTGAAGCCAAGAACCGGGGTCTCACCCACTGGAGAAACCTCACACAGCCCCTGTGTCCATCCTGTCCTCTCTGCTGTACCTGACAGGAAGTCCTTCTCCAGGGCAGGCCGCTCCTCGTCACACACCTAAAGGCATGAACGAGATGGCATGTCAGCAACCCCAACAGATGCACACTCGCTGAACTTGCCAGAAAGGGTGTCAAGTCACGATTTTTAAAAGAACACCTAGCGATCTGCTTCTTACAAAGGAAACCTCATGGGTTGGTCCTAAAATGTTGGAGGGAAAACAAATTCTCAAATCTGACTGAAATCAACCTGGAGAAAAAGATGAGGGGGTGGGGCCTACCGACGGCAAGAAACAACACCAGCCACGCTCACAGGCACCTGCTCAGTGCCCACTCACAGTGACCCTGACCTGCCCCTGTGTTTCCAAGACTGTAACTCTTTAGCTATAGGAGTGGAAAGCCCTGTCTCGCTCCTAAGGAGCGGCTGGTGGTTTCAAACTGCAGACCTGGCAGTTAGCAGCCCAATATGTAACCACTACACCACCAGGACACCGACGTGAGACAGGGAAAGAGTTCCTAAAAAGGACAAAAAAATATCAACATGGGTTTGGTTTTTTTTAAACATCTGTTACTATTGGGCTGAGTCCAGCGCATGTGGGGCCCATATGTGCACAGTGAAACTGCTGCAGAGACTGGGTCTCACGGCGGTGAACGCGGGGGCAGGGCGGGCACCTCGCCTTGCAGGGGGGCAGACGGGGAGACCTCACTGGCCCAGGGGGATATGCCTCGGCCCGCCACACAGCAACAGTGCCACCAATGTGGCCTTGCAAGATGAGGCAGCCACTTCAAAGGCTCAATCACTTGCCCCCCAAATGTGGGGGCTGGGGGTGGTGGTGTGGAAAATAAGAGTAAAGCTGAGGGCTCCTCTCTCGCACTCGGACACACACATGGTCTTTGTTCACTGCAGTCACCGGGGGTCAGGAAAGCCGGCTGCTTCCGGCAGGAAAGGCGAGCAGGAGGTGCTGTGGAGGGACACAGGGTGACCGACAGAGGCCCCCTCCGTCTGCTGGCTCCACAGGGTCACCACCGGGCCCCGCAGCCTGTCCCTCAAGCAACCCCGCCAGGCCGGCACCTGGACTGGGTCCCAGGGCTAAGCAGGGTGACCCTTCACGAGGAGGCACCCTGGCTGCCTGCTCCTCAGAAAGGCCACCCCCCCAGCTTGTCCCTGAAACGCCCTCCCTGGTGGCATCTAGATGTGTGAGGTGCCAGGGCTCATTAAGTGATGCTTCACGAGTGGGCACCCGGGCCGCCTGCTCTTCAGAACGTACACACACAGCACAGTGGCCATGGGTGTCAGCTGGTTTTAACACCAAGGTGGTCACACAGGCGGGGCCCTGGGGTGTGATGTGAACGCCATCAGGCAGGCTGTGGGATGGAGCGGGTGTGCTGGCCGCTGGGGTCTCCTTCAAGGACAGTGGGGACGGCCAGGGGGTGCCGAGCCACACAGAGCCTGACAGATGTGTCCGAGATGTGTGCAGTGACCCTTTCAGCTGCACGTCCCCTGAGCAGCTGGGGTGGCTGCCCGCTCTGCGGCCACTTCTGGGCCCATCTCACAACTGCCACGTGGCTTGCCTGACAAGGCATCTCCCGCTGCAGGGTGGGGTCTCAGGTCTCTGGGAAGAGGGACAGCCCACTGACCCCACACAGCAAGATCTGTGTCCACAGGAAGTTGAGATTAGCCTGGGACGGCCACTGCTGCCCTGGGGTCCACCACGAGGCTCCACTCCAGTGAAGGTGACCTCGATGTGTCCCTGGCTTTGAGACCACATCACTTTCCTTGGCAGGTGGCAGCGGCTCCCTAAGGTGACCATCCTGGATGGGCAGGTAGTGCTGGGTGGCACTGGAGCTCACCCCAGAGTGGTGGTGGTGGTGGTGGTGGTGGTAGTGGTGGTGGTGGTGGTGGTGGTGGTGTGTGTGTCACATGTATGCACACACAGTAATCGTGTGGAACCTATACACCAGCCCAGAAGCAGCAGGTTGCAGGTTTCCATCAGGGAAGGTGCGTGTCAGGGCTGTACCCTTTCCCCATCCTCGACCCGTCCGTAAGCTGAGTGAAGAATCCAGAGCTGCGCTGTAGAAGCGGCACCGTGGCACCGAGGCTCTTGCGCAGGCTGCAGCGTGCAGGGGGCATGGCCTTGGCGGCCTAAAGCCAGAGGAGGCTGGAGGCACCTCCTCGTGAAGACCAGAGACGGCAGTGTTCGGTGCCAGTGGTTACGCCGCCCGCCCTGCGCCTGCTTCACGTGACTGCAGTCACTGCGTCCATCCGTCGTCCTGTTGAAGGTCTTCGCTTTTCTACTGCTCCTGCACTTTACCGAGCGTGATGGCCTTCTCTAGAAACAGCCCAGGCAGACCACGTGGGAAGGACAGGGTCTCCCGTCCTCACTCCCTAGGAGCAGGTCGGCTCCGTGTTGTGTGTGTACATTGCTCTTGCTGCTCCATCAAGCCCTCCCTGAGGCACCCACTGGGCGCCCACTGCGCCAGCCCCTGCAGCACGGACCATGCCAGGCAGGTGTGCACCCAGACCAGCAGGGTCAGGTGGACCCAGGAAGGACGGGGTCTCCCCGCAGCCTAAGGAGAGCGGTGCGTGTGAGGGGCGGCTCCCCAGCTCTGTGCCCTCGTGCTGTGGGAACGTGGGGGCAGAGCCTGGCTCCGATCCCGTCTCCTGACCTGCAGGCTCTGTGACTCTGCCCAGGGGCCTGACCTCCCTCTGGGTTGTCATTTTCTCCACCAGCTCCTAGCCGGCTGGGAGGGCACACAGTGGGATTCACTAATCCTGCCTCCAGCTAACTAAAGCCAAATCTGCCCAGACGGAGACGTGGGAAATCCGTTCAAGGCTGACACGTCCACAGCTCACAGGTGCCTGGGTTTCGGGTTCTTTAACTGCGGCAGCTCTGGTGACAACCATGTGGTCCTGAGAGGGCAGCCAGAGGCTCCCAGAGGTAAGTAACACCAAATGGCAGGGATGCATTCCAGGCCACGCTGCCAGCAAACAAGCTCCGAATCTTCCATCATTACTGGTTCACCAAAGACCAAGCAATGGCCTCACAGCATAACACAGGGGGGACGGGGGTGGGGAGATGCAGAAACTTAAATCCAGGGTCTAGAAGACGGTCAGAGAAGCAGGGAGTTTCTTAACAACAGGAAACTCACGGGGAAACCAAGCCATCCTGGGAAGCCTGGCTCGGGATCGGAAACCACTGCCGGGTGGAGTGCTTTTCAGCTGTGTCAGGGGGCACTGTGCCCCGAGGGCAGCGCTGGGCACACAGGCCCTGCTTGCACAGTCACTGGTCACCCACTGGCTGAGGGATCAGTGCTGACCTTCTGGCTGCAGGAATCAGCAGCCTTACTCCAGCCGGGTCTGCTCATTCACAAACGTCGGCCTCTCCTATCCACCAGCACAGAGCACAAGCTGTGTGTCCCCTACACACACACACACACACACACACACACACACACACACACACGCCACCACCCCCACCTAGCGCTGAGCCCAGGGTGGGTCAGCCATCACATCACCCACCACATATGAGAGATGTGGGGCGGATGTGGACTGCAGACCAGAGCCGGATGCGGAGCCGTGGGTTTTGAAGGGTGAGCAGGAGTCCAGCAGACAAAGACAGGAAGACCACGGCGTTCACAGCAGGGTTTGTGGGAGTACCCGAGGAGGGGACTTGGCAGGAGAGGAGGCTAAAGCAGAGGCCAGGTCACAATTGTGGTGGTCATTTGATGTGCAGCCACGGGGAGCCACCAAACATCCAGGGTCTTGTCACCCGGGCCCCTCGCTGGATGAGGAATGAGGACCCAGGAGAGAGCCCCTTGTCAGTCTGTCATCAATGACTTCATGAATAAAGGTCAACCAAGAGTCTCCCTCATCACTCACCATGAGAGCGGGACCCAAAGACATGTAGCCCCTCCTTGCCTCAGGGCCTCCCTCACCCGCAAAATGGGCACATTCTGTTCACTGGGCCGGGGCATCAGCGGTCTTTCCCTGTGGGGAGAGGAGCCATCACAGTGCAGTGGTTATGAGTGGGGCCAAGATCTGCATGGTCGGCAGTTTGAAACCACCAGTAGCTCTAAGCGAGGCAGCCTGGGCATTCTACTCCCGTAGGGTTAGCGTCTGGGGTGTGCCAGGGGGCTGCTGAGTCAGCACTGACTTGGTGGCAGTGAGTTTGGGGGGGAGGGGGGACAATTTCTGCAGACACACAGTGAGTCCACGAGTCAGCAAGCAGCGCAAGCGGCACCTCCTCCAGTGCAGACATGGCACGCCGGCCTGTGTCGGCCAACACAGGCATCCCGGTGCAGAAAGAACCTTCCCCCTAGGCCATGTCCCCTGCTGGGCCCAGCACAGGCACAGAGGGCTCATTGTACCCTCGCTGCACTCCACCTGGCAGACCTCCCTCCCCAGTTACCTCTGGAAATGAGACAGCGCACAGGGGGCTTCTGGCCACAAAGTACAGAGAGCTCTGGAAGCCCCTCCAGGGCCCCCAGTGTCTGCCGTGAGTGCTAGCTGGTGGCAGAGCTACGAAGGAGCTGAGGGCACACGGACTCACACGGCCTGCAGATACACACACACACCCTGCAGACAGCCACGCCTCAGGCCGCTCATGAAGGGAGGAGGCTGTGGGGCCTCAGCCATCACTCCCAGACCTCTGGGTTTGGCTGCGGCGTCTTCCCACACGTGGGGGCTTCTCAACAAGCAGTGCTGAAACGAGTGGAAGTAGATAAACAAGCAAACCTCAATCCATGCCCCACACCATAACTCAGAAGGGCCCGTCGGCCCAAGTGGTAACCGGAAAGCTGCTCAGCGAAAGCGGCCACGGCTGACCCTGGGTCAGGTGGCCATGCTTGCTGGGGCGACAGCCACCAGGACGCAGCGAGAGGGAGAAGGCGGGGCGGACACACAGGGAGAACACATCTGTAGGCGCAGCCCTGCTAAGGGACTCCCGTCCACACGAGAAGGAAATAACAGAAATACCAGCAAGTCCCAAGATGAAGTCATCAAGCAAAAACCGAGCCTGGAAACGGCAAACTCTCCGGGCGGATACGTCGCCAAGGGCGACACACAAACGGGAATCCACAACTGAAAACTGCTCAGCACCAGCAGTCCTTCCAGAACTATCCACCAGAGCCACTGGGAGACGGCCCTGCAGACTCACCAAACCCAAACCCAAACATGCTGCCGCCGCCGCCACCACACAGCGGCTCTACAGGACGGGGTAGAGCGCCCTTGTGGATGTCCAGACGGCAACTCTCCACGGGAGTGGAAAGCCTCGTCTTTTTCCCAGGAGTGACTGGTGGGTTTCAAACCGCTAACCTTGTGGATCGCAGCCCAGCGCGCCACCCGCCAGGGCTCCTCTGCGGGCTTACAGCAGGACTGAAGGGAAGGCGGCACCAGCGCATCCCTTGACGCTCGCATGTCAGTGGCTGGCGGGGGCACACGGATACAGCCGCCTGGACGAGTTCTGACGATGCTAATCGAGGCCCTGGCTGGCCGCCCAGCCATTCCACGGCAGGCCTTTGCCCAAGAGAGAGGAGCACAAGGGTCCCGTTCAGAAATGTGGGCGCAGGGCTTCGTGTGCCCAAGCCTCCAGCAGACACAGTCCATCCAGAGGGGAGTGGGCACGCAATGCAGCCGGAGCCGAGCAGAAGGAGGCCCGGCTGACACGTGCCCCAGCCAGGATGAATCCCTGAGCACGGGCAGGCAGCCAGAATAAAATGGGCGCCTTCATAGGAAGTCCCAGACATACAAGTGGGAGGTGGAGGAGAGAGGTGGGGGGCGGGGAATGAAAAAAAAAAGGGGGGAAGGGATGAGGAGCTGATACCAAGGCTCAAGGAGAAAGAAAATGGTTCGAAAGAGATGAGGACAACATGTGTACAGATGTGTTTTGACACAATGGATACATGGATGGATTGTGATAAGAGCTGTAAGAGCCCCGATAAATAAAATTTATAAAAAGAAAAGAAAGTTCTAGAACCCGCAAACTCCTCTGTCAAGAAATAACACCTGGCAGAGGACACGACTGGGCAAGGAAGCTGTTGGCAGGGATGGCGTGAAACTTCATCCTCCTGGGTGGGACTGCCCGCGCGTCCGTTAGAACTCGGTCCAGTCCTTTATCGCACAGCAAAGGCCGCCGACTGCTCTGTTCTCCCCCACCTAGAACAGCCTTTAAAAACGCACGGTCCACGCACTCGGCTGCTGACCTGAAAGCTGTTCAAGTCAGCCAGAGGCAGCTCAGAAGACAGGCGGAAAACTTCAGCCTGTCAGGGATCAGCAGAAACCCTGGATCCATTCTGCAGCAACCGGTTCTACCAGATTCCCAACAACATTCCCTAAACAGATAGGACATCTCCGCACCCAAGAGGTGGTCCTCAAACTTTCTCATCCCGCCACCCTTCCTCTTGTTGTGGTGACCCCACAACCATAACATGATTTCCGTTGCTGCTTCATGACTGTAATTTTGCTACTGTGATGAATCGGGCGACCTCTGTGACACCCCCCAAGGGGGTGGAGATCCTCAGGTTGAGAACCTTTGCTTTAGACTAAAAGTAAATGCTTCATGAGCTGCTGGGTGGCAGGTGCCCCTGCAGGTATCCCCCAAGCTCCAGGCCCACTGTGCGGTCTGACTGACAGGACAGTTGCTTCACACCCCAAGGCATTTTGCTACCATCTCAGAGAACAAGAAGTCACAAAAAGAATGTGCCAGAAGGCTTCCCAGCTGAACAGTGAGCGGACTTCTTTGCTGGAGGGCTCTGGCCGCCCCCCC
>NW_022103898.1:7284669-7294922 GCF_000313985.2 Echinops telfairi | reverse complement strand
AGGGGAGTGGCCCCTGTCAACACTGAGATTATTTGCTTGGATTCTTTCAGGTAAAGTCTTGTTTCCCTGAAGTAGACACACACCTTGAGCCCCACAGAAGACCCAGGTGCCGCCTGGAGTCCTAACAGCGGGCTGGACAGTGCCAGCGCAGCCAGCCCTCCTCTCGAGCTGCCGGCTGCATGGTTACGAGCAGCTTGGCAGGGATGGGCTCATAATGCACTGAGCGGGGGGCTCTGGGCAAAGCCAGGCAGGGCAGGGCCATCGAGAGGTCCAGGACCTCCTCGAGTGGACAGGCACATAGACAGAGTAAGAGCAGGTGTGTCCCGAGACACACATGAATTCATGTGCAGCAACCCATGGTCCTCACATGCATGGTGTGCACACACACACACAACACACAAGGGGCTTCCAAAAAGGTTCATGGGAAAATTCCACGATCTTGTTATCCCTTCTTTCCAACCACTTTTTGAAGCCCCTCACATATAACAGCTCTCGGTGTCCACACTGCCTGCCATGGGGTGAGCCTGTCCCACCCACTTCCCGTCCTTGAACAAGAAAGATATTCAACTTCTGGGGAAACCCGTCAGCCGGAGACCGGAGATGGCCTATGGCACATGGACGGGGCTACCCAGAAGTCCCTGAGCAACAGCTATTCATATTATTTACTTAGATTTTTAAATAAAATCTATCCAAATGCTGCTAGAATTCCAGTCAAGCACACCCCCACTCCAAACAAAAACAAAACCCCGGTGTCCTGGAGTCGAATCAAGTGCCTAAAGCACAGGCAGTGGTCCTACGCTGCAGTTGGGGTCTTCCAGGGGTCCTGACTCAGTGACCCTCCCTCCACACAACAGCAGGGGGCGCCACCGCCGCATCTCGGCCCCCAGGACCGCTCTGGTGTCTGAGCCCCTCTCAGCGACGACTGTGTCCGTCCATCTGGTCAAGGGCCTTCTTGTCCGTTGTTCCTCAGCTCTACCAAGCATGAGATCCTTCTGCAGGGACTGGTCTCCCCTGAGGACAAGTGCAGTGTCGCCATGCCTGCGTCTACGGAGCACGCTGGCTCTACTTCCTCTAAGACAGACAAAACTCAAAAAAACAAACTCACTGCCATCACCGTGGACAGTTTCTGGGACTGTCGCTGTTTATAAAGCCCAGTCTTTCTCCCCTGGAGCGGCTGGTGGTTTCGAACCGCTGACCTTGCCGTTAGCAGCCCAATGGTCATCAGCACACCACTGCGGACTCACTATGGCCTGTAGGGCGGAGTAAATGGCTCCCAAGGAGCCCTGGTGGTGTAGTGGTTCCTACCCCCATCAAGCGTTCCAGTCTCGGAAACCGCAGGGCGGCTCTCCCCTATCTGATAAGGTCACTCTGAGTCAGCACGGACTCGATGGCAGTGAGTTTTCAGTGACTAGCGACGTTTCAGGTCTGTAATGAACACCCAAAGGGACATGCCACGCCCCTGTGAGCCTCAACCCAAAGGCAATAGGCTCAAGCCCCAGATCAGCTCCCTGAGTTAAGTGCCCAGAGACACCCACTCCAGGAAGCCTCAGCCCGTAGGCACTCAGCTCCACTTCCAGGGGTCAGCCAGTCCAGCTCCCCCAGTTAAGTGCCAGGAGCCCCCCCACTCCACAAGTCAGCCTCCCACACAATAGCTCTCAGCTTGACCTGCTCCGAGGGTTGGGAAGGCCCTCACTCTGTGCCCTGCGCTGGCTCCTGGTCCTGCTGCTGCTCCCTTGATGGTACAGCTGTCACGTGGATCCAGGAGAGTCACTGTGCAGGGATCTCAGGTCCAGAGGACGCGCTCCACTCCTGGCTCTTGCTGGTCATGAGATACCGCCCCCCCAACCCGCTTCTCAGAGGGCTTGTTTAGTAGGCAGCAGGATGCCACTCAAGGGACTCCTAGTCTCGGTTATTCCCAGGGGAATCCAATCAGAGTCTTACCAGACCCACGCAGGGAAAGGTGCTTTGGTGGGAGTTAGCGACTTTGGGTAGAAAAGCCACATTAAATAATTTGCTGTCTCTGCAGGAGTTCTAGTGGCATAGGGATTAAAGCACTTGTCCACTAACCTGAAGGTCAGCTGTTCAAACCCACCAGCTGCTCTGCTGGAGAACAATGAGGCTATCTGCTCCCATAAAGATTCATAGCCTCAGAAACCCTGTGGGGCAGTTCTACTCTGTCCTCCAGGGACCTGTGCGTCAGAATGGACTGGACTTCATGGGTTTGGTTTAGAGGATGAAAGCACCTTCGTCCACCTGGCTGGCATTTCTGCCCAGGTCCTCAGGCTGAAGTCCACAAGCCTAGCTGCACACTGGTCGCAAATGCACGGTGTGTGGGGCCCTGCGGTGAGCAAGACTTATCAGCACCACCCTGCCAAGAGCCCATGATCACTGCGTGTCTGTGTTCCACTGGGGTCACTCATAATGCTTCTAACTGTTTCATCATGCCACCGAAGCCACCAGCCTCACCGCCATCGCGTGGACTCCATCGCGTGGACTCCGAGGCCGTCGATCTGTACGGGAGCAGGCAGCCTCCGCTTCCTCCTGGTCGGTGACGCATGGGTCTGATGCCATTAGCAGCCCGACATCTCATCCACAGCCATCCAAACGCCTTACCCCAGAGATTCCGAATCGTACTACACCCATCGCTGACTAGTAGGTTCCAACTGGAGATGCAGTCAATTAATGACCCTTCTAGTCGAATTCCTCACCTAGTGCATTACAAATTCTAGGCTGCACACCTCCGACTGCAATCCCAGCAGGAGGTGCTCTCTGCTACTACAATGGGCAGGATTAAGGTGGGATTAGGTCTCCACCTTGGTAGGAGGTGTGAACCAAGTCACACCTTTCGTTTCCTGGAAGGCACAGTCTGCAGAAAGACAGTCACACCTCAAAGCCATTCTGTCCGTCAGGAGGGCCATGCAGGAAGCAGAGGAATCCCAGGTGACTGGGAAGTAGGGGACGTGTGAAATCTCAGACAGAAGTGGCAGAGACCAGAGGCCGCAGCACAGAGACCATGAGGCAGAGCAGAGAAATCCGGCGTGGACCCTGCGCCCCCCAGCCTTGCTCCCAATTCACAACGCAGTTCATCCACACTGGTGACCCCGTCGTGGCCACATGCCTGGAGCGAGGTGGCAGGCAGAGGGCAGACACACAGAACCTGCACCCAATTCCGGGCTGGAAAAAGCCAGGATAAATGCCCACTGATGTCCACACCCTGTGAGTGGGCTCCGCCTCCGATGGCCCAGCTGCGGCCAGGAGAATGGAGCTCCGGTTCCCAAGAGCTGGCTTTTCTGAGTGGATCCCACGGGCTTTCTTCGGAGGCAATTCTGGGTAAACTGAAATCGCCAACCTCTGGGTTAGCGGACAGGGCTTGCCATCTGCACCCCAGGGGCTCCTCCATAAGGACTCCCTTTGAAATCAACAAGTCCCCTAGGGTCCCTACGTAAACAGTGACTGACAAGGAAAGATAACAAAAGATGGCTGTCAATTCCAGATTTCAATCCGCTTGGCACGTTATTCACCCAGCTTACATGCAACAACAACGTGTAGCACTACACAGTCCAGGTGGGGGTGGAGGGGCGAGGGGCTCTGGGTGCAGACCCGAGTGAGAGGGGCCCTCTGGGGAACCACTGAGGCATGGAGAGAGGCCCCTGGGCCAGGTCTGGGTCAGGGGACTTCCTCGGCCCCGAGTCTGGGTCCTCTCCTGCACCACGGAGTTCACCAGCTCCGTCCCTGGTGTCGGGAGATGGCAGAGCGCCGGGCAGCTGTGCCCCATGGTTCTCCCAACAAGCCACCTACCCCTGTCTGCTCCCCACCTCCGTTCTCCCAGCTGATAGGTGGCACACTCACACCACACACTGCAGGGCTGAGCTTCGAACCCAGATTTCCACCGTGGTTCCGGTAGGTGTACGGCCCTGGGGAGCCGGGTGGGCTGGAACTCAGCCGAGGTACAGCCCTGCCCCACGCTCACTCAGGAGAGGGGCCCTCCTACATGTGCCAAGTCAGGGCCCAGGAGCCAGCCTCCACCCCATCTGGTCCTGAGC
Source organism: Echinops telfairi (assembly GCF_000313985.2). NCBI lineage: Eukaryota > Metazoa > Chordata > Mammalia > Afrosoricida > Tenrecidae > Echinops > Echinops telfairi. The sequence goes on along the minus strand of NW_022103898.1, from coordinate 7,290,879 downwards.
TTGGGGTCTCAGTGGACCCAGGCCTAAGGTGACCAGACGTCCCGATTTTTAACAATTTTTCCTGCGTCCTGCAGCGTTTTTTAAAAATCCTGATTTTTGGAAAGAATGAACAACAAGCTAGGGTATACGGTTTTCGGCTGCCATGTGGCTATTTCGCCAGTATATGAGTTTTATCAATGGTGTCTTGCTTTGCCAATGTTAAAATCTGGTCACCTTACGCAGGCCTCACCAGCTGTACCAGCCCCATCACCACCACCACCACCACCACCACCACGGGGCCTTCCGCCTCTCCTAGTCACACTGCGACCATGCCAAGGGCAAGGCCGAGGGGTACTCTCCCTCCGCCTCTTGTTGGTAAGACAGCGTGCTGTTTGAAACGCCCCCTGAACGTGGAGAACCTGCGCGCCCGTGGAGAACCCTCTGAGAACCAGACCTGTCTGAGCTTTACAGGAGGTGACAAGACCGCTTCCCATCACTGTCAGACCACATTAGTGAAGCAGTAAGAAAGGGAACCCAAAGCAGACGGGAAGTCCCTGGGATGGGGACAATTCCTTCTCAGCCTCTGATGTTCTGTAAATCTGCCTGATGCTTTGAAAGGACTGAACCAACCACTTCTGCCTGTTGTGGCCGGGACCATGGGAAGGAGACGGGGCTGACGCCGAGGAAACACTGCCCAAAACAAAGTCTTCATCACACCCACACCCACCCCCTGCTCCATCTGCAGCTTTTCGGTCATGGAAAAGGCTGCCAGCTTGTTTGTGCACTGACCCAAACCCAGCCAAGCACACAGCCACTGAGCGGCTGCCAACTCAGGGCGACCCTAGCAGGCAGAGTAGAATTGCTGCACGGGGTTTCTGAAGCTGTAAACCAGGGGTGGGGCATGTGTAGTCCCCCCCCCCGCCCCCCCAGCTGTACACAGCCTGAGAGAGAAATCATCAGCTCCAGCTGACATTACCCAGCCCGCCGCTGAGAGGCAGTTCCAGCCACCGCACGAGGGGAGAGTTCAGTAAATGCTGGGCCAGGATGGCCCGAGGAGGGTATAAATATCCGAATGGTTCTTGGCAGAACGAAAGGTTCCCCCATGACACCCTCTCCACTGCTGCAAATCTTTACGGAAGCAGCTGGCCCCATCTCTCCCCTTCGGAGCAGCTGGGGAGTTCGAACCACCAGCCCTTCTCACCCAAATCAGACACTCCATACCACCATCAAGTTCATTCGGACTCCCATGCCCCTGCGAGACAGTCAGAACTCTCCACCGGCTTTCAAGCCTATAAATATCTCGGTGGATTCAAACCGCTGACCTTTCAGACAGCAGTTGAGTGCTGAGCTCCTGCAGTCACCTCAACAGCCCGCTGCCATCAGGCGAGTTGACACACAGCGACCCCATAGGGCAGAGCAGAACTGCCTGGGTGGGTTTCAGGGACTGTGCAGCTCTGTGGGGACAGGAAGCCTCATCTTTCCCCCGTGGAGTGGCTGGTGGGTTTGACCCACTGGCCTTGCAGTTGGCTGCGCAACGCATGACCCACTGTGCCGCCGGGGCTCAATCTGAGCACTGAATCCACCTGGTCCGACTTAACCTGTACCTAAAGGTACAGTGAGGAAGAGATCTCTCTCAGTCACCTGGAGACTCCCAGCCCATGCAAGCGTTCACTATCCAAGGCCATGCCTGGAATCTCAGGGGCCCGGAGGCGTGGCGGTTACGAGCTGGGCTGCTAACCACAAGGTCAGCGGTTTGAAACCACATGCTTTTCTAGAAAGAGTGTCAGCCTCATAAAGATGAGGCTTTCCTAAGAGGAGTGGCAGCCTCGGAAACCCACAGGGGCCGCCGGTCTACTCTGTCCTGTCGGGTCACTATGAGTCAGCACTGACGCCATGGCGGTGAGTTTTGAAGACGGAGGCGTCTGGGCCCGACTACACCAACCCTTCCACTCGGTCTTGGTACGAGGAGACACGTCTCACTCCATAGATGCACCTCGTCACTTCCCCAGAAGAAATCCTCTTGGCATGGCCAGACAAAACAAACTTCGGGACACTGTGACCCACCCGGGTGCAGTTGGCCTCCCGTAGAAAGTCAAAGCAGAGGCGCAGGGACTGCTCAGAGGCCACCGAGTCGCCACCGCCCGGATCCCACTCAGGATCTAGTGGCGGTGGGAGGGGCAGGGGCCCGAGCGGGAGCCACCAGGCCCTGTGAACCCTGGGCAGCTGTGTGCTGCCCACCCACGGCCAGTTCCACTTCCCTAAGAGGGGCTTCAGCTCAGCCTCCTCAGGGCATAGCAGGGGAGGGCAGCCCAACGGGGCAGAAAAGGCAAGAGATTGGCTCTGCCCACCCTGTGCACGAGGGCCCGGTCTGAGGTGCCCTTGGCCCCATGCCCGGCCCAGACACCAGCTGGGCTCAAGGGCTGATAAGGCCTCAGGGTCAGCCACCAAAGGCTGAGCCCCAGAATATGCACATGCCCTGCTCCCCGCCTGGGTGGCTGAGCAGGGCTGGCTCAGGACCTAAAACAGGAAGTTCTCGATGAGAAAAGGACGTGTCTGCCAAAAGAGCCCTGGTGGCACGGAGCTTAAGCGCCCCACAGCCCATCCAAGGAGGTGCATTCGACCCCCGGAAGCAGCGTGCTCCGGGCAGATTCTCGGGACCCTACACGCCAGCTCTGCACTGTCGCACCGGGCGCTGGGACTCAGCCAACTCCACACCAACAGGTTTCTTTCTCTTTCTTTGATCTACTGGTCACCCCGAATAGCTGCGGTGCTGCAAGAGCTACCCGGAGCATCAGCCTCAGCTTCACCACACACACCGCTGGTTGCCTGGGCAACGGCCAAGCAGCCCTGTCTCTCAGCATCTGTGGAAAGGGGGCCTGTGCTCGGCCAGACTGCCACAGGGAAGGGCCAGGCTGCAGCTCCTCTGAAGGGCTGCCTGGCGGGCAGACCCACGCTGTGGAGGGAGCCCAGCCCACACGCAGCGCCCACAGCGCCAGCGCCACCAGCTGAGGCGGCCCCAGCGTGGGCAGCGGTGTCCTCTACGACGGCCTCCTCTCAGTTCACCTTCGGATGCGGTGGAGCCGTTTCTGTTTGGTTCTGTTTTGTTCGCCGGCCGCCTTTTTCAGCTGAGACAATAGTATCCAGGAAAGAAGAGCGTTCGCCTGCCTGTGGTCAGGCCCAAGGACGAAAGGGGAAGCCGAGGGAGGGGCCACGAGGCAGGCCCCAGAGTCCAGGGAGGGCAGGCAAGGGCTCAAGCTGAGGCTTCCTGGCCCCTGGCCTTGGCCCCCTCTGCTGCCCTGCTATCGGCACACAGGCCTTAGAAATGGGGCCCCAGGAAAGTAGGGCCCCTCGCGGTCAGAAGGCGAACACCTAAGGGGCAGTGGAAGGTGGGCAGTAGCCAGTCATGGCAAAGGGACACACCAGAGGGAGATGGGGCACAGGGGGGAAAAAAAGAGGAAGCAAGTCGTTGCCGGCAGCACCCACTGCTAAGTCCCAGCTCCCTCGCTGTCTCTTTCTCTCTGGGAGGTGCCTGGCCTCTAACCAACACACTCATGGCCAGCCAGTCCATTCTGATTCCTGGCAACCTTCTAGAGCAAGGTAGAAATATCCTTATGGGTGTCCCCGCCTGTCACTCTTGACAGGAGTAGAAAGCCTCATCTTTCTCCCAAGGAGCAGCAGCTAGAAGCCACGGAGGCAAAAATCAAGCCGGGACCACCAAGCAGGCCTGAGCGGTAAACGATGCCCCAGGAACCACCTGGCGGGCACTTCTCTCGTGTGCTCAGGAGACATGAAGACGAGGAAGTCGAGCGAGTCCCGGAGCCCTGGGCTCTGGAGTAACCCGAAGGTGCGGTTGATGAAGAAACAACCTCCCATCTTCGCAGTCACCAGCACACAGCCACGAGCCCAAGACAATTAACGAATCGAGCTGCTGCTGATGTTGCCGGGTTCCAACTCACTGGTACCCTCTGTTACCACAGAGGAAACGCTGCCCAGCCCTGGGCCATCCTCACAGTTGTCACTGCTTTTAAGCTCCTGTTATACTGTGTCCATCTGTTTCATGGGGGCAGGGCGTGGGGGAGGGGGGACCTTCCTCTTTGTCGCTGACCCCTACTTTCCCAAACATGATGCCCTTCTCCAGGGTCTGGTCTCACATGAGACCGAAACTGGTCATCCTCGCTTCCAAGGAGCAGAGTTCTGGCCTTACTTCGTCCAAACCAGACTTCTCTTGGCAGGCCATGGTACACTCGATAGTTTTCTCCAGGACCGTCATTCAAAAGCAGTGAGGACTTTTAAAAGGCCCGTGTCTTGCTTAGGAATGAAATGCTTCTGATTCAAGTAAAATGATCTCCAAATGCCTAGAAGAAACCGTGACTCATTGAAGAAACTCGTTTCTTATCTTGCAGATGTATGGAAGTTCTAATGGTCAAGGCACCCTAAAGCGAAATAATACTCGGGTTTTCTACAGCCATGAACATCAGAAAAAAAGGCTACGTGCACTCGGCAGAGGGCGCCGTCCAGCCCTCCCAGACGCCCCTACCTGGGGAGCCAGGATTTCATCCCTGGGCCTCGTCCCCACTCATTCGCTCTGTGTTAGTCTGGGTAGACTAGAGAAACAAATTCACGGAGACACTAATGTGTATACAAGGGAGAGGTTTATATACAAGAGCAGTTGAACATTGAGAAAGCATCTCAGCCCAGTGCAGTTCAAGTCCACAAGTCTGATATTAGCCCATATGTCTGATACCAATCTATAAAGTCCTCTTGAGACTCACGAAACACATGCAATGACGCCGAATGTGGAAGATCACGGGCCAGTGGGTAGAAAGTCCTCGGATCCAGTGGCATTGGAAACATCTCAGCACTGACAGGGGTCTCTGCATCAGGGTGGGTCCATGGGTCTTGTCAGCTGCTATGTCTCCCAGGGTGTGAGCAGAGTCTCCCACCTCCAAGGAGGAAATACCAGATTCCCCAGAATTCTCAAGGGAAGGCCATGCCCACACCGAAGCCTCACTGGCTATGATCCAATTGACAGACTAGACTCCACGCCTTCACTCTTAATCCTCTCAAATGGACAATTATATAACTACCACACGCTCCAACACTCACTGCCAGTGATTCCATCCTGACTCACAGAGACCCTACAGGGCAGCCCCTGTAGGTGTCCCAGACTGTAACACTTTATACCAGTAGAAAGTAGAAAGCCTCATCTACGCCTCAGGAGCAGCTAGTGGTTTCAAACTGCCGACCTAGCAGCTAGCAGCCCAATGCTTAAGCCGCTAAGCCACCCAGGCTGCAACCTTATCCCCAGGAAGTGCTGACTGCGCAGATGAAACAGTGGGCTGCTTCTTCTGCAGCAGAAACTCACCCACCGCCGGGGGAAGGCCCCCAGGCCCAGGACCACCGGAAGTGTCTTTCCTTAAGGTCTTTTCACCAAAGAGCAGGGACTAGTCAGTAAGCTCTGTATATCGAGCTCAAATAGCACAATCAAGGAACAGAGGACAGAAGTGTGTATATGGAGGGGGGGGGGCTCGCTCTGGTCACAACCTGGGTGACCCTGGCCCACCTCTGTCCTATCCCTCCAAGCCATTAGAGACAAAAGGAAGCACAAATAAGAGAGAAAACTCAGGGGCTCCTGAGACCGAGATGAGCAGCCAAGCAGAGAGCAGAGATGGAGTCTATTAACCTGCCTTCGATTATACACCCTCAGCATGGCCTGAAGACTTTTCATAATCTGACAACACGCCCCCCCACCCCGCCAAGCTCTTCAGCAGCACAGAACACATTGCGACACTAGGTAGTGCAGGAGGTTGGCTGGCCAGGCAAAGGAGCCGCCCCCTCTGGCTCCCTGCTCACTCTCTCCCTGGTGGGTGGGGGTGGGGGGTGTGTGGGTGGCTAGGGTGGACCATGAGTCACCCCGACCAGCAGCCAGGCTATTTAGAAGCCACACCCTTTCCAGCCCTTATCTCCCAGCTGGGTAAAGGATGGCTGGCCCTTATCCAAACCAGATCAGGCTTGAAACAAAAGACCCCCACAATGGGTTCAAGAGTAACTCAGAAAAGAGTCCTTCCCCCTGTGCCAGGGGCCACTGCCCACACACTCAGAGGTCAAGGCTCCATTTACTGACCAGGTCAGCAGGGCTAGGGAGAGCTAAACAGGAAGGAATGTAGAGCTTCTCGTCTGGTGCCAGAACCGGCTTGGACTGCATCTCCGCCTGCCTCAGGTCCCCCTCCC
>NW_022103898.1:7277124-7283637 GCF_000313985.2 Echinops telfairi | reverse complement strand
GCTCTGGCTCAGGATCAACTAGAGGGCAAGAGGTTTGATTTTGGGGGTTCACTGGTTGAGGCGTGAGCTATCTTCACCATAACATTCGCTCTCTCCAATTCAGCGCGTTGCAGGGTCTAGCCTGAGCAATGCGCTAGAACCCCAGCAACACCCCCAGAGGGAGGACCCGGCCTGGGGCTTCCAGCTAACACAGAAGTGAGGTAGGATGGGCTCAGGAGGCCAGAGACGCGAGGCTGGGGTTCTGGGGGAGGCTGGGGTGTTGCTTCTGCATGGAGCTAGCAACCTCGCGCCCCCATAGCTGCATCTCTAGGCAGAGAAATCCAAGCATGGACTGCACTGGATTCCGGCCGGAGCTTGCCAGCACACCGGGATACCAGAGCACCGGTACGGGGGCATCAAGGGGTTCTCTGCTCTGCAGCCTAAGTCCCTCAAGCAGCAACTGCACTGCACATCACAGGCTCAGAAATCCCTGGGCCAGCACCATGTGGCAGGCCCCAGCGCAGCCCCGGGGGGCAATCTGGGGGGTCAGGGCATAAGGCAGGCCACCCAGTGGCCTGGCTGGCTAGCCAGGTGCCCAGTATGGGAGGCCACTCCTCTAGCTGCACACCTGTGAGCACATGAGCCCCAAGAGGATGCAGGCCAGGCAGGGCGCCGCCATTACGAACCGGAAGCACAAGTGAGGGTGAGAAGCCATGCCCACAGTGAGGAGATGCCTCTCCATAACGTTTGGACCCTGCTTCCTGGGAAGGAGGGCAGCTGGCTGACCGGAAGCCTCGGGGTCACGGGCGGCCTTTCCGAGGCACCCCTGACGTCTCTATCCGCAAGGACTTCTCCGAGAGCTGCTCCAACCCCTGATACAAAGCTGGTGGCCATGGGGGGGCCTGCATACCCGGCCTCCCCTCCACCCCCGTGAGCAGCCATGCTTGTGCCGCCCCCACAGCCAACCTGCCACCTGCAAGCCACGGTCCCTCCAGCTCGTGTCTCTGGCAAACCCGCTCCAAGGTCACCTCCCTGAGGCCGGCTGCCTAGGTGGCGCGCAGGCCTGTGTGGGGCTGTGTCGATTAGAAGGGACTCCACGAGGCCGGCCTCCACTGCCATGTCACCTCCATCCCAGGGGCGGGGGCGCCACACGGGGCTGCCTTACACCCCCTCGGGCCCGGGGTCCATTGGAGTCAAGGTCAGGTCCCGGAAGGAGATAAAGCGCTAGACGATTTGGCAGGGCAGCCTACAGGAGTCTCAGGCTCCCCGCTGACAATCCCACCCTGATGTCCAAACCCACCCACCCCCCAGGTGACGCCAGCCCAACTGTACAACGACCCCGCCAGACAGGGTGGCCCCGCTCCATCTGGTTTCCGGGGCTGTCAATCTTGATGGACTAATAATGGGCAGGGCTGGCCGGCCTCCTCTCTCTCCAAAGGGACTGATGGGATAAAACTGCTTCCCTGCCAGCGAGCACCCACTGTCAGTATTTACCCACTGCGCCGCCAGGGCGCCTTCCCTGCCATGCTGCCCATATTTAAACCCCAGGCATGAGGCTGGCCGGACCAGAAAGACGAGCCACGGGCTTGAGCTTCCCAGTCAGAGCCCGTGTGTCCTGCACAGGCCCGTGGCACGTCCAAGTCACAAGACCCCCTCGGGCTGACGTTAACCAGCCCTCTGCTTGCCCTCTGAGAGCAGGTGTGTGGCCGGTGCAGCCCGGTCTCCTGCCAGCTGCAGCTGAAGGCCACCGGCCATCCCGATGGTGGAGATTGGGGAAAGGTGCGTTCCCTTCAGGATGCTGTCCTTGAGGTCCCCGGGAGGGAAGTGGGGCGGGTGAGAGGGGAGCCCGGAGGCTTGGAGAGCTGGAGTTCTGCCACGTGAGCACAAGGGCAGGCCCCAAGGCGGAACATGAGGGCCATGAGGGGGCTCCATCGGTGGACACACTCACCACCATACCCCTCTGTGTCACACATCTTTACTACGAGGATGGTGCCCGCCAGTGACAAACCGGCCAAGGTCCTCAAGACGGCGACGTTCACTGTCCTGAGGGCCCTGGTGGCACAGCGATGAGGCGCTGGCCTGCAAAACAAAAGGCTGTGGGGCAGTTCTCCCCGGTCCTCGGGAGCTGCTGAGAGCGACAGCAAAGTAAAAACAATCAGGTTGTCAGGTGCCTCCCATTGGGTCCGACCCACGGAAGAGCACGCAGCCCGGCCCTGCGCATCCTCCAATGGTTCCTGTGGCCCAGCCCGTGGTGGCAGCCCCCGTGTCTGTCAATCCGTCTCATCGAGGGCCTCTGTCTTCTGCGTCACCCAGTGGGATGTCCTTCTCCAGGGTCTCTCCTGACAGCATGTCCACAGTATGTCAGATGAAGACGCCTTGCCCTCCTTCCCTCCGAGGGACACTGTCTGTCCTTCTTCCGTGACAGATCGGTTTGTCCTTTCGGCCGTCCACAGCCCCTCCCAATGCTCCTCTCCAGCACCGCAATTCACATGCACGGTTCTTCTTTGGTCTTCCTGATTCAATGCCTGACTTTCACAAGCCTATGTATTTGCCAGGGCACCTTAGTCCTCAAAGTAAATTCCTTGCTTTTCCGTGCTTTAAAGAGGTCTTGTGCCGCAGATTTACCTGATGCTGCCATGCCAGCCTTTAAATGACTGCTTTAAATGTGACGTTGGTTTTCTTTTAAACCCATGATCTCTTTATAGACCTGAGACTCTTTTCTGTTAGTGAACTGAAAAGAAAAGAAAATTGGTCCCTAAAAACATGAGGAAGTGAGCCAGGAGGCCACGAGAAGCCACTGCTGGCCGTGAGGGACACTCGCCCGATCACTCCTCACCCACAAACCCAGCCAGCGTGTCCGGGTTGCGGTGGGGCCTTGCAGGCCACTGGGAGCATCTGCTCCGGGGGACACATCTGGACGGGACAAGCTGGAAGTCTGGGTTTTCACTCGGCGTTGATTTCCCAAGCTTCTCAGGTGCTGGGCTACCGCGAAGTCCTGGTTTCGTGGGGTTCTCATCAACAAGTACGACACAAGTCAGCCTAGCACCCGACACCAGCACCGCTCTGACGGCGAAGCCCAGCGCCGTGGCGTGATCCACGCCCAGGAAAGGAGCAGCCCTCTCAGCAGCCGAACAAACAACCGTTTCTGCAAGTGACACATCCTGGGGTGGTGGCTTTGCCAAGCATAACTCCCAGGCACAGCCACCAAGGATGCCAGGCCCAATGGAAAGCCCCAAGTTGGCAGCCAGGGAGCTGGGGCTGGTCCCCAGGCAGGACAGCGGCTGTGTGGCCCATCAAGAGAGAGCCAAGACTGCATCTCGGTCTTGGTCACTAATGGGAACATCACGCCCATCATCAGAACCATTCAGGAGACAAAAAAAAAGAGAAGTAAAAATGCTCAGGTGTTTGTGCCCTCCATAAATCCCAGATGTCAGCAGGTTGAGCACAAAGGGGGTGGGGGAAATCAGGTGACAGATGATCAGAAAAGAGAGGGTGCTGAGAGGAGGGGTGGGCCAGGCCTCTGATGCAGGCCCAGGCCCTGGAGGGCACCCTCATGGGAGCATTCTGGGAAGTGGTTTCCACAAGACTGCAAACCTCTCACTCACTACCATCGAGTCAATGCTGACTCACAGCAACCCCACAGGACAGGGTAGAACTGCCTCTGTGGATTTCTGAGACTGAGAACTCTTTATGGGAGGAGAAAGCCTCGTTTTTCTCCTGGGGAACAACTAGGGGGTTCTCAACTGCTGACCCACCATACTACCAGGACAACTACCCTCTCCCTTTACCAACGTGAGGGCAGGACAAGACTGGATAAGAGTGCAGGGTCCCAGCCTGTCACCCTGGGCGTCCGCTGGGGACGATCCAGAGGCTGCAGCAGCCTCTGCGCTCACGTGGGGCCCCCAACGTGACAGCTACCTTTCTGGCCCCGTTTCTCCTTTTCACAGCTGCTCACCAGGGTCCCCGCGAGTTGAGAGGGCATTCTGTTCCTTTCGGCGTCAATTCAATCTAGTTCAGTGCTTGGCGCCGAGAAACACTCAAATGTGTGTTTAATACTGAAAATAAAAAGGCTTCATTCCGGGAAGAAAATGCGATTACGTGGTGCTCTGTTCGCTTTATTAAACAGATAACACACGTAATCCTGGGGTCAGCCACATCATTTGGAAAAGAGATTTTTTTTCATCTTTCTTTTTGTGGCTGGGGTGCGTGTGTGTTTCCATCAAAGTTGTGTGGTTGTGTGTGTGTGTGTGTTTCCATCAAAACACCAAAACGAGTGCACTGGGATGGCTGCTGTCACACAAGGCATACCCTGTGGAGTGGCACACGTAGGCCAAAAGTGTCGCAGTATTGGACAAACTGCCCTGAGAGTCCTAAGACTGGTTCTAGCAGGGGTGGGGGGTGGATGCAGCACCCTCATCTGCTTACTACAGATCAAAAAGGGCGCCCTACCAGCCATCCCAGGGGCCACCCCCAGAACCCAGTAGGAGGTGTTTGCAGCTGCCCTGAGTCAAGTTTCAGGAAGCAGCAGCACACATGTAGCCATTGCAAAAGGAAACATCGTGGAATGCAGACTTGCGTGGGAAGGGCGGCCCTAAGGCAGGCAGGGCTCCCGTGCAGGGTAGGCGGCTGCAGATCCAGGCTGCCTCACCAGGAAAAAGCCAGTCTCCACGATGGCTCATGGGAACACAATCACGACCTGCAGTCTCCAAAGGGCGGCCTGGCAGAGCCGCCATTCCAATCTGATGGCAGATACGGGCACTCAGTAAACCGTGACGGTGGCGCGTGTGCCCAGGAGCCCTGACTGCCACGATGGAATGTCCCATCGCCATGCCCAGCTCCCTGTCCTCCTGGACACACCCGAGGCTGAGCCCGATTCAGCAGGGCACCTGAGCGTCAGAAGCACAGGCCTTCAAGTGAAGGAAGGAAGGACCCCAAGGGAGAAGCATGAAGACCCTCTGCTCCCACACCAGATGGCCAGGCCATGGGAGACGGCGGCTGGGGCTGGCCAATCTGATCTCACTGCAGGGAGCAGGCTAGCTCTCAAACCCAATTGTGTGTGTGTGTGTGTGTTTTACCTAAGCATACCTTCCTATTATTTCAACATTCTCCATTTTATAGGTGCCCTGGTGGCCCAGGGGATTAGACACTGAGCAGCTGACCACAAGGTTAGCAGTTCCAGTCCACCAGCCGGCCATCTGCTCCCAGGGCGGAAGATGAGGCTGTGTGCTCCTGTAAAGATTTGCAATGGCAGCAACCCCTAGGGGCAGTTCTCCAGCCTCCTGGGGGTGTTTCTAGGGCTCAGAATCCCTCGAGGGCAGTGGGTTGGGGTTGGGGTTCGATTTTGAAGACTGAAAACAGCAGGAACCTTCCACGGCACCACCGCTCCAGGGACTTCTGCTCAGAATAAGTGAACCAGGAGCACGCACCTTATCGCGCATCTCCTCATCTGTGTCATGTTACCTTCCCAAGGCACAGCAGCGGCCTAATGGCCAGTTCCCTTAAAGCTTCAAGACAATTGTCAAAAGAAAGGAGAAGAAGGGGGGTGGGGGGCCCACAACACCCCACAGAAAAGTTTTTGATGCAGTGGCTTCACATCTCAAGCGGCATCGCCTCTCTGCCGCAGCTGCCAAACTCCGGAACGAAGTCTGAATGTGCGCCGAGCGGAGTGGAGTTTCCCACGTGAATGGGGAGAAACCCAAGTTGCCCTGGCACCTGGTCAAGGTCTCATTGAGGACGCTGCAGGCCGCCTTAGGAACCAAGTGGACTAAGAAAAGGGAGGTTGGCATCCAAGCCTGCCCACCTGGTGGGGGCCCCTGGCCCTGGCTAGGTAGGTGACACTTGCATGGTAGTGAGCATAGGTAGGGAGCTCACTGCAGGGTGGGCTGAGGCATGGGGGTGGGGAGTGAGTTCATCAGGCCATGGCTCAGGTTGAAATTCTTGGTGTTCCTGATTTTCATCAGGACACCACGGAGGGTTTGGTAAACAGGGTAATGAGTAGCCCAGGAGACTCCCACAAAGACACAGAAAGGGCAGTCAGGAGAGGAGACCAGAGCCCCAGGAAGGGTGCCTCGCCCAGCCCGGCCCAGCCTGGGGCCACTGAGCCTCAAGCGCCCAGTCAGAGCGCCAGACGCCACACCCCCAGGGCGTGTCCACCCCAAGCCCCCGCCAGGAGGGCCCTGAGACAGTGCAGTTTCGCTCCAGGACCAGCCGCCCCTGACAAGCTTTGGGGGAGGCCAGCCCCGCGGCCCCCACGTCGCCGCCAATGAACCACCCTGCGAACAGCGGCAATCGCTAACTCTGGCCTCGGGATGGCACCGCAGCGACCGGACCGCATGGCACCGCTTCCATGCCCGTCCGGGAGAACTCCGGGGCCAAAGGGACAAACTCTCCGGCCTCCAGAGGGGCCTCCAACCCCGGGGCCTGCTCCCAGGCCGGCCCTGTCCCCTCACCGCCGGGCAGGCGGGTGGGAAGGGAGGAAACGGAGGGCGGCCATCAGCGCGCCCCAATAAGCGCATCCGCCCGGGTGCCCCACCG
>NW_022103898.1:7267568-7276574 GCF_000313985.2 Echinops telfairi | reverse complement strand
GCCGGCTCCGAACCCCGCCCCACCGCCTCCTTGAAGTACGCGATTGGGCCAGGAGAGCTACACGCAGCCCAGAAGGCACGCCCCCGAGCGGGAAAAGGAAATCCTCTGGGCGCGCATTGGAGGCTGCTGCTGTCAATCAAAGGAGTGTGCTTACTAAGCAGGCTGGAGGCCCTCAGGCTCAGGAGCCCCTTCTGGGTGGGTGGGGTACTTGCTGTGGCGGGCCTGGGTCAGAAAGTTTCCTCTCCTGGGGCGCAGCGACGCGGGTTCCCAGGACGCGCTCCACTCGCGACACAGACTGCATTCCTTCCACTCAGTCCCCAGACTGAGAGGGTCGCGAGGAGATGTTTGTGAGTGTGCATGTGTGTGCGCGCGCACGTGTGAGATATGGTGAGCTTACTTGTGCTGTTCGTGCACAGATGTTACACATGTGTATGCAAGTGTGAGTGGTGTGTGGCACATGTGAGAGTATGTGTGCTTTGTTTGCAAGTGCATGCACACACGTATGAGTGAGTGTGCACGTTTGTGAGAATGGTATGTGTGTACATGCGCCACATATGTGAGTGGTGTGTTATAGTACAGTGTGCTCACTGTGTGTGTGTGAGGGCATGACATGCGTGTGTGAGTACATGCATTGTGTGTGCACGTGCATACACGTGAGAATGGTGTGTGTGACTTACAAGTGTGTGCATGTGTGTACATCGAGTGGCATGAGTACATGTGTATGTGTGCGAGAGAATGATGTGCATGTGTGTGCACGAGTCTGAAAGTGTATGTGCCTATGAGAGCATAGTTGTATTGCTACGTGTGTACACATGTGTATGTGTGAGAGAACGGTATGTGCATGAGTGAAAATTGAGTTGTGTGGCGTGTGTGCATGTACACATGCGTGTATGTGTTTCAGTTGTAGTGTGTAGTTGAAGGTGCCAGGAAGTGGGCCACAGGGGAATAGACACATTCCTTCTGATTCTCCCAGCCACCTAGTCGATTGAGTATTGGCCTATCCTATCGAGGTGGTGGTGCAAGTCGGAGCCTGGACCAGGTGGAACTCCGTCGCAGGGGGAGCTGTGTGCTCCCAGAGAGACCCCCACCTCGGAAACCTACACAAGGCAGCTGAGTCAGAGGGAACTTTCTGGCAGTGGGGGTTTGAGTTTATTCTAAGAACCTCCCGTTCATTGCTTCCTGGAACCCTGGCAGAGAGGTGGTACAAGCCTGCTCACGCCTGCTCATGGGCAGGTTCAGGAAACTGAGGCCACAGATTTGCCAGGAGGGGACAGAGTTAAAAGGGAAAAAACGTGACAGAGCTGGGGTTGGAGACCCAGGTTCCCTTGGCCCCCGGCGTGTCCTGGTTCCACAGGTGACAATATGGAGAAATGCTGAGGCAAAAACCATGAAGCCGAGCAGGACACCAGGTGCTGGGGACTTGCCATAACTGCATGCCCACCTGTCCAAGGCCGGAGAGAAACCACTGTGAGAGAGCCGATTCTCGGCTCCCTCCACCGTCTGCTCTCTCACCCCACCGGGGCCTGTGGTGATAGTTGAGGAAGACAGAGCAGAAGGGAGCCAATGCCTTCAACCAGGACAAGCTGCTGCCAAGACCTCCCTGCCTCTTCTCCAGGGTCCACTCACTCACCAATCCTCTCTGTGCCCGCCCCCAGCCCCCACCCGGACTCTCCCAGCCGCCTCTTCAGGTCTGGCTAAGTTCTCGGTCTTTGACCGCTCAGTCCTTGGTCCCTCCCAAGGTTTCTGAGTCATTATCAGCCCCCCATCTCCTCCACCTGCTCCCTAGACACTCACTCCTTTTACTACCACCCACTTCTCCCCACCACACACACATGCCCACCACTCACCTCCTGGGCCCTTTCTCATCACCACTGAGAACTAAGCCCACTTGACTTGCCTTTGACTCCCCTCCCTCAGCCCTTCCTTCTCAGGAGAAAAACAAAATCCCCATCATTCTCTCGGGCCTGGCAGTCTGCACCCTCTGGGTCTCACCTTCTACCCGGATAGCCCACCCGAGTGCTTGGCTGAAGGGAGCTCCTCATTGGTGGTCATGAGTGCCCAGTTTGATACACCACCTCCTTCCATCACATCAGTAGGGCCTGGAGTCTAGCCCTGCCTCCATCCCTTCACCCACACCCGCGTGGGCGCTCAGGTGCACCCCCCACCCCCCACCCGAGACATGGGAGAGTAACAGAGACCTATTCTCAGGATGTGCTGTCGTACATCCAGGAGCCGAGCAGTCCGCGGTGCGCAGGGTTTGTTCGCTGCCTTTTTGTTTCCTCCTTCTCATGAAATGTAGGTCAGAGGTTCAAAACCACCAGCCGCTCTGCCAGAGAAAGATGAGGCTTTCGACTCCGGTAAAGAGTTGCAGTCCTAGAAACCCAGAGGGGCAGTTCCCCCTGTGCTATAGGTTTCCACAAGTCAGACTCACCTTGCTGCGGGCAGTGAGTTTTCTGCGTGGAGGGTGGGAGGGAGGAGAGGAGAGGCGCTTGTTGCTTGGGGCATTGCGTGCCTGCTGGGGTTGGTGGGGACGTTTGGAAGCATGTCACTGGCGGTTGCACAAGTTATGAGTGCAGCGATCGTCACTGAGCTGTAAGGGCCACGAGGGTTGACGTGCCAAATGGTTTCTGAGTCAATTTTGACGCAGAGCAAGCCTACATTGGGTTTCTGAGACTGTAAATCTTTATGAAGACAGACGCCTCCTCTTGCTCCTGTGGAGTCGCTGGGGGTCTTGTTCATTTGGTTACCAGCCCAACACCTACCCAGACCACCAGGGCTCCTCGTGTTGTTATTTACACACGCACGCACCACATATATACACCAGGAGCCAGGGAGCTTCAAAAAGGTGGGTGAAACTTTATTATCTTTTTTTTTTTTTAATCTCTGAAACTTTATTATCTTCATTCCATTTTTTCCACAAACTTTTTGAAACCCCCTTGGGTGGGGGGTGCCTGTGTATATCGTAAATGCACTGCCATCAGTCAATGCTGATTCATACTGGCCCTATAGCTAGAGCTGCCCTGTGGGTTTCTGAGGCTGTAAATCTTTATAGGAGCAGATAGCCTCATCTTTCTCCCACAGAGCAGCTTTGGGTTTTGAACTGCTGACCTTAGGGCTAGCAGCTCAATGTGTAACCCACTATGCCACCAGAACATATATAGACACACACGTTTTGATCTTGATCTTTACTGACATCTAATCTATATCTTTGCACTCGGTACCATCGAGTTGAGTCCCACTGATGGTGGCCCCACCTGAGCAGAGCGGAACCCTGAGACCCTTTGTATTAGTCTGGGTAGTTTGGAGAAACAAATCCACAGCAACTCATGTATAAGAGAGAGTTTTATGTAAAGAAAGTGTGCATCACGAAAACATCCCAACCCAATGCTGCCCAAGCCCACAAGTCCAACATTACAACACAGTCCACAAAGTCCTCCACCTCACAAAACAGAGGCAATGATGCCGACTGCAGGAGGAAAGCTGAGTCAGTGAACGAATAAGCATGTCAGCACTAGCAGGGATCTCCACACGGCTGCTCCAGCACCCAGGGCTGCATCGGGATAGGTCCACGTAGCTTCTCCTTGGGGATGTCTTTTAGGAAGTCAATCTTGCAAGCTGAAGCAGGGAACTGCTAAGGCAGCTGCACCCGGTGCACTCACAAAACAAAAGACCCGAGAACTAGAAAGGCGAGGCTCACCACCCATTTATCCCTCCGCCTTTCAATTAGCCCCACATGTGATTATCGGCCAGGCTGGCACAATTAACTAACTCACCCTTCAAGACTAACCTTTCAAGAGCAGACCACCAGGCTGCTCTCCGAGGTGCCTCTGGGTGGGTTCGAACACACCAACCTTTGGGTTGAGCGCTTAAACATGCGTGCCCCCAGAAATGCTGACTTAGGTTGTGCTCATATATGTATGTATTTTTTAAAGGCCACTCACTGCCTGTTGTTCAATTCCAGCTCCTCGCAGCCCTACAGGACCCAGTAGAACTGCCCCACAGAGTGTCCAAGGCTGCCAGTCCTTATGGACACAGTCACTTCTTCCTCCCATAGAGAGGCTTCGGACCCATGGCCCTTCTTATTCAGTGAAGGTCCCCAACGAAGCCCCTCCCCCAGCCCCCTGGCCAGGAGTGTGGAGATTCATTGTGTACCTGTCATTCATTGGAGGACCTGGTCCAGCTGCTCCTGTTACATTGTTGCCACCGTGTGTGTGTGGCTCAGCTCCTGTGGGCCAAGGTACCTTCACACCAGGGAGCCTGGAGCCTGTTCCCCACAATATCTGCCCCCAAAGTCAGTCAGGGTCCACGCACATGACCCTGAACCAAGAAAACCAAACCAAACAGAAAACTCACTGCCATCAAGTTGATGCCCCTATAGGGCAGGGTAGAACTAAATGCCCCTATGAGTCTCCGAGACTAGCTTTCTATGAGCGGAGTAAGTCCCATCTTTCTCCCAAGGAGCAGCTGGTGGGTTTGAACTGCTGACCTTTGGGTTAACAGCCCAATGCATAACCACTGGGCCAGACAGACAGAGTTTCTCAAAGTGCATCAGCATTACCCCATGTCCTCCAAGTTCCTTAGGATGCTCAGTATGATGGATGCCTTGTGCTATTTGGAAAGCCTGGGTCCTGATGGTTTTAACATGTGTCCAACATCAGGGAACCAGTTACTGTCAGGTTGAATTCATGGTAATGCCAAGTGTCTTGGGCTGGGCTCCCTGGAGATGCAAAACTAGGGAGGGCTTATATATGTATCGCTGTTGGTAGGTGCCATCGAGTCGGTCCCCATACACTAGTCCTGCACCATCCTCACAATTGTTCTTATGTATCTATATGTATTACGTGTCTATGCGTAGGTCCAAGAATCAAAGGTTGGAAGGCGAACCAGACCCAGCAAAAAGCAAGCAAGCTTTCCCACAGTGCCCACTTATATTAAAGGCAGACCACACCCCTAAGGAAATCTCTCACTTGCTTGTCTAGTCAAAGCAGATCTCATCATGGGAGTGATTACATTATGTTAGATCTCATGGGTGGGGGTGTGGGGTGACCGCATGTCTTAACTGCCAATCCACCGAGAATCCCGGCCGAGTCAAATTGACACAGATCTCTAGCTATTACAGAAGTGTGTCAGAACAGAAGTATGTGCCAGAGGGTTCCCATGGCTGAACTGGGCGGGCGGATTAGATCACCCGGCCTTTCTGCCAAAGCACCTCTGGTTGGAATTGAATTTCCAGTCTTGCAATTAGCCCCCAGGAGCTGTTTGTACCACGAGGGACTCCAAGTTCTAGATACTTCTGTTACTAAGTAGAAAATTCCTTTTGCGAGACCAAGGTTACAGTGTTTCTATTTGTTCCCAAGTAGAGTAAATGGTCCAGTGAAATTGATACACAAGAGTGACTATTAAGAAACTTTGGGGGGAAAAAAGTTTAATAAAAAAGAAACTTTGAATAAAAATTTAACAATTCTCAGACTGCCCAAACTACTTAAATGTACCATCTCTGAACACTTCTTATCATGTGTTACATTTTAAAATGCGACAAAAATAAAATAACATGCTTACTCCCTGATGGAAAAGATAAACTCTCCTGGCAAAAGTTCCTGGAAACCCTTGGATTTAGGAGGATAAAGAGGTCCTGGAGACCAACAGTGAGTCCTTTCTGAATCCTTAGTATCCTCTCTCCTCTTCAAACTTGTGAGTTAGGTTCCTTGTGCCAACCTGGCCAATACGAACATGTGGGGCTATTCAGGTTCCAGTTTTATTGGAGGGCTAAGAGATAAATAGCGCTTCAAGGCCCGCCCCCCTCTTTCTTGCTGGTCTGGTGATCAGACCAGCGTGCTGCTATTATACCTAGTTCTCTGTCTCTACCTGTGAGCTATACCACCTGTGGGCCAGGTCAACCCAGGGATCATGTTGCTAGAGCTTGATGCTCCTTTGAGACCTGCTTCGCCACGCTGCTGGTGCGTACATCACTTGAACTTGAGGCTGGTGGATCCTGCCACCTGGCATTGCTTACGTTCGATACCCCACTGAGTGGTGTCAGTGCACAACGGGAGAAAAGACAGACGCAGAGCAAAGAGGTTGGAGTGATGCAGCGGCAAGCCAAGAGAAGTCAAGGATCCTGTTTCCAAGGAATTTCCAGACGAGGACTGACCAGGAAGAAAGGCCGGGCAATCTATTTCCAACACAAAATGTATTCTATTAGGAGCTACTGAGTTGCCCCAACTCATGGAGACCCTGTTAGAACAGAACAGAACAGCGCCTGAGTTCAAGGTACTCTCAAAGTTGAAGATGCTGTTGTTGTTGTTGTTTGCTGGCGAGTCAGTTCTGACACTAGAGATGCTAGGGACAACAGAAGGAGACACACCGGGTGCTGCCCATCCTTGCCATCGGCCTACGCTTGAGCTCATGGTTGAACCCCTCTCCTTGAGGGTCTTCCTCTTGTTCGCAGCTCTCTTTTCCCAAGCATGACATCCTCCTTCTCCGGGGACTGGCCTCTCTTGACAACAACTTGCAAGAGAGATCTGTTGGTCTTCTTGGCAGTCCGTGATATTTTCAACATGCTTTGCAAGCACCGTCATCAACATGCCTCGATTCTTCTTGGGTCTTCCACGTTCAATGGCCAACTCTCACAGGCACAGGAGGCGACTGAAAGTACCAGGGCTGGGGTCGGGCACACCTTCGCCCTCAAAGGACCTCCTAAGTTGGAGCCAGTGTGATGGGTACAGCAGGTGTTGGTGGCGTTTGCTCTGACATCCACAGGGCCATCAAACTGCCTGGGCACGTGGCCTGTGTCCCGCTGCTTCCAGGCCGGGATAATCCCTCCATACATAACCCCATGCATATCACCCGGCTTTGGCCCCCCGCACTGTATCTCTCAGCCTCAGTATCCCCATCTGGACAGGGTGGCGATGGCCTGCGCGAGTTCATAGGTGACTGTTGATGAGTCAAACGCAGATGTTTGGAAAGGCGCCTGTTAGCACAGACAGTCTGCATGCAACAATGAAGTGAATGGTTGAAAGAACTAATCCACCCCCGGGCACCCTGGAAGAATGGACTAGAGAGCCATGCACTGAACTCACCGCCGTGGCTCGGCTTTCAGCCAAACCAGGCGCAGGCCTACAGGGTGAACGGCAACACAGGGGGTAGGAATCCACTCCTTGGCACAGCCGATCACAGGACAAGATCCAAGGGGCAGCGTTGGCGCGGGGAGAAAGCTCAGACAGCAGGGACAATAGCAACAACGGACACATGGCCACAGTCAACCTAGGAAGCAAGAGGGAAGAGTGGAGGACAACGTGGGGACTGCAGTCAACGACACCCAGTTAAAACGTATATGAATTGTATCATAGGGACCCATTTGCTCGGTAAACTTCCACTCCCATCGTAATAAACAGTTTAAAAAAACAAAGAAGAAAGCAAGAACATTCTCCTCGGCTACTTTGTAACAGAGTCAGCATCAACTTGTTTCTGTTTTGATGTGAATGCCAGGGTGGTTACCAGGCAGGTGTCGTGGAGGCGATGACTCAAGGCTTCCCCTGTCACAGCTGAGACCTGCTCCCGGGCTCTCCCTGGTGACACCAACCGGCTCACTCTCAGCAACGATCGCGGGCACGGCGGGCCGGGCTGGGCTCCACTCTGGCACAGCGGGCGGCTCTGCATCTGACGTGGTTCCAAGGCACTGTCTGACAAACAACCTTCAGGTGCCCTGGTGACGTCATGGTTAAACACTCAGCTGCTCACCATAAGGCCACTGGTTGGAACCCACTGGCCGCTCGGTGGGAGACAGATGGGGTGGTCTGCCCCTGCCAAGCCGAGAGCCTTGGGAGCTCTGTGGGACGATGTTACACCCACGATCACTGTCCCCTAGAAACAAGTCCATGGCAACGGGCCGTGGGGCTTTTGGTTGGTTGGTTTGGGGTTTCATCTTTACAGGGCCTGGTCGCCAGGCCTTTCTCCCTCAGCACCTCTGGGTGGCTCAATCTGCCCACCTCTTTCTGCCACCAGGGCTCTTTCTGTTCTATATGTTTTAATGTCTGCAAAGCCCCTGGTTCACAACCCAGCGCACAGTCAGGGCTCGCTTGACAAATGCTGGTGACTGGTAGGTGTCATCTCAAACCTGTTCCCAGAGACACCTCCTGGCCTGTGGGAGTCAAGCAGGTACAGCGCCTGGTCAACATTCCTGCCTCCTCTCTGTCCCAGGAGGATCCCAGTCAGGGAGCCCACCTCCAGGACAGAACTGTTTCAGGGAGGGGGACTCTCACCGCCTGCTGCTGGCTTCTCACCACTGAGGCATGCAGTTCTCTCTCCTCCTGCGACCCAGCCCTGCCGCCTGCCCTGGTCCACTCTCAGCTGGCCCTCTATCCCCTCCTCAGCTCCCTACTTCCCCCCTCCAACCAAGTCTGAGACCCCTCGGAGCCCCCAGGCCAACCCACGCACTCCTCATCCAGCCTCGGCCACCCTGCATGGTGGCCTGCCAGGGTCACTGCATCCTCCTCTCTCAGGCTCGTGGGCAGCAGGTGGCAGTTCTGACCTCGGCTGCCAGAGGGCATGCCCTGACCACCCTTGTGTTGAAGGCCTGCTCCTCTCCCTGCAGGCTATGCATGACAAAAGGGGACCTTGATGGGCAGTCAGGACATGATCATTTGCAGCCAGGACAGGGCTTTGGCAGGAAGTGGGGCAAGAAGGGAAGAGGCAAAGGGGGGCTGCGTCGAGCAGTAGGGACTATAGGACATCAGGGACAGGTGGCTCCGCAGGGTGACCAGGCCAGCCCCGCCTCTCTCTGAAGGGAGAGACGATGGAGCCATGGAAATCCAGGGTGGAGATGCCCCTTAAGCTCTGACTCGGGCCCCTACTCAAGTACACCTACCCTGGATCAGCCGTCACTCTCCCTCTCACCCAATTCAGCAGATGCAGGACTGCAAGTTCAGCAGTTTAAAACCACCAGCTGTTCCTCGGGAGAAAGATGAGGCTTCCTACTCCAATAAAGAGATATAATCTGTGAATGGG
>NW_022103898.1:7239286-7267267 GCF_000313985.2 Echinops telfairi | reverse complement strand
CTTACAAATCAGATTAGACCGGAACATGCACACTGCTACAGATAAGAGCCTGAAACACAGGGAATCCAGGATAGATAAACCCCTCAGGGCCAACAAGGAGAATAGAGATACCAGGAGGATTCGGGGAAGGTGGGGGAGAAAGGAGGATTCGACCACAAGGATCAACATATAACCCCTTCCCAGGGGGATGAACAGCAGAAACGTGGGTGAAAGATGACAGAAGATGATATAAGATATGAAAATAATAATCTATAACTTATCAAGGGCTCATGAGGGAGGGAGGGTGGGGGAAGGAGGAGGAAGAAATAAGGAGCTATTTATCAAGGGTTCAAGTGGAAAGAAAATGCTTTGAGAATGATGATGGCAACATATGTACAAATGTGCTTGACACGATAGATGAAAGTATGGATTGTGATAAGAGATGTAAGAGGCCCCAGTAAATGCATTTTTTTAAAGGTATAATCTGAGAACCGCCTGGGGTCAGTTCCACCTGCCCTGTAGGTGGCTAAGGGTCACCATCGACCCACTGGCAGTGAGTGAGTTTGGTTTTGGTCAGAGGGCTCTAAGAACCTTCATTCCCCGCCAACCCCACCCACAGGGGCTTGTGGCGGGTGGGGTCAGAGGAGACAGGCTGAGGGCAGGGTCTAGCAGTGAGCGTCCTGTGTGGTCCGGGGGATTCTGGAAAGAGCAGAATTTGAGCAGGATCTGGAAGCAATGTGGGACTTGAAAGCAGGCAGGCAAAGGGCAGTGGACCGAGGGCCTGAGGTGGGCTCACAGGCTGGTTCCCAGAGCCCATCGGCCCCCGCAGGCCCAGCAGGGCACAGTGTCTGCCTGGCAGTTCCCAGGAGGCTTGGGGTGTGGGGCCAGGAGGGCCGTGGCCCCGCCCACTCTCCCTCTGGAGGCTCTGCACGTGCCCTCCCTGTTGTGAAGGCTCTAGTCTCTGTGTAACTGGTCCCAGGCGGGTCCGGTTTCAGGCCTCTGCACGCGCCCTCAGCAGGGCTGCCAGCAGTATCATGTGGGCACCGAGAGCCCGCCCGCCTTCGGGTTAATGACAGATCACGGCACTCCTCAGCCGGAACCAGGCTTCCCAGTGAGCCACCCACCCACTGATAACACTCACCCTGCCCGTCAGCCAGCTGGGCACCGGGGGAACCCAGGAGGATGGGCTGGCCCTGGCTTCTCCTCCCAACACACACACACACACACACACACCTGGCCCTGGCTTCTCCTCCCAACACACACACACACACACACACACACACACCTGTGGACTCCACGTCCCCATGCCTAAGTATGCGTGCTCCAGTGGAGAACAGTTAGGTAGGCTTTTCTTGGCTGCCCACAGCCCAGCCGCACAGAGCCAGGCCTTTGTGCTGCAGCACCGCTGGGTGGAACGGAACTGTCCACCTCTAGGTCAGTAGTCAGTAGCAAGCTGTTTGGACCGGCCCAGGAGCCCCAGCTTCTCCCAGCACCCCACAACCATCCCTGCTGCCACCGACTGACCCCTTCCATGCTCTTTCCTCAGACAGCCTCAAAACAACCCTGCTTGTCCTGCTGGAGGAGCCTTGGTGGTACCGTGGGTTAAGTGTTGGGTTGCTAACTGCAAGGTCAGCAGTTCGAAACCACCAGCCACCTCCAAGGGAGAAAGACAGGGCCTTCTACTCCTGTAAGGAGTCGTGCTCTCAGGGGCAGTTCTACCCAGTAGGTTACCCTGTGGGTGACTGTGTAGTCAGCAGTTCGAAACCAGAAACCACTGCTCTACAGAAGAAAGATGGAGTCTGGAGGCTGAAACACAGCCAGGCTCAGGGGAGGCTCTGTTCCAGCCACATGTTCACATAAGTCCTGCCTTCAGGTTCCCTGTGTGCTCCCCGCCAGGTGTAGAGGGCCCAGTAAGCAAGGTAAGCACAGACTGGCTTCTGTTTCCTTCGTTCTAACTGTTCACTTGCATTGTGCACCACAGATCGAGAAGCCCGTGTTTACCATGCTGGTGGCATCCTGGGTGTGCACTGGGCTGCTCACTGCAAGGTCAGCAGTTCAAAACCACCCAGTACTGTGTGGGAGGAAGACGGGACTCTACTCCCATAAAGAGTGACAGTTTCAGAAACGCACAGTTCTGCCCTGTCCTAGAGGGTCACCGTGAGTCGGCATCAGCTCGACAGCAGGGAGTCTGGTTTGGGTCTTACCTTGCTTACTGGGTCCTCTGCCCCCAGCCCGGTGGCGCTCCCTCCCTGGTGACCCTCACTGTCTTCCTCAAGACGCCCTTTCAGAGCACCCTCTCCCACTTTGCAAATGTTTTCTCCAAAAGGTGGTTTCCTGGACCGTCTGCATGATGTTTCAATAGACCCGATGATGAGGGCCCAGGGCGGGGAGCGGGGACAGATGGTGAAGAAGAGGCAATGTCCCACAGTGGGTCACCCAGGAAGACGGGTGAAGTTCCAGAAGTGAGGGCCTTGTCCCAGTAGGGCAGGGGTGACGATGGGGTCTCAACCCAGTCCTCTCTAACTTGACCTTGATGAGCCTGGGGACCTCCACTCTGTGGTGGGCCTGACCCGCTTCTCCACCCCAAGGTGGGTGGGGCAGTGGGGGCTCAGGGCCTGTGTGTCGACCGAGGAATGAGCCCAGTCGATGCAGCCACGCAGCCACCACCAGCTCGCTCGCCGGCACCATCGCTACATGAATGTCAAGCCCACCCGAGCACCTCCTGCGCCCATGGCCTTTGGGAGGAGAAGTGAGGCGGTGGGGAGGGGGCCTTCAGAGTCCTCAAAAGGCAAGACACAGAATTGTCTGGTTCCACTACCATTCACAGAGGCTCTGACCCCTCCGTTAACCCCTTCCCTGCCCTGCCCCCCTCACCCTGGGAACCACTAATAATAAACTTTGGTCTGAACACATCTGCTTAAAAAACAGAAAACAAAACTCACTGCCATCAAGTTGATTCTAACTCATAGTGGCCCTGTAGCAAAGGGGAGAACTATACTTTCTGAGACTGTGGCTCTTCACGGGAACAGAAAGCTTCATGTTTCTACCATGGAGAGACTGTGGTTTCAAACTGCTGACCTTTGGTTAGCAGCCCAATGTGTAACCACTATGCCACCAGGGCTCCTGTAAACCTGCCTAGCTCATATAAATGGGATCATACCATAGTTGCCCTTTATTTCACTCAATGCCATGCTATAGCACAGATCAGGATTTCATCCCTCTCTATAGCTGAGCAATTTTCCATGACATGTGTGTACCACATTTGGTGTATCCATTCAAGCTATTGATGGACATATAGTCAGACGCCCTCTTTTTTGTTTGCCAGTTCAATTTGGCTGTGTTCCCTAGAGAAGCACACCAGGGATGCTTATAGGGGGTTATAAAGAGAGAGGTTCATATTAAGAAAGATGACTTACACAGTTGTAGGAGTGGGTAAGTCCAATCTGGTTCAAGTCTGCGCATCAGATGCTAAGCTGAACTGTGCAGCTGACGGGGCTGATGGGCCAGGAATCAGGAAACCCACAGGCTGGTGGATGTCGGCTGGCAGAGTCAAACAAATTCAAGGTCTTCCAGGTTCTTATAGCTCTCAGCGTTGGCAGGCAGGACGGCGGGCCATTGGGTCAAGAACTGGAGATCAATACAACCGATGCGGGATCCAGCAAGAAGAGAGCTCTCCATAACACCTACTTAAATACCAACTAGGCCGCCACCTGAGATCATACCATCAGGGCAATGCCCTGAGTAACTTCTTGGCTGACCGGAAATAGCATCGAGCAGTTGATTACATCATGGTAGGTTACATTCTGGGGAAGGCTTCAACTGCCAAATGCAGCCAAGTTGACACAAAACCCAACAGTCACCCGGGTTGACAATGTCCATAATCAACGGTGCAACCCTACTTTTGTTTTTTTTCCCCCATGGTAGCATGCTCATCTCAGCCTCGCTTGGTGGCCCACATCGAGATGGGAGAAGGGTGGGCCGGAGAGAGTGAGTGAGCAGGGGGCAACTTTATGGCTAACCAAGGCTTATAACTTGCAACCCTACTTTAAATCAATGACATTTTCTCATCATCACTTGCCTCCCTTCCCTTCTTCCCTCCTGCCTAATAAGCTTGGTCTTTGTCCATTTGCCATTTTATATAAATGAGGTCATACAATAGTTGTCTCGCTGTGACTGGCTTCTTTCACTTAGCATTCTGTCTTCCAGCTCCATCACATGTAGCTTGTATCGACTTCATTCCTCCTCCTGACTGAGCAGTACACCATTGTCTCTCTGCCCACTGCCTGAGGATCAACATTCAGGCTGCTTCCACCTGTTGACTAAAAGAGTATTTCCACTCTCTGAGTCTCTGCTTTCACATCTTTTGGGGATACAAGACCTAGGGGTGGAAATGCTGGGTCATATGGTAGTTTCCCACCAACAGTGGCTAAGTGCTTCAATTTCCCCACACCCTCGCCAATATTTGCCATTTATTTATCCATCTTATCTTAGCCATTCTCGTGGGAGTGAAACGGCATCTTCTTGTGACTCTAATTTGCAGCTTTCTGATGGCTAATGACTGAGTAGCTCTCCATGTGTTTGGTGGGTGGCTATTTGAATGTTCTCTTTAGTGCAATGTTTATTCAAGTCCTTTACCTCTTTTATGGCTGGATTATTTGTCTGTTTTTGTCGTTGTTAAGTTTTACGTGGAATTTGATGATTAGATTCTTACTAAAGATATTCTTCCAGTTGGAGGAGCTTGTCTTTTCACTGTTTTTTTGTAAAATCTTTTAGTGAACAAATGTTGCTTTCATATTTATGAGATTCCATTTCTTTATTTAATCTTTTGCTATTTGTGCTTTTGTACCGTATATACTTGAGTATAAGCCGAGTTTTTTAGTGCTGTAGTTTTCGTGGTAAAATTAGGTGCCTCGGCAGATATACTGGGTGGCTTATACTCGAGCATATACAGTAATTATAGTAATCCATTGCTAAAAGCTAGGCCCCAAAGTGTTGCCCCGGCATTTTCTTGTAAGGATTTTATGGTTTTAGTTTGCACTTCTAGGTCCTCCACCTATGTTGAATTCGTGTTTATGTACAGTGTGAGGCATGGGTCCTGCTTCATTTTTCTTCGTGTGGAAATCGACTCTCCCAGCACCTTTATTGAACAGTCCTCTTTCTTCATTAAATGGGCTTAGCGTCCTTGTCAAAAATTAGTTGACCATAGATACCTGGTGTACTTCTGGACTCTCAGTTCTATTTCATAGGCAAATGTCTATTCCCTACCGATGCCAGGCTGTTTTGATTACTGTTGCTGTGCAGTATGCTTTCAAATCAGGGAGGGTGAGTTCTGCTACTCCGTTCTTTAGCTTTGTGTTAGCTATTTGGGACCTCTTGTCTTCCATATAAAGTTGAGGATTGGTTTTTCTATTTTTGAAAGAAGGCTGCTGGAGTTTTGATGGGGATTGCATTGACCCTAAAGACTACATTGGGTAGTATTATTAACACTGCATTGGGTAGTATTATTAAGACCACATTGGGTAGTATTATTAAGACAGCATTGGGCCCCTAATAAAATGTTAAAAAAAAAAAAAGAAAAAAGACCGCATTGGATGGTACTATTATTAAGGTCACATTGGGTAGTATTACTAGTATTATTCAGTCTTCCAATCCATGAGCATGAAGCATCTTTCCATTTAATTATTTTAATGTTTTAATGTAGCTTATGTAGCTGTTGTTTTAGGAGCTCTGGTGACACAGAGATTAAGCACTTGGCTATTCGCCTGCACATCCGTGGTTAGAGCCCACTGGCCACTGGAAGAATGGCATGGCGGTCCACATCTGTGAAGACTTACAGCCCTAGAAACCCACTGAGGACAGGCCTACCCTGCCCTACAGGATCCCGCGCATCAGAAGGGACTCCGTGGCAGCAGGTCTGGGTTTCTTTGGTTTTGTTGTTGTTAGGTACCTCTGCTGAGTCAATTTCCTAAGTTTTATAATTTCATTGTTTCATACCCTATTTTTTACAGCAGTTTTTGGTTGACAAAAAAACCATGCAGAAAATAGAGTTGCCGGATGTCTCTTCTCCGCTCTGCACAGCTTCTCTGATTGTGTGCATCCCTGATGGGCCGTCTGATAACTTACCACGAGTTCATCAGTTACATCAAGAGTCACGCTGCGTGTTTGTGAAGTGAAATCAGCAGGCGTGGCCCTTCTACCCGGCATCTCTGTGACCCCCACCAAACAACGAGGGCACATGCACATAAGATGTTGAGGATGCTAATTCGGGGATGGGTCAGTTCTGCCACGCAGCTGGGTATAAAGTGAGTCCTCTCAGATGCT
Organism: Echinops telfairi; assembly: GCF_000313985.2. NCBI lineage: Eukaryota > Metazoa > Chordata > Mammalia > Afrosoricida > Tenrecidae > Echinops > Echinops telfairi. Next base: position 7,260,967 of record NW_022103898.1, on the reverse strand, counting down.
AGAACAGAATCCCACGACGACCAAGAAAGATGGGCCAGTGTGGAGATCCCGGTCTGCAGTGGCTTCCTGGCCTACAGGACACGCCAAGCTGAGTGCCGCGGGGCACCCTCTAGGCATCTATCAGCCCAAGAGGGGCTTGGTGACACAGCATCTATACGGCCTTGTGGCTGAGAGACTGAGGCCCAGAGAGAGACATGCCTGAAAGGAGGCATTGCTGTGGACCAAGAAACTGTATCCTTAACGGTCTGTAATCTACTGGCCTCCCTGAAAAACCCCATCACCTTGAGCACTGGCTGTGAGCTCTGGGTGGGCACTGCAGGGAATGACCAAAGCCAGCTGAGAAGCAGATTGCCATGGGAGGGGCGGGTGGTGGGTGCCAGCAGGGGGTCTGACCTGACCACTGCTTTGTAGGGACCTTCCTCAGGCAGAGGTGAGTTGGGCCGCCTTCCCCATTGTGAAGCTGAAAGAGGTCAATTGTGCCCCCCCCCACCCCACCTCCACTCCACTGCCTCGGGCATGCAGTCCTGACCGGTGTCCTGTCGGGTGAGTGGTTTCCTTGCCCTCTATGCGTTCCAGGCACTGCCCGAGATACCTTTCTAAAGGAACAATCAGTTCTGTGTTTCCAGACTCCTGCGGCCTGGACTGGAAGAACTGAGGGGGTGCTTGTGAGGAAGGTGGGGGGCCATCGTGTGTGGTCTTCTCTGAGGATTCCTGTGGCCCCTAGAGCCATTCAGGAACGTGAATGAGACATTCAAAAGGCTGCCTCCTCCAGCTTTGAGGTGATGAGGGCAGGGGATGGTCCCAGGGAAAGTGGCGCATTAACTGGGTCTTAGAATTGGCAGGAGGGCAAGATATGACAAAATAACAATTTATAAAAATTATCAAGGGCTCATTAGGGAGGGGGGAGCTGGGAGGGAGGGGGAAAATGAGGACCTAATGCCGGGGGGTTAAGTGGAGAGGAAATGTTTTGAGAATGATGAGGGCAATGAATGTACAAATGCACTTTACACAATTGATGTGTGTATGGATTGTGATAAGAGTTGTATGAGCCCCTAATAAAATGATTAAAAAAAAAAAAAAAGAATTGGTAGGGCCTCACTGGTGGGGGTAGAGGTGGGGTGGGGGAGCACTCCAGGTTATGGGGACAGTAAGAGTGATGGGCCTGAGACAGACGGGGCTCCCAGGGTGCATGGACAGACAGGGAAATACCTGAAGTTCAACTTGCAATTAGACCTGAGCTCCTCCCCAGGACAAGTGAGCCCAGGCCAGACCACAGGGCCAGCAGGCAGGTCCCTGCCAAGTAGCCTGCTCCAGGTGCGCCCCCAGCTCCGGGTACCTGGCAGCTGGAAGTTGAAATTTTCCACTGCATCTGCCTGGTTCCTTTTCTCAAAGGCTGCCTGTGTGCAGGCTCCTCTCCCTGCAGGGCATGAGACGCAGGCACCCTCTGGGCCGGATGTGGGTGTTGTGTCACGGGATTCTCCACCCCCCCATGCCCCGCCCCCTACAGTTTTTAGGGCTGTGTGACTTAATCTTCACCCTGCCTTGGCACCTGTGTCACATCCTGGCTCCCAACTGCTCTCCTTGGCAGCCTTACAGGTGTGCCCTGGAAGCTGCCTGCCCAGGGGACAGTGAGAATGAAGGAGGGGCCCCACCCGTGTGTGCTCATGGCCTGTTGCTCACAGTGGGAGAGCCATCGGGGCTGGGTCCAGGGCTGGGCCGGGGTGCATGTCCAGCCACTGCCATCTGGCCACCTGGTAGGGGGAGGAGCCTCACTCTCAGCTCCCTCTCACACTTAGGAGACGTGGGCTCAGCCCAGGGAAGGTGCTGATGCAGTGTTGGAGCGAGCCAGAAAGTGAGTGGGGATCCCCTTGGGGGGGGGGTCTGTTCTAGACCAGATGTTCACCGAGCACTTGCCATGCACTGGACACAGCTCTGGGCTCCAGGGCACAGTGGGGGACAAGAGGGGCAAGTCACAGGGAAATGGAGACGAACCTGGGCAGTTGGGTGAGCTGAGCATCCTCTCACGGCCAAGTCCTTGGCCTCGCCCCCTCCTGCCAGGTGGAAGGAACTACAAGTGGCTCTCTTCCTCCCTGACCTGGTTGCCCCAAGTCTGCAGGGATCAGAGATGGCTCTCCCTGTTTCCAGAAGCATCTCCTGAAACACCGAGGCCACACCTTGTTCTGGATTGAATGGTATTCTCTCAAGAGATGCCGAAATCCTAACCCTGGCGCCTGGGAACATGACCCTGGAGGCGGAGTCTCTGTGGGTGGAATGGTGTGCATCTGAGCGAGTCCACCATGACAGGAGCAGATCAGGAGGAGGGATGGCAACTGTGTGAAGATGGAGACAAGATTGGAGGGAAAATGAGTTGGACCAGGCAGCAGGCGGGGGCCGCCTGGAGCTTCCCCTGGGGACACAGTTCTCAGGCCAGGCTACCAGGCACTGTAGCCGAGGGCGATCAGCCTGGTTGGATGGTTTCTCATCAACTTGCTACACGGGAGGAGTGGGGTCCACCCTCTCCGTCAGGTCACAGCCTGGTGACAGCTCCCTGGGGGTGTGGTCTCCTTATGAGAGATGCTGTGGAGAGATCTGCCCTCCTTCTCTGGCCTGCTTGCTTGCTTGGCTCCTGCTCTTGGCTTCCGGAGCTGGAAACTGGGGTGTCCTGCCGACCCTGGACGCCATCAGAGCCCTGCCCTGTCCCTGCTGACCTCAGATGCACAGGACCCTGCTCTGGACAGCCTGTGGTCTCCCAGCTTCCGCTCTGCCCTCTTGCTTCGCCAGCTGACAGTCTAGAAGGGGCTCACGGGACCCGTGGGCTTGAGTCAGGCTGGGCTGCTTCCTTGATATCAGTTCCGTTCTTGACATGAAGCTCCTTCTCTGGCATATGGATCTGAGCTTCTCGGGTTTTGTTTCTCTGGATGACAACCCAGCCCAGCACAGGGGATCTGTCCTCCTCCCCTCCCCTGAACCCGCTGGGCACTCTGGGGCCAGGAGTGTGACGCTGGACTAGGTAAACATTGGGATGGGGACCATGCTGTACCTTTGAAGAGTCTACAGGCAGAGTATTGCACTCCCTGATGTGGCCCACTGGCCAGTGTCAGGGGCTGTATGAATTTGCAGGGGTCCCTCTCTGGGGTCCTTTAAGAGTTCAACAATCCTCAGATGGAATTTTCTTAAGGCAAAGCAAACAGTCGCTCCACACGCATGAAATCTTAGCTATACGAACTCCCCTTCCATGACTGCGATCACGGGCCCTGAGGGTTTAGACGGGGTTCCGGCCAGGGTGGGTCAGAAGAGACATCAACACACTGCCTTGCTAAGTGGGACCCGGGAGGCAAAACCGGACGCAGCTCCTGGTGCCTCATGGAGGGGCCTGGAAAGCCCCCAAACGTGCCGTCCCAGCGACAGCTCGGGTGAAAGGACACGGCCGTTACCCTGCAGCTCTGTCACTCAGCAGCCCGAGACTGGCCCCACAGATGAGCTGGCCTGGGTCCCCCTAGTGAGCACGCCCCTCAGGACCACATTGGGCTGGTGGCCTGGCGGCTGGGAGCTGGGGGACAAGAGGAGGGGAGCTTGGAGAGCTGGGGGGCTGCTGGGGGGAGGAGGGCCAGGTGGAGGGAGGGCCGGTAGGTTAAAGGTGCGGATGCAGTGAGGGGAGCAGAGGGGACTGCGGACTGGGCCAGCTGGAGCCCTGGAGTGGCGGACTTTAACTGTCGACAGAGCCACTAACCAGAAAACTCACGGCCATTGAGTGGACCCTGATGGCAGCAGCCCTCTAGGACAGGGCAGAACTGCCTCTGTGGGTTTCCAGGACTCTGACTCTTTACAGGAGCAGAAAGCCTCAGCTTTCTATCACTGAGCAGCTGGTGGCTTTGAACTTCTGACCCTGCGGTTAGCAGCCCGATAGATGCACAGCCCACTGGGCTACCAGGGCTCCTTAAAAATGGCTAAAGGGAACCTAATTAGCTTTAAACTTTCCCCTAAAAACAATAAAATATTTCTGGGGGGATAAAAAAGGAAACATATTGGGGAGGGTGGGCGGGGGCCTGAGCAGCACACAGATATGGTTACAGTGGCCAGCTCGGGGCATGGGGGTAGACGCCTGTCTGTGGTGACCAGTGCAGCCTACACCCAGTGTCTCCTGGGCCTCTAAAGGCCCAGAGTCCTGCCCGAGGGTTCTGGAAGCAGAGAGGAAACATCGGCCTCACACCATGACATCACTACGCAACAGGCAACATTTGACCCAACCTGAGTTGGCAGAGACTAGCTTGCCTGGTAGACTCAGCTTCTCCAACATGGCTGGGGCCTCCCTCAGGGCTCAGAGTCACCCTGCGCCCCAGAGCCACTCTCCCACAGTGCCTGGGCCCTCAGGAGGGCCAAGGTGGCCCGGCCCGAGGCTGGTAGGGGCGAGCGTGAGCTCTGTAGGCATGCCTAGGCACAGCAGCACGTGTCCTGAGGTCGATGTATCTGCTGCTCGTGGGCTACATGAGGAAACCAGGTCCCGTGAGCCTGTGTGTCCGCCTGGAGAAGGGAGCTCATGAGGGGCTGGGCTGGCCCCACACCCAGGCTGACCCCGGTCCCGAGCTACCATCATTCCCGGTGTTTGCACGGATCTTTGTGCCAGCAGTGATGATGCATGTTGGTGCAGGTGCGGGCCAGTGTGCCTGCACGAGGCAGGTGCCCTGCACTCCTGCCGCGTGTCTGTGGGTGGGGCCTGTGTCCTCATCCTCTGGGTCAAACATCTGAACAAAGTTGGAGGGGAGTTTGTGAGAGAAGATGGGGACTTGGTCCCAGCGATCACCAGTGTCAGCGAGAGCCCCGGGTGGCCTCTCGCTCTTATGTCCACACCAGGAACTTCCAGACCCTGGCAATCCTACCAACCTGGGACTCAGATTCTGGGAGTCACCGGGGCCCGGGGTAAAGATAAAGCAGGCACAAAGCCACTGACTGTCATGGAGTCCATTCTAATTCCGGGGGACCTGGAAGGACAGACAGAGTAGAATTTCTCCCTCAGGTTCCTTGGGCTGCACATCTTTGCAGGAGCAGACTGGGGGGTGGCTGATGGCTCCAACAGCTGACCTGGCAGCTGCAGCCCCAGAGATCGCAGCAGAACACAGCTGGAGATGGCATGATAGAGTTTTGCATCGACTTGTTCATAGCAAATAACTTTTTTCCCCCAGCCACACAAAAGGCAACTGTACACATGGACGGCACCAGATGGAATATGCAGAAATCAAACAGACGACCTCTGTGGGAGACATGGTAAGCAGCGCAGTATCAGCAGCTACAACCAGACCAGGGGCCGGCTGTGGAACAACCAGCTCACCAGTCACTCACCTGTAAGTTCAGGATAAAGCTGAAGACAATGAAAACCAGTCCACAAGAGCCCAAAGACAACCTTGAGTGTACCCCACCTGCACTTCGAGAAGAGACCGGATGCATTGAACACCAACGACAGAGGACCCGATGAGCCAGGGGGGGACCTCAAGACCATCATTTGGGAAGAAAGCAAAAGGTCATTAAAAAGATAAGGAAGGAAGAAAACAGAAATGACCAACGTGGATGTCAGAAGACACTGAAACTTGCTATGAATCACAGAGTAGCTAAAGCAGTGGTTCTCTACCTTCCTCATGCTGGGACCCTTTCATACAGTTCCTCATGTTGTGGTGACACCCCCCCCCAACACACACACACCATAAAATTATTGTCATCACTATCATTTTGCTACTGTGATGAATTGGGCGACCCCTGTAAAAGGGTTGTTTGACTCCCAAAGGGGTCACGACCCATAGGTTGAGAACCTCAGAGCTAAAGGAACTGGAAGAAATGAAGAAGCCTTCCAAGGGCTGTCCAAGGGCAGCTCGAGAAGACAGGCCAGCTGTGACACTGAAGTGTGCCAGGACCAGAAGGAGGGGACCCCAAGGGAAGAACACGCTCAGCAGGACTGAAAATGAAAGAACCCAAGAGAAAAATCCCAGCCTCGAATGGCAACTTTGAAGGATTCTAGAGGCAGGAAGCATCAAGAGAAGATGTCAGGAATACACAGAGTCCCTGTACCAAAAAGAACTAGTCGACAGTCCACCATGTCAGGAGGTGGCATATGAGCAAGAACCAAGTGCTGCTGGAAGAAGTTCAAAGCTGCACTGAAAGCATTAGCCAAAAACCAGGCTCCAGGAACTGATGGATAACCACTGAAATGTTTCAGAAAGCTGGAGCAGCCCTGGAAGCACTCACTCATCTACGCCAGGAGATTTGGAAAACAGCTACCTGGCCAACTGACTGGAAGAGATTCCTATTTGTGCCATTCTAAACAGAGCACCCAAGAGGATGCTCAAACTATAGAATGAGATCATGGATATCTCACACAAGCAAAACTTTGCTGAAGATCGTCCAACAACGGTTGCAGCAGTACACTGACAGGGAGCTGCCAGAAGTCGGGCGGATGCAGAAGGGGACGGGGAACAAAGGATATCATTGCTGATGTCAGATGGATGCTGGCTGAAAGCAGAGAACACCAGAACGATGGCTACTTGTGTTTCACTGACGATGCAAAGGTATTCGACTGTGGGGACCATCGTAGACTGTGGATCACCTGGAGGAGAATGGAATTCCAGAACACTTCATTGTGCTCACGAGAAACTTGTACATGAATCCAGAGGCAGCTGTGTGAACACAAGGGAATATTGCATGTTTTAAAATCAGGAAAGGTGTGTGTCAGGGTTGTATCCTCTCAGCACATTTGTTGAGTCTGTATTCTGAGCAAATCATCAGAGCAACTGGACTATAAGAGGGGGGTACCCCCCCAAAACTGGAATTTTTTTCAAAGCTATATAATTTTTTTTTTTTTTACAAAACAACTTTATCACCTTCAAAGTACTCTATATTACAATTAAGACATTTGTCAAATCTGTGATTTCATTCCTGGAAACATTTCTCAAACTCATCTGTTTGGCTGACAGTACCTTCCTCATTTTTTTCTTCACTTCTGCTACATCATCAAATCGCTATTCTTTCATGTCCCTCTTCATTCTCAGAAACAAAAAGAAGTCACACGGAGCAAGGTCAGGTGAGTAAGGTGCATGGGGCAAGAGAGGCATGCTGTTTTTTTTTGCCCCAAACTGGTGCACTGAGATGGCTCCATGAGCAAGTGCATTGCTGTGGTGGCAAAACCAGTCCCCTTTCTGCCACAAGTCAGGCCTTTTTTGTCTCACACTGTTACTCAACCTTTTCAGAACCTCTAAATAGAAAGCTTGGTTAACAGTCTGACTTGGTGGAATGAACTCCAAATGCATTATCTCCCTCACATTAAAAAAATAAAATAAAAAAGAGCTTAGTCTTGATCTTTGATTTCACCTGACAAGCTTTTGGGGACGTGGTAATGATGGCGTCTTCCACTGGGTTGGTTGCTGTTTCATTTCGGGGTTGTAAGAATAGTGCCATGTCTTGACACCAGTAATGATCATGGGGAAAAAGCCTAGGTCAGTTCAGAGCTGTTCTTTCGAAGCGTAGCATGCTTCCTTTCCACGCTCCTTTTTCCTGGTCAGTCAGAACCCGAGACACAAATTTCATAGAGACAACTTCTCATTCCCAAATCTTCCTTTAAAATTCGCTAAACTGAACTCCAAGATAGTCCAGATAATTTCCCCATCTCTTCAACGGTCCACAGTCGGTCTTCAAGCACAAGTGCATGGATTTTGTTGACATTTGCACCCATTCAGGAGGTTGACCAATGTCCAGAACAAGGTTTGTCATCAATCAACACTTCACCTTTTTTGAAATAAGAAAACCACTCCCCTACCTGAGTTTTTCCCATAGTGCTCTCCTTGGAACTGTGTTCAACATCACAACAGTTTCTGCGGCGTTTTTCCTGGAGCAGGAAACAGAATTTCACAATTGCACGCTGTTCTCTTAAATCGGCCATCGCAAAAATCGAGGATTGAGCCAAACTGCTTTTGTGAAAGATTTCACTGTGACTGGAGAGAACCTTCCCAGGTGACGCCACTGCATGCACTAACTCAGAACGCCAAGCAGGAAAAATGCACACTACAGCAGAGATTTACTCTGGTTTTTTGGGGGGGGTGGGGGGTGCCCCCTCATATGAAGAAGAATGCAGCATCAGGACTGGAGGAAGGCTTATCAACAGCCTGTGATAGGCAGATGACACAACCGTGCTTGCTGAACGCGAGGAATTGAAGCACTTGCCGATGAAGATCAAAGACGGCAGCCTTCAGTGTGGATCTCGACTCAATGTAAAGGAGACCCACATGCTCACAACTGGACCACTGGGGGACATCGTGATAAACGCAGAAAAGATTAACGCTGTCAAGGATTTCGTCTTACTTGCATCCACCATCAATGCTCATGGAAGCAGCAGTCAAGAGATCAAAAGACGTATCAAATGGTGTAAATCTTATGCACAAGACCACTTGATTCAAGAGCATGGATGTTTCTTGAGGACTAAGGTGCACCTGACCCAAGCCATGATATTCCCCATGGCCTCCATGCAGGTGAAGGTTGGACAGTGAATTAGGAAGACCGTAGAAGAACGGATGCATCTGAATTGTGGTGCTGGAGTAGAATATTGGATGCATCATGGACTGCTCAAAGGGCACACTGGCCTGTCTTGGAAGAAGGCAGCCAGAGTGCTCCTTGGTGGCCCGGACGGCCAGACTTCTTCCATACTCTGAACATACGTTGGGGAGAGACCAGTTTCTGGAGAAGGACATCACGCTTGCTAGAGCCCAGGGGCGGAGACAAAGAAGGCCTTTGACGAGATGGACGGACACAGTGGCTGCATCAACGGGCCGGACACAGCAAGTGGTGAGGCTGGGGCAGGACTGGGCAGTGCTTCCTTCTGTTGTGCACAGGGTCGCTATGGGTCAGGGCTGACTCACCACCACAACAGCGGCTCCGCCAGGGCTCTGAGACCAGAGGGGTCTCATAGCAACACACCAGCAGGCGGCAGCGGCTCCCCACTGGGTCTGCAGCCAGTGCCGGGCGGACTCACTGTGGCCGCATGGAGCAGACAGCTCCCTGCATGTGAATCCTGGGCAGACTGGCTTATGAGAAAAAGGCAGAGGAAAGCAGGCCCCCCGGGGTCTCTGCCAGGTGGGGCCAACGAGGATTACAGCTGCCTCCTTTCAGAAGCTCGGGCCTCGCGCAGGGAAGGTGATGGGCGGGAGGGCCCCCGTCACAGAAGGCCCCTGCTTTCTGGCAGCAGCCCGGGGCCTGAAGGATGCAGTCTTTGGTTGAAGGGCAACATGTTCACAGCCGTGACTGCCTTACAGGAAACTAAGTCACACTGCAAAGCTGTGCGCTGTTCGCTGGACGAGGGACTCCCGTCTGTCCATCCATCTGTCTGTGTGCTAGCACTTCCGGTCCCAGAGAGTAAACACCTTGGCCTCCCAAACATTTATTTATTTCTTTATAGAGCTTTAGAAAAAGGGAGTGTTCTACAGCAGCTCTCCCGCCAGGCCGGGACACCCCCCCCCACCCCACCCCACAGCCCTGCCAGGGGCTCCCGATGGCGTCACTTCCAGGTTGTCAGGATGCCTTTCCCGGAGTCCCGGGACCGGCTGCCTCTGGGCCCCAGCGGCTGCCCCGGACGACTCCTCAGCTCCCGGTCGGCCCCGTCCCCCTGGGCCAGTTCCTCGTCGTACCTAGAAGCACAGCAGTCACACTGAGGTCACCCAGGCCCCCAGAGACCACCGGGGTGCTCCTGCAGCATTCCCAGCACTCCCACCCCACAAGGCCACAGCGAGGTCGGCCGAGGGCACTGAGACCCCTGGTGACCCCAAGCTTGTCGCAGCTGGACGGTCTGTGCTCCCGGGCTTTCCACAGCTGTCCTCTGGGAAGCAGGTCACCAGGCTTTTCTTCCTAGCCCTTCGGGGAGGACTGGAGCCCCAAGTTTTGGTCAACAGCGAGAGGGTCCCTGGGCAGAAGGCGAGGTGTGGGCCTGGCCGCTGCAAGGCCAGGATGCGACGAGGGGACATGAGACAAGGCCTGGGCAAGTGTACCTGCACCCTAGTCGTCCCCTTCTGCTGGAGGGGTGGGCGCCAAGGAAACGCAGGACCCCTGGGAGGCGGGCAGGGCCCTCCTGCTCCCACATGCACAACAAGGTCCCCACAGCCCTGTACCATGGTCCTGGCAGGAGGGGGCGGGGCTGACAAGCTTTATTCCTTTAGCCGAGGAGCAGAGCTGCTAACAGGGCAGAGAGCGCAGTGTGCTCCCCCAAACCCAGTGAGGCCCAGGCTGGACGGCCCAGGTGCCCCTCAGGAGCCGCCTACCCAGAGCACCTTGGGTATAGCCCCCCACACCCTGGGTGGTTCCCTACCTTCTTCTTTCCACATGAGCCCCGCCCAAGACCTGAGTGTGTGAGCAAGTGTGTGCGTGTGCATGTGTGCACATGTGAGTGTGTGTGCATCACATTTCGTGAAATATCCATTCTGTTAGTTGTGTTAAGTTTTAAAATTACGCTCACACATAGGCACACCTCAGGGATCCAGGGGGCGAGGCCAGACCACTGCGATAAGGGGGTCACGCGCCTCACTGGTTCTCCCACGCGTGAGAGCTCTGTTCGCAGTGCCATCAAGTCGAGGCTGGTTCACAGGGACCCGAGGACAGGGCAGAACTGCCCCTCTGCATGGGGAGTAGAAAGCCCCGTCTTCCTCCCAGCGAGTGGCTGGTGGTTTTGAACTGTGGACCTTGATGACTGCAGGGACCATGGCACAGGGGTCCGTGAGTGGCCCCTCACAAAGGCTTGGAGAGCTGTGGGGGACTGGGGCGTGACCCGGCATAATGGGGCCTGAGTGTCTGTGCCGTGCCTGTCTGGCCCCGCCCCGTCCCCAGCAGCTTCCACCGTGCCCAGCTCCTGGCTAATCCTCCACAAATGTTCACCAGGCAGAAGACTGGGCACAGGAGCACTCCGGGCCCCAGACACCACCACCCGTGCCACAGAGTCCACTGTGAGCACCACATCCTGTCCCCACAGGCGCAGGAAATCCAGATGGCACCCCCTCGGCCCGCGGGACTCACAGGATCTCGTAGTGGCCCAGGGCCTCCTTCGGCGGGGACTTGTTCCACTTGCAGTCTGGGACCTCGCCGTTGGGGACGGCGATGTTGAGGGTGTCGTTGATCAGGTTGTACTTCAGGATGCGGTCGTTGGCGGTGCTGGAGGTGAGGGATGGCGATGCGTTGACCTGGGGGAGGAGAAGGCCCATGTTTGTCACGCACATCACGGATGCGTCTGGGGTGACAATGTGCAGCACACAAGAAAGGGCTGGCCGTCCTCGAGAGACAAGGCAGTCACGGACGCTGTGCTTAGCCCCGGTCTGTAGGGTGTGGTCGGTTCCTACTGGCTGCAAGAGAGACAGTTAGAGGCAGGTTTAGGGTCAGCATCAGTCAGTGAACCACCTGGATTAAAAAAAAAATGTCCATCAACATCCGTCACAGGTGTCCTCCCCAGGGCTGTCCGCCTGTCTGGGCAGCCGTCTTCAGATCTTCCCAGAGCTTTGCCAGAATCTGCCCATCGGATGGGCCTCGTGTGGAGGCATGGTGGGGTCCAGTGAATGGCAAGGGGCGGGGCTTTGTAGGAGAGGAGCCCTGCTGAGCTTACTTCAGCCCCTAGTAAAGCGGTCCCGTGGGGCCTTCAGTTGGCAAGGACTTCGTGTGCCTGGGATCTACCGTGGTCAGGGGCCCAGGGAATCCAGCGAGCTGTGTACCAGGCTGCAAAGGACCTTGTGGATATGGCGGAGACAAAGCTGTCCCTTGGAGGGCTGCGGCGCGTCTGATCCATGCCAGGGAGTCTCCGTTGCCGTGTGTGCAAGTCTGGAGGCTGGACCGTGGGTAAGGAAAACCGCAGAAGCGGCGCCCTGGTGAAGAACCAGTGACCAGAGACCGCGGGAAGAACACACAAATCCGTCGTGTTAGATGCACAGCCAGATGGCTCCTCAGAAGCGCGGCTTCGTCTCTTGCTCTTTGGACCTGCTGTCGGGAAAAGGACGCCGTGCTCGGCCAAGTGGAGGGACAGTGGAACAGTGGAAGGCCTGGCAGGAGATGGCTGCACATGGCGGCTGCAACAATAGCTCTGAACATGAGAGAGGTGGTCAGGCCGGCGCAGGGCAGGGCAGGGTCTCATTCTGCGGGGCAGCTTTTCCTGCTGTAGTCTGACTTGGAGCAGGTCCGACGGGCGCCCAACAGCACGGATGACGATCTTCACGGGAGCAGAATGCAGCAGACATGCCGTTACAGCTGAGTGCTGCATGGTGACACCACCAGGGGTCCTTACAGTAAAGCCACATTCTAACCCAGTCTTTGCCAAAGGAGGCCTTCCTGTGCCCTGGTGGAGGGGCACTGGAACAATCCACAGAGGGCTGCCGAAGCAGATACCTACCTCTACCCCTTGTCCTGGAGGAAGGGCTACCAGACCAGTCCCATTGGGGGTGGGGGGAGGGCTGTGGGGGGTGCACTGAGTAATGGTTTTTCCCCTGAAAAGGGAGCGGATGACCAATCATCTTGGACATGTATGCTCTAAATCAAATGAGGAACCCCGCCAATAAGTGAAAAGCGGTCCCAGACGACCTCTGAGAAAGCCGAGCAACATGGCAAACCTGCCTTCCAGCACAGCGTGCCTCTGCCGGAGCCCACGCCCTGCAGACAGCACCTGTTTGCTCCGGAGCCAGACCCAGTCCTCATGACCTCTGTCCACTGTAGGTTCGAGGCAGCGGATCTTCAGGCGGTCCTGGTTGTTCCCCGTACTGGACCGGCCCTTCGTGCTGTCTTCAGGGTCTCTACTTAGCAGTGTCTGAGCAGGTCTGCCTGTCTGTCTCTTCAAGAAGCAGACTAGACTGCCCTGACCTTGTCCTGCAGGGCAGTTGATGGGTTCAAGCCACCCCCCTTGGGGTTCAGCAGCCAAGCACAGAACCACTGGGTCGCCAAGCTCCTGCCCATGATGGTGACAGCGAGGGAAACCCTTGGGGGGAGTGGGTTGGAACCAACTTGATGGTGCATAGGACCACGACATAGACGTGGGGGCTTCACAGAGTCTGTGGGAAATTTCCGTCATCTTTTCTCTCTGCGGTCACATGACTTCCTGTGCACACGGGGGCTTTGGCAGCAGGGCAAGTATGAAGAAGGGAGCCTATGCTGCCCCAGACTCAGCTCCTGACCTGCCCAGCCAGGGCCATGGGTGAAACAAGAGGATGCGTCCAGAAGGTGAGCCGACAGACTGGGGGCACCCTGCCCCCTCAGGGCTCGTCTCACCAGCTTGAGAGCAGTTGCGGGGGAGCGGGCCTCCGACGGGTGCTCCCCCCCGCTGCAGCCGAGGATCGAGACCCAGGCTGGGCACTAGGAGGTGGGACTTTGAACAATATGGTGCACACACTGCCCTAAGGGGACAGCCACTGGGGTCCTCTCCACGCCTCGAAATAAGCCCAGGAGCAGCCTTGCAAAGCAGACTTAGATCCTGGGAGCACAGGTCCGACCCCGTATCCCTGGACGGAGAGAACAACTTCTGGGCAGAAGCAAGACCCCAAGGGGTGGGGGAGCTACATGGGACAGGGAGCAGGTCTGCCAAGCACTGGGCAGCCACTGGGCTCAGGGAGAGCTCATGGACCAGGACAGCTCCCTCTGGGGGCTGTGCTCCCATCTTCAAAGGGCAGCAAACCATTAGGCCAGAGTGTTGTCCGCAGCCCCAGCCCCCTTGTGCCTACCTCGATCAGCCAGGGCTTCAGCTTGTCGTCGATGATGATGTCGTAGCCATAGCACTCGAAGCAGTGCTTGTCATTGTTCATCACCGGCTGGGAAGACAGATAGACAGACAGACGTAGGGGTTCCAGGCACCCGACATCATGGTCTCCAACCAGCAGCCTCCTGACTGACCACTCGGGGCAGGGGTGGTGGTGCATCACGCCTACCCTCCTACCTCTGGATCCAGAGACTGACTCCCTCCTTCCCTTTTCCTCCCCGAGGCCCAGCCCTCGCAGCCCACGTCTCCATGCCCCACGTCTCCATGCCCCACACCTCTGGGCTGTCACTCATCCACCCTGGACAGGCGGGCAGAAAGTGTCACCAGCTGCCAGGAAGCTCGTGACAGGCTAGAAGGGGCCCAGGGCGCCAGAACAGGGGCCTCTCCTGTCACGGAAAATGGTAAGTCCGCTTACTTAAGAAAGCAGGATTTTCTCAAACTGTTCTCCAAGTGCATTTAAAAAAAAAAAAGGAAAGCCAGCCAAGCCCCAGGCTGCTGGCTCACCACACGATGCCGGCCGGCCTGCCCCATGGCCTGGGCTTGGACGGACAGCTCAGGGGAGGCCCGTGGGGGTCAGCTCCTCTATGCGGCCACTCTCCTGGGTTCTTTGGAAAACAGCATGATAGCGCTGGTCCCCAGCCCCCAAGGGGTCACCACATCTGAGATGCCCAGCCCAGCAGGTCTGCTCCTTGCGTCAACACATCTGGACAAGCCTGAGCAACCTGTGGTTGGACACCTGTCTGGCCGCTTGTCCTGCGACTGGTAGGCACCATGCTGGGATTGGTCAATTGACTATGTAAATGAAGTCCAATGGAGTCTACTACGCAAATGAAGCCTCTGTGGCCTCCTGAGAGGGATTGGTCAGTCCGTGGTCCTGGTGGGAGTGCCCTGACAAGGGGTTTGTGCACTTGGGCCATGGGTGTCAGGAAGGTGCCTGAGGCTCAGAGTCCCCAGCTGGGATGTGGTGGGGGCCAGCCCAGCCTCCACTCCCACCTCGGCCCACCATCCAGGCCGCAGGGAACAGAGGCTTCCATGGAGTAAGAGAGTGGACACTCGGTCTCCCCAGAAGTGCCGCCCTCCCCAGGAGCCCAAGCTGCCAGACCTCCCCCCGTGGCTCTGGGAAGGCTCCATGGGGAGCAGGGCCTGGCAGGGAATAGTGAGGGGCTCCGTGTAAATATTTTCACGCACGTCCACCGTGCTGTCACCCCCACCCCAGAACAGCAGCACCACACGCTCCGACTGTGGGGATGCGGACCCCAGCTCTGGTGTGCAGGGTGCACAGGGCAGTGCAGGCTGGGGGTGAGCCCGTAGAGGCACACTCCATGGGGACCAGTCCCGGCCCCTCTGACCCCACTGTCCATCAGGCCCCGCACCTGTGTGAGCCAGTCTGCCTGGGGCCCAGCTCTGTGGGCAGAGCGGTGGGCCACCCACCCTCCCACAGGGAGGAGAGAGGCGAGGGGCCTCAGCTGTGTGGGGCACACCTCCCTGTGCCACCCGTCCACGCCTGCTCTCACTTCCCCTGCCCCCGCCCTCTGTGGGCGTCCTGTATGAATGGCTGAGACCCTGTTGCAGGGTCGTCCGGCTCCCCCAGCTGACGGGCAGGCCCCGGTGCTGCTGCTGCTCCTGCCCTTAGAGACGGGGAGGGGAGCTGAGGACGCCTGCCCCGCGGCAGATAAACCTGGGCGAGGCGGCTGAGGGCCCACAGCCCGAAATAGCTCCCAGACAGCGACATCGGGAGGCACGACAGGAAGGGCAGGTTGCATGCCCACCTCAGGGCACCGGCTCCTGCCGGGAGTGCTACTGATCCCCTGGCCACAGCCGGCCTGTGCTGTGTCCAGGGGACTCTGGGCAGCACCTGGAGGCCAGCGGGCCCCTGGCCCCACCCATTCCCCAGCAGACCCTCCCAAGTGGGGCCCTCACCGCCACGGCCTTCAGGGACTGCACGATGACCCAGTGGATCTCGTCGAAGAGCTTGCTGGTGACCTCCCTGCCCCGAGTGCTCTCCAGGTAGAGGCGCAGGTTGCTCACGGTCCACTTGCCCCCGTGGATGTGGTTGTAGTCGTCCTGCAGGGGAGGGGCAGGGCGTCCTCAGGCCAGGCGACCGACTGTCCCCCACCCTCCCATCATGCCACCCTCTCCCCAGCAGGTGCTACCCCCAGGGAGCTGAGCTGGCATGCCCCCTGCCCCCAGGGAGCTGGGCTGACAGGGCCCCTGCCCCCAGGGAGCTGGGCTGACAGGGCCCCTGCCTCCAGGGGAGATCACGGTCTCCTCAAATCTAAGGAAGGGTATGTGCCATTCGACACCCTCATTGCTGCTGTCCGCTCACAGGGACAGCACTCTGATCACCGTCACCTACATTGGACAGAGGCTGGGGCCCTGCCTCGGCCCCGCTGGGCCTGGAAAGGCCTGCCCTCTGGTCAGCCGCTCTCCCGGGGGAGGCGGCCTGGTATGTGCGCACTCACCCCGTGCTTCTGGATGGCCACGTTGGTGAGGTGCACGAACATGTTGTCCAGCTCGCTGGTGCTCGGCGTGTACTTGACGGTGCAGAACCGGCAAAACCCAAGTTTGTACCTAGACGGGAAGTCGGGGTCGCGCTGGACTTGGAGGAGGGGCTCGCATGAAGTGGAACAGCTGCCTGGCCTTCCCCCCACCCGAGTCCACCCTGCCCAGCAGCTGCCATCAGACAAGCTCGGATATGTGGGCAGGGGGGGCGGGTCTGGGCTCTTTCTAATGTCTGCAGGTTCATTCGTGGAACGAGAGCCAGCCTCCCGGGTCACCCCACCCTCCTCACTAGGTGCCAGGCACGTCATGTGACCCCAACAGCACTTGGGGTCAGGAGCTCACGCCGAGGGCGTCCAACCCACCGCCAGCGAGCCCTCTGGAGGACAGGGTAGAACTGCCCGTGAGCTCCCAAGACTGCCATGCTTTGGAGAGTAGACAGCCTTGTCCTTCTCCCGAGGAATGGCTGGTGGTTTGCGAACTGTCAACCTCAGGACTAGCATGCTCACGTGGAACCACGATGCCACCAGGGCTCCCCAACGGCTCGGGGAAACAGTGAGGAATGAGGAGAGAATGGAGGTGTCCCTGGTGCGCGGGCGCAGCTCCCCCACTTCCCCGGAGCCTCACATGTAGCAGCGCAGCGGGCGGTACGTGGACACCAGCACGTACAGACGCAGGTCGAACTTGCGCCCTCCGATGAGGAGCGGGTTGTTGATGTACAGCGAGATCACGTAGGCCTCCTTGGTGGACTGAGACACGAACCTGGGGAGGGCGGCCGAGTCCGGGCGTGTGGGCACTCGGTGGGGGGCTGCCTCAGGTGCCCTTCGAGGGCTGGCCAGTGTCCGCCCTATCCCCCCACCTGCCCAGTGAGCGGCTTGCCCGTCGGGGGACAGATCTGGCGAGGTGGCACCCCCACAGGACTGGCCTCTCTGTCGGCACCATGGGGGACGGTGTGAGCAAACCCCGGGCAGCCCCTTGGGCCTGGCCATCTGGGTGCTTGAGGCTGATGGCCAGTGGGAAGGGAGCCCTCATGGCACAATGACTAAGCTCTCAGCCATGAATAGAAAGGTCAGTGGCTAGAACCAACCAGCCGCTCTGAGGGACAGGAGGAGACCACCTGCTTCCACAGATGCTGCTGTCGGGTGCCACGGAGCCGGCTCTGACCCACAGCCACCCAGGCACAGCAGAACAAAACCCTGCCTGCTCTCGCACCAGCCACACGGCCGGCCCTTCTGTGCCCTGCAGACTGTGGCCTTGAGAACTCTGTGGGACAGTTCTGCGCTGACCTTCCAGGCCGCTCTGAGTCAGGTGGGCGCGACAGGCGTTACACAACAAGATGGACCCTCCGCTGTGGGATCACCTGTCACTGAGCCCTCGGCCCGCCGTCACCAGGTCAGTGTGGCCTGCACTGCACACAGGCACTGCTTTCACGGCCAGTGAGGACGTCCCTGGTTGCCAAGACCACACCGTGCGTGCCTCCCAGGGAGGGTGGGCCACTGTGTCCCGTCCCTGTGTCACCCAGACACTACACCACTCAGCCAGTGAACAGCCGACCAGTGTCCCACCCCCGAGGGGCAGAGAGGCCCACAGGGCCCTGCTCCACGATGGGGTCAGCCCACACATCCCCCACCCACCGCCCCAAAGTTCCCCTAGGTGAGGGGCCGGATGGATTACAGTGGACACAGCCAGGCCCACCCGGCCTCACCCCTCGGGGTCTCCAGATCAGGGCCGAGAGCGCAGCGGGAGGGGCCACAGGACACTGCTGCCCGGCGTGCCAGCGCTTACGAGGAGGTCTTGCTGTCCCGGGACCACTTCTTGATCTGCGAGAGCTTGTTGATGAGGAAGATGCCCTTGCCCTGGGCTTTGCCGCAGGGCTTCATGATCCAGGTGCTGCACGGGCTCTTCCGGAACTCCTCCACGAACAGGTTGTAGTCGGCCGGCAACATGTAGGTGATGGGAACGAAGTCTGAGAGGCCGAGACACCCAGTGCTGGTCAGCAGGGGATGTGGTCAGCCCAGCCCATGGGGTAGCTGATGGGTAGACCCATCCGTGACCTTTTATGCCCCCTCCCCGTCTGCTGTCCAACCCAGTGCCCACCAGAGCAGGGGCCCTGCCGTTGGCTCCTGGCACCGTCAGACTCTGGGACTCTGACCCTTTTAGCCCATGTCACCCCGTCATCATGCCCACTTAGCAGAGGAGGGCGCTGAGGCCCAGAGGGACGGACGTGCAACTTTGCCCTGGCATGTGAAGGGACTTGGGAATGGCGCGGGGGCATGCCATCCTCCTGGTCATCCATCACTAGATGCAGTGGTGACCACGTGCGGGGGCAGAGGGGACCAGCTCTTGCCAACACACATGCAGCAGACCCACCCCAGGCACCCACAGCGACTTCCGTGCTGGGGTGCCCAGTTCCTGCTGACTGGCCAGTTCCGGGTGCAGTCTGAGCAGGCTGGCTGTCCCGGCACCCACCCAAGTAGAGGTATTTCCCGTTCTCGTCTTTCTCAGCCAGGGGGCTGCCCTCCTTCTCCAGCTCCTTCCGGTACCGCTTGATGTTCTTCACCATCAGGTCCTTCCGAGTCAGCTCATAGTGGTTGGGGAAGTGGTTGACGATTTGGTCGTCAGAGAGCCGGTACCCGGTTTCCACGCTGAAGACATTCCGGATGGTCTGCACGCTCATCCTGGAAGAGGAGAAGGTGGCAGGGACGTGCCGGGTGGAGACAGGGGCACCCGGGCAGGCGTGGCCTAGCGGGCTGCGAAGACAAAGGTCAGGAGCTGGGACCCAGCAGTGGCTCAGTAGGAGAAGGCTGCGGCCGCCAGCTGCTCCCTAAAGATGGCAGCCTGGGAACCGTGCGGAGCAGCTCTGCTCTGTCCTAGAGCACCGCTGTGAGTGGTCCCGACGGGAGGACAGGGGTGAATCCAGCAGCATCTCAACACCAGCAACCAACCACATGACCTCGTGGATGCAGATGCCCACGGCTGCCATCCCCGCTGCCAACCTTTACACGCTGACCACTGAGGGCCTCTCCCGGCACCAGCTGGGGCCTAGGCTGAAGTTAGCAAGGATTTTGTCGTGCCTGGGCCCACAGGCAATGCTCAGGGGAGCAGCAGACAGGAGATCAAAAGACGCACCGCACTGGGCCAATCTGCTGCACGAGACCTCTTTCAAGTGCACCTTGAAAGAGCACCTGACCCGAGCCATGGTGTTTTCAACCGCCTCGCGAGCAGGTGCAAGCTGGCCACTGAACAAAGATGGAAGAAGAATCGGTGCATTGGAATGATGGCGCTGGCCAAGAATGTGGGCAGTACCGTGGGCTGCCAAGAGAACAAGCAGCTGTCCTGAAGGACAGCCAGGATGCTCCTCGGTGGAGAAGGCAGGATGCTCCAATGGCGAGACTCGGTCTCTTGTAGTTTGGACACGGTGTCAGGGGAGACCAGTCCCTGGAGAGGGACATCATGCTTGGGGAAGTAGAGGGGCAGCGACAAAGAGCAAGCCCTCGAGGAGATGGATGGACACAGTGGCTGCATCGATGGGCTCAGACTTGAGCAGTTGGGAGGACGGTGGCTGCGCATCTAAGAACACAAACCCTAATAACGAGTCTTCATCGCCTGCCGGGTACGCCTTGCTTGGTTGGGCTGGCCCAGCTCGCGTGTGCAAGGAGCCCTACTGGTGAGTAGCTATGGGCCCGGCCAGCCCAAGCCTGGGTCCACTGCTGCTGGGTGTTCTTGGCCATGGCCCTTACAGAATCAGATAACCAGCCCTTTCTCATCCTCAGCAACTGGGCACTTCACCGGGACACCATCCACACCAAGGAGCAAGCCTGTTGCCAAGTCAGTTCTGCCTTAGGGTGACCCTGGCAGAGAGTAGAACTACCCCCAAGGGGTTCCCAAAGCTGCAGGCCTTCCGGAAGCAGGCTGCCATTTCTTTTCCCTACATTCCCTTCATCCACCGTACCCTGCTACCACACAGGACAACCAAACCCACATCTTTCTTGCACAGCAAAGCCAGGACAACTGCTTGACTCTCCCCCTACCTGACCAGTCCCCCAAAGAATGCAGTGGTTTACTACTAAGGGGTGCAAAAAAGCTAGGGTCTGTTTTTTTTAATCTCCACTCGCAAAACTAATCACCACAATGCTGAGCGAGACAGCTCAGTCCAGACACAGTGGCAAACCCCCATCCCCTCCCCGGGCCACCCACAGACTCACGGGCAAGAAAAATGGGGGCTGGGTGTGGATGCCGTTTAGTTCTGTGGGTGTCGTGGATGGCCAACCTCACGTGGCCGCTGTGGCAGGGTTCGTGTTCTTTTGTAGGTGACTTCTGTGTGGCTGGGAGCAAAACGCAGGCACAATTCCGTGACACGCTTGTTCTGACTTCAAGCAAAGCCCGTGGAGGTATACGCAGTGGAGGGATATGCACCAGGAGGGATACAAGAGCACGCAGGGGTGGGGCAGGCCCACAGTCCCCGCCTGCGGCCGGGAGTAACCAACAGGTTGGGCCATCCACAGGCACCGGCAACGCTGCCTGCTGCCCCCTCTCCACGCTGTGGGGCTCACGGGGTAGGTGCGGACCACCGGCAGATCTGCAGAGGAGGCCACGTCCCCGCAGTCCCCACCATCCTGGAACCACGGTGCCTGGGCTCACGGGGAGACCAGCCTCAGCGTGCAGGGCGACAGCAGGGAGACCCGCCCTCCTCGGGCACAAACGACCCTCTGAGACCAAAAGGGCAGCCGGTGCCCGGGGGCAGCTCCGAGCCGGCAGGGAAGGATGGAAGGACACGAGAATGCCGGGAGGAAGGGGAAGAGGGTGCCCCCGCTGTGGGGGCTGCGGTCCAGGTCATGAATCAGAATGGGTGGAGTGGAAAAACCAATGCGCCCTGGAAACTTTCACCCACATCACAGACAACAAGCACAGCGTGAGGCCCGGCCCCGTGCAGGAGCACAGAGCGGCCAGTGGGGAGGCAGGCTCTGGTCTGGGCGGGAGCCGACCAGGCAACGCCGCTGGACTAGGTGGAAAGGCCTCGGAATTTGGCCACGGAGCGTGCAGGCACGCACGCGCGTGCCAGGAGCAGGCAGGCACAAGGCACAGACGTGTGAATGTCCCAGGAAGGAGGAGCTGCAGACTGGCCAGGCACCCTCTCTCTCTCAATTAGTGGCAAGTGTAGGTGACACAGCCCAAGGGGCACTCCTGACACTTAGCCCTGCAGACCCAGACTGCAGAGGGCCTTGGGCTGCCTGGCCTTCCCTTAGTCCCAGCCCCGCCACCAAAGGCAGGAGGGGAGACGTTATGGAAGGGCACAGGCCCAGGATTGGTCAGTGCAGGTGCACGAATACGCAGTGTGACCTTTCATGCCCCCTCCCCGTCTGCTGTCCAACCCAGTGCCCACCAGAGCAGGGGCCCTGCTGTTGGCTCCTGGCACC
Organism: Echinops telfairi; assembly: GCF_000313985.2. Taxonomy (NCBI): domain Eukaryota; kingdom Metazoa; phylum Chordata; class Mammalia; order Afrosoricida; family Tenrecidae; genus Echinops; species Echinops telfairi. Next base: position 7,239,307 of record NW_022103898.1, on the reverse strand, counting down.
GTCAGACTCTGGGACTCTGAC
>NW_022103898.1:7234654-7239186 GCF_000313985.2 Echinops telfairi | reverse complement strand
CTGAGTCTAGCCCACGCTGGTTGCTTGGACATTGTTTTGTTTCACTTATTTCGATCGGTACAACTCACACCCTCAGATAAAAAGAAGCCCCAGGCCTGCATCCCACAATCCTCCTCTCCTTCCAGGGGCACCAGCTCCCCTGATTCCTCCACAGCTGCATTCCTGACACTAATCTAACACTAACTTATTCTTCCCCCTAACGTGAATTCTATCTCTAAGCCTAACCTGAACTCCATCCCTGCCGCCAGTGTTAACTCTATTCCTCACCCTAACGCTAAAAGGGTAAAGCCTCCAGGAACTTCGTCTGCTAAAGCGGCACGACTCAAAATGAGAAGAAACAGCTGCAAACGTCAGTTAGTAACTGAACTTGAGGCGTTCAATGTATGCGTCTAGGAAAATTGGAGGTTGTCAAAAGTGAAATGGAACACATAGAGATGGTTATCCTGGGGACTGGTGAGCTGAAATGGGCTGGTATTGGGCATTTTGAATCAGAAAATCATATGGTTTACTATGCTGGGAATAACGCGATCAAGAAAAGGCATTGCATTCAACATAAGAAACAAAACGAACACTTTCAAGATCTATCTTGAAGACAGGATTATACCTATCTGCATACTAGGAAATCAGTCAATACTACTATTATTCACATTTATGCACCAACCATGAAAGCTAGTGATGAAGTAATTGAAGAACCACAAGCATCTTCGGTATAAAATTGATCAAATATGCAATCACGATGTATTGATAATTATTGGTGATGGGAATGCAAAAGTTGGAAACACAAACGAAGGAATAATAGCTGGAAAATGTGATTTTGGTGATAGACACAAAGCTGCAGGTCAAATGACAGAATTCTGTAAGACCAATGATTTCTTCCTAGCAAACACTTTTTTTCCACAACACAGGACTTCTCCAGGTGGAATACACAGAAATCACATCGATGACCTCTGTGGAAAGACACACGGAGAAGCTCAATAGCAGCAGCTAAAGCTGGGCCAGGGGCTGACTGTGGAGCAGACCGTCAATTGCTCATATGTAAGTTCAGGTTGAAGGTGAAGAAAAGGTTAACAAGTCCCCAAGAGCCAAAATACAACCCTGAGTATATCCCACCTGAATTTCAAGAGCATTTCAAGAACAGATCTGATGCACTGAACACTAATGACAGGACCAGGTGAGCTGTGGAAGGACACTGGGGGCATCAGACATGAAGAAAGCAAAAGGTCATTAAAAAGACAGGAGAGAAGAAGAAGATCAAAGTGATGTCAGACGAGACCCTGAAGCTTGTTCTTGATCGGAGTAGCTAAGGCAATGAAATGATGAGCTATACGGGCTGAACAGACATTTGCAAAGGGCGGCTCGAGAAGACAAAGTGAAACGTTATAATAAACGTGCATGGACTTACGAGTTAGAACACCCCAAAGGAAGACCACCCTCAGCATATCTTTAATTGAAAGAGTTTAAGGAAAAATTCCAGCCTTGAGTTACAATAGAGAAAGATGCTATGGGGAAAAGTACTGAACGATGCAGGAAGCCACGCTGTCCCACAGGAGCTGGTCGACCTCCAACATTGCAGGGGGCAGTGCAGGGCCAGGTGGCGTTTCGTTTTGGTGCACACACGGTCACCATGAGCTGGAATAACTAGAACAATTCATACCCCCTTGCCCATCTGTAACCCCCGTTCTTTATCTACCGTCACTCAAAGCCCGAACCCAACCACAGCCCCCACTCCTAATACATCCCCAATCGACAGAACCTCACTGGAAGGGGGACATGAGGCTGGGGCTTCTCACTGATGCCACGCAGGAGGAAGCCACACCTAAAGCCAAACCGCCCTCGAATACCACACCCTATGGCCACGTGCATGGGGTGGGGGGGGGAGGCCTTCACTGCGCATGCTCAGTTCACACCCTAGGCCGCTAGCCAGAGTGCAGAAGACTCCGCCACGCATGCTCCCACGTGGCCTTTTCTCCTCCGACTCAACTGCCCACGTGGGTAAATGCCCTCAGGATAGAGTGTTCTGGGCTCGAAGACCCCACTGCTGCAGGCAGAGTCCCTCCCAAGCTGCAGACTGTGGCCCGGATGCTGGGACTAACGATCCTGATGCTAGGCCTGGGGGTGGGGGGCAGTGGGTCCCAGTTCAGCCTCACCCACCAGTAGAAATTCCAGTCCTCGTTCTCCGTCACTTGGATCCATCCTCTCTTCTCGAAGTTATTGATCAGCACCGACTTCTCGATATCAGTGACCCATTTCACCTTTCCGGCCATCCTCCTGGGAGAGACCCGGTTAGTCCGCGTGGGAAACGTCAGCCCTCCCACCACTTCCCCTCTGACCACGGGAGTCCCGACGACCCCTTCTAGAGGCATTCTGGATGTCACACGGGAGTGGAGGGTGCTACTCGCATCTGGTGGGCAGGGGCGCGCGCCCTACGACACACAGGGTGGAATGACCCAGCCCAAATAAGACACCAGCCGCTTTCAAGAAAGAGCGTCATGACAACCGGTGCCCCTGTCTCATGATGGGCGCTCCAAATGTAGGGAACACAGGCCATGGGGTGGGGCAGGTGGCTGGGGCGTGGTGGGGGGCTGCGGAGAGGCCCTGAGTGGGGTTCCTGGCTGCTGTCAGGTGGGAGTCCTGATGGCAGCATCTGCCTCCCACCGTGCCCCCCTGATTCCTCACCCGGTGCCCCGTTCTCTCATTCCACCTGCAGAGCCCTTCGTGCCTACCTGAACATGCCTCCCTCCCTCCAATGACAGCCCCCAGGGCTCCTTGTCAGCATGTGTGGGGTCAGTGGGGCTCACAGTCACCCCATGTGCAGTTAGATACAGTGCCCCGTCCTGCACCTACCCCAGGGCCTTGGCATATGCTGGTCCTCTGCAGGATCCACCCTCATCAGCAGCATCAGCACCCCACCCTCCACAAAGCCTCCCTGACTCCCCAGAACTGGTGTGGAACTCCCCGGCCCCTCCCACCCCTCCGAAGCTCTGCTAGGCCATCAGGGAGCTGGTGTCCCCTTCACTGCTGCCCACTAAGGGCCCAGCACAGACCTCACTGGTGCCTGGCCCAGCCTGGGCCCTGCTCATTTTATGGGATCAAATTGACAACAGCAACTCAAAAGGGGACAGGGAATTATTTAATGTGGCTCTTCTAGTCAAAGTCTCTTACTCCCACCAAGTGACCTTTCCCTGCATGTGTTGGGTAAGAAAAGGGGTGTGGGGTGTGTGTGTGTGTGTAGAGACTGATAGGAACCGAATTCCCTGGAGTGGCATCCTGCTGGGTCTAAGAGGAGCCCTCTGAGAAGGAGGAGGAGGAGGGATCTCATGACCAGCAAGAGCCAGTAGTGGAGCACGTCCTTGGGACCCTGGACCCAGACGACAGCTGTGTGCTGAGAAGGAGAGCATCAGAACCAGGAGCCAGAGCAGGAGACAACAGTGATGGACTTTTCAGACAACACGGCACCCCGCAGCAGGAGGCTGCAAGCCAGGGGTAGGAGTACTGGCTCACAGCCAGGATGATCTGACTCTACACTGTGTGCCTTTCCACACAGCCTGCCGCTGTCCTCTGCGAACCAGAGACGCCAGTAGGGGCTAAGTGACCAGTCAGCCAGCAGGCAGGCCCCACATCACACATGGCAAAGCCCTGCCAGGGCTAGACCCTCAGATGCTGGGGACGCTTAGCCCAGAATACTGGTAGATCCCGGGCAGAAGCACATGCACACGCACACTCACACACGTGCATGAACTGAATCACATCAAAGCCAACTGCCGAGGGGATCTGACCTTTCACCCTTTGCTTTCAGCCCCTGCTGCCTTAAGTCCCAGGCAATTCCTGGTCACGCTCTGCCCCCTGGAGGCTAACCGCAGAATCAGGCTTTACCACAGGGCACTCGCCCTCACCACATAAATCTCACTGGTGACTGTGGACCACCCACCCGGGGGGGACATCAGAGGACAAAATAAGACTTTAGAAAATGGTAAGGCAGCCCGCTTCCAAAACAAACACACTCACTCCCTACTATCTCATAGCCACCCTCTAGGACAGGGTAGAACTGCTCCTGTGGGTTTCTGAGATGTCACTCTCTACGGGAATAGAAAGCCTCATCTTTCCCCTGAGGAGTGGCTAGTGGTTTCGAACTGCTGACCTTGCAGGTGGCAGCCCAATATATAACCCCTATGCCACCAGGGCTCCTGTGTCACCCTTTGATATACACACCCGGACCCCACTTTCAGCCAAACCTCGCAAGAAGGCTCTGGAGGCAGGAGAGGTTAGGATGGACAGATGGATGGCTGGGAGGAAGTGAGGGGTGCTGTCACCCCACTGAGGGGACCCCATGCAGTGTTACAGACAAAATGTGTACGGAGTCTTGGCTGGGAAACCCATGTTTTGAGAACGCTCACCCCAATCCCAATAAATTGACAAAATACTACAGATAGTCCCTCACAGTTACACATAGGATTTAAATGATAAAATGCTTCCGGGTACTCACTGCCATCAAGTCAATTCCAATGCACAGCGACCCTCTAGGGCAGGGTAGA
>NW_022103898.1:7233441-7234554 GCF_000313985.2 Echinops telfairi | reverse complement strand
AGTAGAAGAGCTGTATTAAGAAATTTCCCTCCACCACATCGATGATGACCAGGTGGCTGTGATGGTTAACGTCATGGGTCCATTTGGTTAGGTCATGGTGATCAGTGGTTGCGCAGTTAGGTAAGAATGTAGTGTGAAAAATACGTGACGATGTAGTTATCCTCCATTTTGCTCCATGACGTAGTCACGTCCAGAAGGTGATCTGGTGTAGGCACCGTCGGTTTTAAGAGCCAGTGCAAAGTCGCTGCCATGGAGTCAATGACAACTCAGAGAGACCCTGTAAGGCAGGGCAGAACTGCCCCTGTGCGTTTCTGAGACTATTTACTGGAGTAAACAGACTTCCTCGTCAGGCACGGCTGATGGGTTCGAACCACAGACCTTGCAGATCACAGCCCAATTCATAACCACTATGCCACCAGGGCTCCTGGTGCTCCTGGGTCTGGGATACTCACATTCAGTAAGGCAGATGGGTAAACACGAGGGAGTTTCAAAACCTACGTGGGGAAATGTCCATTATCTTTTCAGCCCGTGTTTCCATGAGCTTTTGGAAGGCTCTCCTGACCTTCTCCACGTTGTTTATTTTTTGAGAAGCACTCGGCTGCCTTTACATTGGCCTCTGCCTTACGGCGCCCCTCGCGTCACCGAGTGAAACTGCTCTAGAGGGTGTTCTTGGGAACTCTGGTAGCTAGCAGGCTACTCGACGGGGGTGCAAGGTCGGCAGTTTGAAACCACCAGCAGCTCCTCGGGAGAAAGAGGAGGCTTTCTCCTCTCAGAAGGCGCTAGCTGCTGTCTCGGAAAGCCACAGGGGCACTTCTGCCCTGTCCTATAGGGTCCCTGGAGGTCCGCTTCAGCTCGATGGCGGGGAGCTTGGTTGGTTTTATCTTTACGGAAAGGAGCCCTGGTGGAGTGGGGGCTGCATGTTGAGGTGCTAACCTCAAGGTCACTGGTTTGAACCCACCAGCCGCTCTGTGGGCTATCCGCTCAGTAAAGATGTCAAGTCTCGGAACCAGGGCCAGTTCGACTCTGTTCTCCAAGGTCCGAATGAACTGTACAGTGGAGTGTCTGTCGGGTTTGGGGTTTTCTCCATGGAAGCCGACTGATGCGGAGGCCTTT
>NW_022103898.1:7230207-7232070 GCF_000313985.2 Echinops telfairi | reverse complement strand
GGCGGTTCAAACACACCAGCTGCTCCGTGGGAGAGACCCGAGGCTGTCAGCATGGCCACTTCAGACAATGTTCTTCCAAGATCCTATTTCTCTCTCTGCTCCAGCTTGAAATCACCCTTATAGCCAGGGGAGTGGCTTAGTGTACGTGTACACACACACACCCTGTTTGCAGTCCCACCCAGTGAATGGGTGGGACTTGAGTAGAAGAGCTGTATTAAGAAATTTCCCTCCACCACATCGATGATGACCAGGTGGCTGTGATGGTTAAGGTCCACTTGGTTGGGTCATGGTGATCAGTGGTTGGGCAGTTAGGTAAGAATGTAGTGTGACAAATACGTGACGATGTAGTTATCCTCCATTTTGCTCCATGACGTAGTCACGTCCAGAAGGTGATCTGGTGTAGGCACCGTCGGTTTTAAGGAGCTTCCTTCTCAGGGTGCAGCCTGTCTCCCACTATCCGGGTGCTCTGGCAAAGCTCTCTGGCCCTTGTTGTTCGAGTTGGATCCTGCACCCAGCTCACCATCTTCTGACTTCAGACCTCCTTGGGACTTGAGCCCGCAGCCTGCCACCCGATTTGCTGATCTTGGGTCCGTCTGCTCCTGCAGCTACGCCAGTTGGGAAGCAGCACCAGCCGAACAACCGACCCTGGGGCTTGGGACTTGCTGGCCGCTAGCACGGTGTCGGCCATGCCTCCAGCTCATCCTTGCCGTTACACATGTATGCGGTGGTTCTTAACAGTTAGTGGGGAAGAGCCATTATCTTTACATTCCACTTTTCAGTGAACTTTTTGAAGTTTCCTTGTGTGTGTGTGTGTGTGTGTGTGTGTGTAAGAGCGGGAGCCCTTAGAGGCACAGTGGGTTAAACAGTGGGCAGGTAATAGAAGTCCTTCAAACCCACCAGCCACTCCACTTAGGAGGATGAAGGGGTCTGCTCTTCCATAAAGAGTTACAGCCTTGGGGTGGGGGGGCGGTTGGGAGGGGGAAAAAGAGGAGCTGATACTAAGGGTTCAATAGAAAGTACATGTTTAGAAAATAATGATAGCAACCTATGTACAAACATGCTTGATACAATGGATGTAGGGATTGCTATAAGACCTGTAAGAGCCCCCAATAAAATGATCTTTTAATTAAAAAAAAAAAAAGGAAAATTATTTCCAGCCTCAGAACACTCTGGAGCAGCTGTAGTCTGTCCTACAGGCCGCCGTGAGTTGGAATAGCCTGGACGTGTCTGAGCAGGAGGGAGCTTCTCCACAGGGCTGCTGGCTTCTGTGGGTGACCGTGGGTGCGCCTGCACACAGTAGGTACTCAGAAAAGCTGAAAGATGTCAGGCAGAAAGAGCTGGGTGCTGAAGGCTTCCTGGGTCCAACTCCATGTGCTCCTCCCACCCCGGCCCTACTCCTGGCGGGCACAGCCCACCCTCACTGAGTTACATGGGGCATGCTAGCTTAACCACCTGGGGCCGCTCCCGGTGGGAATCACTTTAATGGCGCACAGCCACCATGTGCGGAGTTCTACAAGTGTCGGGCCTGGGGTGGGAAGTTCACGGGGATCATTCCTTAACGGTGATGTGGGCAGGGGGTCCCCATTACAGGTGAGGAAGGCGGGTCTCAGGTAGCAAGGTGCAGAGGAGGGAGAAACTGCAAGCTGTTGACAACCTACACCACTTCCCTCTCACACTGACACTGCTAGTGTCCACGTGTCTCCCACGTCATGGGACGTGGGTGGCTGATGTCTATCCCAGCAACTTCCACAGCCAGAGACCCAACCCACCCACTCACTGCCCTCCCTGCTGCACTCACTGCCCCATAGCATCTTCTCAAACACCAACATCTAGTTACTAGTCAGCCCTCTGTTCAAAACACCC
>NW_022103898.1:7228269-7229762 GCF_000313985.2 Echinops telfairi | reverse complement strand
CGGGCTCCCATGTCAGGCACAGCCACGCCAGCTCCATCAGAGAAGAACAAAGGTTCCGCACCGGGGTGAGGTGACCGCCAGTGGAATTCCGAGTCCAACTGAGTTCTGACATGGTTGCACTGCCATCTTTCCAGACGTGCCCTTGCAGGTCTCCTAGGAAGCTGCCGGGAGCGTTCAAACCGCCAATCTCTCGGCTCGCAGCTGAGCGCTTAACCACTGTGCTACCAGGGCTCCTGCAGAGAAGGGTGTCCCAGCGCATCTCCTGCTGAATCTCACGCCCAGAACAGCGTCGAGTGACAGCGAGCACCCTAACGAGTAGCTGATAAATGAAGGATGTAAGGAATGAACTCCCTCCACACACTCCAGAAAGTGCTGCAGGTCCAAGGCACTGGACTGGGCCACCCTGCGCCCGCCAGATGAGGCTGCTTCAGCTGCAAAGAGAGTGCCCTCATCAACCAACCACGGAGACCTCCACAGCTTGGCATGACAGGGCAGGAGCCTGGGGGTACCACTTGGTCGTGGGAGTGTGGCAGCATCGCTGGGACACACACTTTGTCAAGAAGAATGTCACCTCCTGGGGTTCTTCCTGCCTCCAGACAAAAGCCAAGCCAGCCACTGGGGAGACCCGGTGTGCCACAGAGAAGAAACCATTTCCCTCTCCTTGGTCTGGCCCCTACTGCCCGAGACATTCAGATCACAAACGATCACAAACTGGGCCCTCTCCCACACCTGCATTCTCTCCACCGCCTTTTCTCTTAGCAGGAGGTGAGCCCGAAACCCAAAACTCAACCCACTGCCATCAAGTGGATGCCCACTCAGAGTGTCCCTTTAGGGCAGGGTGGAACTGCCCCGTGGGTTTCAGAGACTGTAACTGTTTACAGGAATAAAAGAAAGAAAAAAAAAGCTTCTCTTTCCCCCCAAGGAGACTGGTGGTTTCGAACCCAGGACCTTTGCAGATCATAGTGCAACATGTAACTATTACCCCAGAATAGAAAACAACAGAATAGAGACATCACCTCCACCTTCCTCTGCAAGAGGCCATGACTGTGACCATGTCCACACCTCCAGTGGGTGACAGCACCGCCCCCCAGGGCTGCTGACCAGTCTGTAACTCCCAGCAGGCAGAGCTGACCCTACAGCCCCACCCCCCCAGCACCGTCAGCGTGCTCAGTACCTGCGTCCTGAACAAAGCAGCCACCTGGCCGGCCCACACTAAGCTTACAAGGATGAGACACTTTCCCCACTGGCGCTAACCCCCTGCAGCGCCCAGCTACTAGGGAGTGGATGGCAACCTCTGCTGCGACCGACCGCAGCCCCATTGTCCCCGTGGGAAACCAGTTAGCAGGTACTGCCTGTCACTCCCACGTGTGTCAGAATAGAAATGGGACTGTAGGGCTTCCATTGGCCGATTTATGGGAAATGGACACCCAGACCTTTCTTCCGAGGCGCCTTTGGGTGGGCGCGAACTGCCAACCTCTCTTTTGGTTGGCAGG
>NW_022103898.1:7225762-7226674 GCF_000313985.2 Echinops telfairi | reverse complement strand
AGTAGAAGGGAGCTGTTTCATTGGGGAAGCTGTCGCCAGACCTTTCTTCATTGCACCACTAGGTGGGTTCAAACCATCAACTTTTCTGCCAGCAGCCCAGAACAAACGGCTTGTGCCACCCTGGAGCCTGAACCTTATAATAGCAGTTGCTCAAGTACACCTCTCACTCAGCTGTACAAGTCTACTTCTGAGAATACTTGAAGGAGGAGGAAAATCGTGTTGAGTTGGACTTAGGGGTGGGGGTGGGGAATCTCAGCTTGCTCATTATAATGCTTTCCCCTATGAAATGGGAATAATTCTCTCCATCTCTAGGAGAGTTGAAAAGACTTTACATTCCTGATGAGTAGCATAAAACCAAAATCCAAACTCGGAGCCATCCAGTCAATTCCAATTTATAGCCTCCCTAAAGGGCCCTGTGGGTTCCCAAGACTATGTAAGGGGTGAGAAAACCTAATCTTTCTCTTACAGAGCACTTGGTGCTATCAAGCTGCTAACCTGTGGTGAGCGGTCTTACATGTAACCACTCTGCACCAGGGGAGCATCCAGGAAGGCGATAAACATATACTACCCTTTCCTTCTCTCCACAAACAGCATGCCTCCCCGCCCCACCAGCACTCAAAACCCCAGAGACACTGATACAGACCACGGGAGGAGCCCAGCATGGCAAGGAAGAACAAATTGTAGAAAACAGGCCGTGCAGTCCCAATAAGAGCAAACCAGAAAGCTGAGTAACCCTCCACGTAAATGTAATGGTGTAAACCTTGGCATTCGAAATGAAACTCCAATGGCTCTAGCCTTGAAGATAATATCCAGACTCCTGAACTCAAAACTAAATAGCTCACAGTCGTCAAGCAGGTTTCGACTCACGTGGTTGTTGGTAGGAGCCCTGGAGTCAGTCCCGACTCTCAGCAG
>NW_022103898.1:7217894-7219703 GCF_000313985.2 Echinops telfairi | reverse complement strand
TACACTGGTACAGATAAGAGCTCTCGGCACACGGAATCCAGGAAGATAAACCCCTCAGGAACAGTAATGGGAGCAGCGATACAGTGAGGGTAGAGTACGGTGACCAGACGTCCTGCTTTTGGAGGGACAGTCCCGATTTTTGGTGTTTTAAAAAAGTCCCGATTTTTGGAAAGAATGCACAACAAGCTAAGGAACGGTCTATTTGGTCCATAAACCAAATTTTTAATCAAGAGCCCCCTCCCCCACCCCCGTCAATGGTGTCCCGCTTTAAATCTGTCACCTTAGGAGGGAAGGTGGGGGGAGAAGGGGGAGAAAGGGGAAACCGAGCCCAATGATCCGTGTAGACCCCCCACACCCCTGAGGAGGATGAATAGCAGGAATGTGGGGGAAGGGAGACAGTGGACCATGCAAGATATGAAAATCATAATGTAATTATCAAGGGTTCATGACGGTGGGAGAGGGAGGAGCCTGGCTCAAGTAGAAAGAAACTGTTTTGAGAACGATGATGGCAACAAATGGACACATGTGCTTGATACAGTTGACGTATGGATTGTTGTGAGGAGAGCTGTCCGAGCCCCCGATAAAATGATTTATTAAAACAACGACAGAACTTAAATAACAACAACAACAACAACAAATTAGGGCAAGAGCAACTCCTCAGGGTTTAGGGAGAATCTCTGGAGCTGTGTTCCCAAAGAGCCCAAACAAGAGGCCCCACAAAGGAATCTGTTTGCCACAAGGGTGGTCTAGGAAGTAGCCAACCACAGGAGTTAATGATACAGTTCAGGGGAGGGGAAAGGTCACTCCGATGGAGGGTCTTCCGTGCAAAGTGCAGGGGTATGGACGTGGGTCCTCTCAGGGTCTGTAGGCCAGCAGGGGACCCAGGCCAGAAGAGGAGCCTACCAGCGTGCCCTGAGACAGAGGTGTGGACAGCAGTGGCCGCAGGCTCCCCAGCCAGCCGCCCACTCCTTGTCAAGTGGAGCCCGCGACCTGCTCATACTGCTGAGACTGTTTTTGTCAACTGCTATCACGCTGATAAAGTCAGCTGTCAGGCCAATGTCATTCCTGGGCGAGGAGAGGCTTAACAGGACTGGGGCCCTTTCCTGCCTGCACCCTCGTGGCCCGGTCCCTCCCTCCAGGCCGGACTGGGGCGATAATTTGGGGTCTTGGTATCCTGGCAGGGGGACCATAGGGGTTACGGCTGGAGGCCGGGCCTGGCACGAGCCCCCCATGCTTCACAATGTGATAGCGTTGCCTCCCGGCCCAGGATTCCTGGGACTGTCTGCTGGAGCCAAGGCCTGTTCTCCTTCCTCCTGACAGGTCAGCCAGACTAGGTCATCCGTTTCTTCTGCGCCATTCGGGTTTTTTTCAGCCTGAACCCTGGGTCTATCAAATTGGTTTGAGCAGAGTGGCCGATGGGCTAAGCCTCCTTAAACTGCTCTGACACTCCCAGGTCCTGATTTTCATTCCCGTATGATCCCTGTCACCAGCAAGGCTGCCTCTCCCAGTCCACCCTGGGCTCGGCCAGTCCAGTGCCCCACAGCTGCAAGCCTGGGTGTTTACTAAAACCCCCACTCTTGGCCCCACCACCTAAGGGCCATTGTACTCCGTTTTGTTTGATTCTTGCCGAAAAGAGTGCGAATCTTTTTAAAATTTTTAAGTTTTATTGGCATATACTTCACATATCATACAATTTAATCGTTCAATCATATTAAGAAGATTTGTGGAATCATCACTACAATCAATGTCAGAATATGTTCTTCTCACCCTTGTGTTTAGTTTCCCATCTCCCCCACCCCCATCCTCCCC
>NW_022103898.1:7210938-7217420 GCF_000313985.2 Echinops telfairi | reverse complement strand
GACCAGGTTGACACCTCACTTAGATGGCTGTTTGTTTAAAACAGGCCTTTAAGATTCCAGACACTATTCTTTCTGATAGCTGGGCACCATCTGGCTTCCTCACTATACCTTGCTATAGCACCCATATCTTCAGTGATCTCTTCATGAGGGCAAGTATCGAGTAGGGCTATCTCGTAAGAATGGATTGTATTTAGATTGGGACTAGAATTAAGAGGGCACAAATCTTCAATGCGCATCACAAAGCACCTCTGCAGAGGCCTGCACCCCTTTGATCGCCATTTATAATCACCACAACATGTTCCCATGTGCCTCTTCCTGGCCACCTCCACCCTGGAGAGGGAGCCACTTCCTGTCCTCTGTTCCTAGAGATGCCGTTAGCCTGTTCTTGAGTCATCCAGTGTGTTCGCTCATGTGCCTGTAAGAGTAAAAGAGTTAAGGACCATCGCAGGGAGCAGTCATCCAAGAGTCCAGTACAACCACTGGACTCTCCCCATCCAGAACAATGATGAAAATCGAAAGACCTGTGGGCAGGAACATTTAGTCCAATGGACGAAGGGATCACAAAAGCATCTGCTTCTGTGACCCTGAGAACAGAAGAACTAGGTGGTGCCCGGCCACTACCACCCACTAGTCCAAAAAACGATCACAATAGAAGGTCCTGGATAGAGGGGGAGAAAATTGTGGACCAAATCCTCAAATCATTAGAGACCTAGTTTCCCGTTTGGGTAGAGACTGGTGGGTCCCTGACAGTGGCCCTTCGTCACCCTTCAGGTCTGTAATGGAACTCAACTCCAAGGTCCAAGAATCAACCTTTAGGCTCAAAAGGGCAGCAATGATCCAAGGTCGAAGTTCAGAGGCGAGGAAAGAAGGACAGGGGCAGCCCACATGGAAGAAGCACAGCAGCCTGTGAGATCATGAGGTGTCATCCGGACTGGGTAACAGGTATGAGAAGACCCATAACAAACAAAAACATATTGTTGAGAATGAGGGGGGTCAGAGCAGAGACCCAAAGCCTATCTGTAGACAATGAGACATCCCCTCACAGAGGGGCCATAGGGAAGGCATGAGTCAACCGGGACACAGTAAAGCACTGATGAAACACACAATTTTCCTGTGGTTCCTTGAGGCTTCCTCACCCCCATTATCATGACCCCAGTACTGCCTTTCAGTGCGGGTTAGACAGGAGCATGTGCACAGGTACAGGTAAGAGATAAGAGCTCACGACACACGGAATCCAGGAACGGTCTCAGAAACCCACAGGGGCAAGCTATCCTGTCCTATAGGGTCCCCTGAGTCAGGATTGACTTCAGGTAGGGAGTGTGGTTTGGTGTGGTTGGCAGTCTACTGTGCACCTTCCAGAATTTCCAATGCAAATATAAACTATTTTTATCGGAAATAAGCTCATATGATAGATATTGTCCAATACCCCCTTCTCTCCCTGGGCTGAGGTGTTTTCTCAGTATACAATTGCTCTTTTATATAAAACTCTTTCTTATACACATATGAGTGTCTATGAATTTGTTTCTCAAGTCAACCCGGACTAACACAGAAGGTCCTGGACCCTTGTCCGCACACCTATGCAAACGAGTTTAATTAGATTTGCAAGGCATCTCCGAAACCGGTGAGGGGGGTGGGTGGCTGGCCTGATAGGAAAATGCACCCTCTTCAATTTGGGGTTAGACCCTGCCGAGTTACCTTCTGGAAAGACCCATTGTTCAGCCTGACTCCGACACACATCCTCTGTGCTGGGACCATGGGTGGGTCTGTGGTGGGTTAGGGCCCTGGCACAGCGCCCCTCATCTGTAGATGGATGGGGGTGTGTTGCTAGGATGCTGAATCGGCTTTAGTGCCGTTCCCAGGCTAGACAGCCAAGGGAGGAAGTCCTGGTAATCTACTCCCCCAAATCAGCCCGTGCGAATGCTATGGGTGACCCTAGTCTCTCCTATGGTGCATGGGGTCTTTATGAACCCATCAGCTTGATAGTAGCCAACAACAACAGCCCTGAGCCGGTTACTGTCGCCGATGCTGGGGGAACCATGGGGAGCCCGCTGGGCCCTGCTGTCCCGATGGCGATTCCCGTTGGTAGAGACAAATGATGCACAGAATAAAGAAGGATGTTCCAGTGGGTGAGGGTGGGCAGAGGACCTATGCAGGGGAGGCGGGGTTTGGTGAGAAGACCTGGTTGAGAAGGTGGCAGTTGAGCCAGCTTCTGCCATGAGCCCCAGAGCTGATTTTGACTCACAGGGCGGAGAAGAACCACCCCAGGCTTCCCCAGGCGGATCTCTTTATGGGAAAAGATGGCCAGGTCTCCTCTCTGGTGGAGCAGCTAGGGTGGGGGTGGGGGTGGGTTTACACTGCTGACTTTTTAACTAGTCGAGAGCCCCGACTTCCAGAGGGGAGAGGAACAACCCCCAAACCAAACCACTGCCGACTCACAGTGACCCCACGGGGCAGGGTGGACCTGCTCCTGCGGGTTTCCAAGACTGTAACTCTCTTTTTTAAAAAAAATCATTTTATTGGTGGCTCTTACAGCTCTTATCACAATCCATCCATCCATCCATCCATTGGGTGAAGCACAGTTGTACATATGTTGCCATCATCATTTTCAAAATATTTTCTTTCTCCTTGAGCCCTTGGCATCAGCTCCTGATTTTTTTTTCACCTCCTTTCCCCACCCTCCTTCCCTCCCTCATGAGGGACTGTAGCTATGGAAGTTGAAAGTCTCATTTTTCTCCCAAGGAGTGGCTGGAGGTTTTGAAATGCCTACCTTGCAGATCACAGCCCAACAAGTAACCACTATTGCCACCAGGGTTCCTGGCACGAGGACAGACCTGCAGAAACCTGCAAAGGGAAGTGTGTGTGTGTGGGGGGGGGGGCAGAGCCCGCAGGTGAGGGACAATGAGGTGGCCACGTTCACCGGGCTATGGGCTAATATCAGATATATGGACTTTATCATTTATGGGCTTTATGGATGAGGGAGGAGAGGGCGGTAGGACATAAGGTCACAAGGGTGACACTGGCCAGTTGGTGCAGTGCCTTGAGGACTGGGCCCTCACTTGGCAGAAGACTGGGCAGTGGGAGGGATACTAGTCTATAAATTCCTCTTTAGACTCACACAGTACATGCAATGATGCCGCATGCAGGAAGATCACAAGGTGGGTAGAAAAGTCTTATAGATCCAGTGGCAGTGGAAGCATCTCAACCCTGATGGGGGTCTCCATGTGGCTCCTCCAGCTCTCTGGGTGTCTCAACAGGAGGAAAAGGAAGGCAGAGAGAGTGTGTGGCTCCAGTCTCCAGGGAGATATTTATCTTCATCATGCCTCCAATGAGGTCATCAAGCTGCAACTTGATTGGCAGGCTAAACTCCACCCCTTCATTCTTAATACTCTCAAGTTGACAGGAGATTATATATTTACCACAGATGGGATAGAAAACTCTGGGTTCGGACCTCAGCCCCTGCCCCTTGGAGAGGTCGGACCCTCTCTGAGGCTCAGTTTCCTGATCTGTGCAGTGGGAAAACCAATCCTGCCCTGGGGGGGACACAGGGTGTGTAAGAAGTCATGCAGTGCACCTAGCCCTGTGGGCTCCCAGCCCACAAAGATGTCCCTATAAGACATCTTGCCCACCAGACCCACACAGGTGGCATACCACCAGGAAGGGTTGGCCTGCCAGGAAGCTCAGCCTGCCTTTGGTGAGAACAGCCTAAGTCCAGTGATGGGGCCCTCCCGCCTGATGCCACAAAACTGGAGAGCAGACCTTTCCAGATAAGGTGTACCCCAAGGCTGGGAGCCAAGTGGAAAGACAGGGTCATTTCCAACCAGCCCTGGATGCTGAGGCAAGTGTGTGACACCTCGCCCCCCTTACTGAGCTCTACATCCCTTCTTGGAAGGCTTGCTGTGCTAGACCCCACTACCTGTGGGCACCCCATTTTCCTGCCTCACTCACTTAAAAGTGCCATTTCCAGAGCCCTGTCACCCACCGCCCAGCCTGGCACATAGTAGGGGTCAAGCAGTATTTGTGAAATCAACAAGCAAGATCATATCAAGGATGAAGCTCAGCCTGCAGTGGGTGTTGGGGTCTTTAACCTGCAGTGTTTATTGAGGGGTCTACAACCTGCAGTGGGTGTGGGGAAAACCACAGCAGGAGGGCTGGGCTAGGACTGGCAGTATCCAGAGCCACACCCCCACGTTCGTTCTTCCCCCCAACCCTGTCCTGGCAGTGCCTCTAAACTGGGAGGAGCCCGCAACAGATCCCAGGAGGCCTGGAGGTTGGGGACTAGCTGCCTGAGCTGTGAAGGTGTTTCAGGAGACTGGCGCTCGCTTGCTCCTGCCTTTCCACTGGGCACGTGTCTTCTCTGTTCAGCCCCTCAGCTTCCGCATCTGTTAAACGGGCTCACACATTTTCTCGTGCCTGCGTGGTTACCTCCGGATGGGGTCAGGGAGATTATAGCAAAGGCTCCGCCTGGGCGTGGGGCCCCAAACAGACGGTTGAGGTCCCAATGTTCCTGGGTATGACTCTCATTTGCCATCAAACCAGGGCTTGTTCTGAATGTGCCATTGAAAGGATTGTGGGAGCAGACTCTCAGGGCGAAGCACTTCACCGCTCTGCCTTCAGACCCGGCTCATAGCAACGTCCTCCCCTGCCTCCCCCTCCCTGCCTCCTCCTCTGTTCATTGGGACTTGAACAGAGGGAATTCTTTTAGCCCACCCGGCCAGTCCCCAGCCTGTTCTCCGCCGCCTATTCTGCACACGTTTACTCAACACCTACTGCGTGCCTGTCGGCACCAAGCCCTGACTTCTCTGGAAGCACCTCTCACCCACCCTGAGCATTTTCAGTCTGGGAAAGCCTGTGTGGCTGCCTCCCTTCTCCAAGCCTCAATTTCTCCCTCTGCAAAATGGGTGTGGAGAGAGCCTCCCCTTTGGCAGGGCCCCTCCAGATGCCTGTCAGGCTCCTGCGGGCGTATGACCGAGATGGACAAGGGGCCTCGCCATCTGGACTCTGCAGGGGCTGGAGTTTATGTGGTTCGCAAGACCTTCTGTACAGGAGCACCACAGAATAACAGACCCACTGTCTGTTGCACTGGGGAAGGGAAGGGCCCCCGATGTTTAAGTGCCCCCAGTTTACTAAACATCCCCTGGTTACTTCTTTTGACCCGTCCAGCCGCCTTGGAGCGTGGGAGCAGGCGCTGTCCCACTTCACAGATGAGGATCCAGAGGTATCACCGGACTCGACCCAGAAGCCATGAGAATGAGACCTTAGCACAGAGGTTCTCAACCTGTGGGTGGCAACTCCTCTTGGGGGGCAAACGACCCTTTCACAGGGGTTGGCTAAGACCATCAGAAGCACATATTCCGATGGTCTTAGGAACCCAGACACTGTTCCTCTATCCGTCTCCAGGCTGGTCCGCCCACATGCAGATACGCCCACATACAAGTACCTGGCGTGAAGACTGTTACCCATGCTATGCCATGCTTCCAGACATAATTTCATTTATTTGTCATTAGAAATAAATATTTCACAGGATATCATTACGTATTGCTTTTGTGATGCATCGCCATGCTTTAATGATGTTCAATTTGTAACAGTGCAAAATGACAGTGATGAAGTAGCAAAGAAAATAACTTTATGGTTGGGGGGCACCACCACATGAGGAACTGTGTGGGTCCCGGCATGAAGAAGGTGGAGAATCACTGCAAGCAAGTAGCAAAAGCAGGCCACTCCTGACCCCTCCCTCTGCCTCTGTGTCTTAAACAAGCTTGTTGTTGTGTTTCTGGGGATGATGGTTACTTTGTATACCTCTCCTGTCTACACTCACCTGCAGGGGCTTCTCTGCTCCCTAGGGCTGCTTCTCCCCCCACCCTCTCCTACTCCTTCCATGCCCCCCTCTTGTCCAGGGCCCCAAGAGCTGGAGAGGGGCCACAGGAGCCTTCAGTGGGGGGAGCAGAGGTGGTCACCAGCAGAGGGAATCCATTGGTGCCCCTGATGCTGTCTCCCCAAACCCTCAGTTTCCACCTTTGTAAAATGGGTTTCAAAGGCCTAGACTCCTATAAGGGTACAGGGTTTGGAGGGCTGAATTCACGCTTCCCTTAAGCCAATCGTTTCGTTCTCTCTGACCCTCAGTCTCTGCCGACGTAAAATAAACACGAGGCAAGGCCCGACTACTTTGCAGCCAGTGGGACCCTCCACAAACCTTCATTCCTCTGGGCCTACCAGGTGAGCTGCGCAGGCCGAGAGGGCCACTGGAAGAGGGGCAGGGCCCTAAACAAAAGTCGCAGGTGACATTCGTAGCTCGCCCTACCTGTCTGGGGCTTCAACCTGGGCAATCGGGTGGGGAGGCAGCCCTTTAGGGCGGGATCTGGACAGGTCTGGCCTGCGGTCGAGTTGGAGCAGGTGGCCTGGAGGCGCTTGGTCACAGGAGAGCGTGGAGGGCGGGGCGGGTCCTAGGGGCGGGGCGAGGGCCCGGGGGCGGGGCCCGGCGGGCC
>NW_022103898.1:7207354-7209873 GCF_000313985.2 Echinops telfairi | reverse complement strand
TTGCAAGCTCCGCACCTCCGACCCGCCGGCCGGTCACCTCCAAGAACCAAGCCCAGCCCACTGCCAGCCGGTCGTTTCTCATGGCAGCCCGCAAAGGCCGAGTAGGATTGCCCAGTAGGGCTCCCAAGACCGCAAATCTCCACAGAAGCACAGTCCTGTTTAACCCTTGCAAAACGAGGGATCCTTCCCTATCCCCCTCTCCTCCCAAGGGCAGGGGGCCTCATCCTACAGTTAAAGAGATGGAAGGAAACCCCAGAAAGCTGTGGGAACACGCTCTAATGGAAAGCCCAGAGCCATTTCTGACAGGCATTTGTTTGGAACCTGCATCCACCTTTGGGCTGTGTGCCCAAGGGGAGGCTTCTGCACCTCTCTGAGCAGGTTTGTTCTTCCTGTGGAGGCCGGGAGAACACCCAATCAGGAGGAGCACTTCCTAGATTACCACCCCCACCCATTCCCTTTTAATCACTCCCCTGACTGATTAATAAGTGGTGTGATTTTAGTTGCTTGAGGCCATCATGCAGCCATTCCCTAAAAACCGTGGGGACAGTGGATCTGGGGCCCTCCCTGGTGGGCTTCTGTCCCCAGGTCCTCCAGAACTGGTAGTGGGGGGCCTCATGCTGGGGACTTGCCAACTGCTCCCGGGACTCCCTCAGCTACTGCCCTCATTTCTCCCTTCTCACCCCGGACTGGACACCATCCTTAGAACCCCCAGGCTAGGGGCTCATTTAGCTCCAGCATCCCCACTCCCAAGGAGCACTAGCAGCATAGCGATTTTATGTTCATCTGTTAACCGCAAGGTCAGCAATTCAAAAGCATCAGCCGCTCCTCAGGAGAAAGATGGGGCTTTCTACTCCCATAAAGAGTTACAGTTCTACCCTACCCTAGAGGGTCGCTATGAGTCAGCATCCACTCAATGGCAGGGGGCGACTGCGTCTCCACTCCATGTGTTAGTTTTACCATGTTTCTTGTTTTTTTGCTAGGTTTTGCTGTTGTTGTTTAAAATATTAAGCACCCCGGGGCAGGCTGAGAGTCTTTAGGTGGTAAGTCGGGGGCAGTGGTGGTTCAGGGGTCAAATTTTTTAATGGTGATGCTGCGGGATGAACCTAGGGGCCCCTTCACTGCAGAGTCAGCAGTTCAAACCCACTAGCCGCTCCTTGGGAGAAAGATGAGGCAGACTGCTCCTATAAAGATTTTACCGTCCTGGAAAACCGATACTAAGGAGCAGTTCTGCGCTTTATCTAGGGCTACCCTACATCAGAATGGATGCCTGGCAGCGGGTTTGGTTGGTCTTTGGTTTGCAAGAGACTCGGGCTGGATTCCAGGCCACCTCGGTGTCTAGCCACCATCCTGTCGGTGGAGGCATGTATGTGTGGCCAGGATGCTCGACAAGGGTCTAGTGGTATTTCCAGACTAATAAGAGACCAAGTGGAAAGGTCCGGCAATCTAGTTCTAGAAATAGCATTCTGTGGGTCGCAAAGGGCCGATCCGAAACAGATCATGAAGGTGGTGCAGCATTGGACAGTGGTGCCTGGGGTCGCCCAGCATGACACAATAGTGACAAAGGACATCTGAATGGACTGAGCTTGGAGTTCCTATGACAAGGTGTCCCCTCTCCTCGGACAGCATCCTGTTTCCCGTGGCCGGATTCAGCTGGTCCTGGGGGAGCGTGCCTGTTGTGCTCTCAGCCAGACTATGTCCAGGGGGCTCAAGGAAGCCCTTGGGTTTTGTTGGCGGCAGTGGCCTCCAGGAAGTCAGTGGTGGCCTGAGGTGGCCCCGGCAGCAGTTTCCCTCAGCCTCCCTTTGTCCTGCGGGCCTGGCCCTGGGAGAAGCCCAGCCCATGAGCAAACTCCAAGTTCCTGGTTGGCAGACGCAGGTGGGAGAGAGAGAGGATCTGTTGGTGGCCAGGGCTCAGAGTGTGGGGGTGCAGGGCATGGAGAGGGGGTGGTGGGTGGGCAGGCAGCTGATTTTCCTAGTGTCAATATTGGGATGTGACAATACAAAACACTCTCTCGGCAGCACGCACAGTGAACCTGTTTTTCCGGGGGCAAAAGAAAGCATGGTGCCTACCTGGGCGGCCAGGTAGACGGAGCCAAACTGCCCAGGGAGGAGGAGACTGACCACCTAAGGGACTTGGGGTGCAGGGGAGGGTCCCAGTCATTTGGATTTTTTAAATTGAGGGGTTTTGAGGCTATTTACTCCCCAGCAAATGGCTTTTCAGATTTTTTTTTTTCAGTTTTGCTTGTTCTTTAACTTTATATACATGGAATCGTATGGAATGTTTACTCTTTTGTTTCTTTATTTTCTCCCTCACCTCCCTTGCTTTCTTTCCTCCCCTCCCTAGCCTTCAAAGTCAACTTCTCTGGGTGTGAAAACCATTTCCCTAGTCATCTCGTCCTGAGACGTGTGATGGTTACATCATTGTTTCTTAGGGGGGCACTGTTCCCTGGTATGCTACGAGCCAGTTTGTTCATCCTCCGCAGGTGGGCATTTCCGTTGTCAGAATGTTTTTGTTTTTTTTT
>NW_022103898.1:7205456-7206894 GCF_000313985.2 Echinops telfairi | reverse complement strand
CCGGCGGTGAGATGAGGGTGGCATGGCCACAGACGAGGACAGCCGTTGGAGTTCTCACTCCCAGAGCCAAAGAGTTTTCAGAAATGGTTCTGGCAGCCAGTGCTGTTGTAGTACCTGTGCCCGTGCCTCAGAGCCGTGGTGATGCTGTGGGCTGCTAACCGCAAGGTCAGCGGTTCGAAACTACCAGCCACTCCACTGGAGAAAGATGAATCTTACTACTGTACTCCCATAAAGAGTTTCCAGTCTCAGAAACCCACAGGGGACCGTTCTACCCTGTCCTATAGGGGATAGGGGTCACTGTGAGTCGGAATCGGCTCGATGGCAGTGAGCGTGGAGTTTTGGGCTTGGTCTGTGGCCCAGGAGCTCGGAGGAAGAAAGGACTGACCACATCCAGTCAGTGGTCTATCGTGAAGAAATGGTCCAGCCCCCCACCCCTGCTCTGCTCTCCAGGCCCCTTGACTCCACCTGCCCTGTCATGAGCACTGGCTCACCTGGCTCCCAGGCCCGCCTTCGGTCTTGGCGTCTGAGGGCTGCCCCAAAGACTGACCTCAAACTGGATGGCTTCAGAGGCATCGGCAGCAAAGCCTCTGGGGCTGGGGTCTTCTTGGCTTCCCCTGGCTTTCGGCAGCTTCAGTCCTAAGTGCCTTCCTTGGCTTAGGGCAGCAATACCTCTGCCATCCCAGGGCCTCCCCTTATTTTCTGTGTTTTTCCCAGGACTCAAATCCCTCTTGTCTTCCTTCTGAAGACACCCTTAACTGGATTGGGGACCCACCCTACATCCCCTATACCTGCTTAGGAACCTTTTGCATAGTCACATCTGCAAAGACCCTAATTTCCAAATAAGGCTGAACTCACAGGTTCTGGGGTCAGCCCTCGGACAGCTCTCTTGGGGGACCCTCCCCCTTCCCAGTGGCGTTCTCACTCCTACCCTTGACAGAAGGGGGGACCAAGGCCTGGACAGGGTCCCCAATGTCGGCCTGTGCTCTGAGCCCAGTGTCTGTTCTAGTCTCTCATTCTGACTGCTTCTTAGTGACCTCTCTAGCCCCCCAGCTGTCCCTGCCACCTTGGCCACCTTCACTAGGTCCCTACTCTGCTGGGCAGACATTCAGGTAATCATTTAATACCCTGATCATGTGGGCTAGGTGCCCAGCCCAGGAATGTTTACCTAAGGTGCCAGGACAACTCGGGAGAGGGAGGGTGGGGAGGCAGACAGGAGAGGCCCCTTCTTGGCTGGGCCTGAAGGAGGAAGTGGAGCGCCCAGAGGCAGAGACAGGGGGAGTACAGGGGGTGGGGCACAAAAGGTTGGGGGTGGGGGCAGTCCGATGGGGCTGAGTGCAGACTTTGTGTAGGTGCGATCTTGAGGGCGGGCATGAAGGGAGGCCCAGAGGACTGGGAAGGCCGAGGCCCTGGCACCTGCCAACGCAGCCTTCCCCCCCCC
>NW_022103898.1:7204116-7205356 GCF_000313985.2 Echinops telfairi | reverse complement strand
AGCGACCGTCTGCACAACAGAAGGAGACACTGCCCAGTCGGCACAGCCGTTAACATGCTGCTAATATGCTTGAGCCTGTGGCGGCAGCCGCTGTATCCATCCACCTCCTCAAGGGGCTTCCATTTCCACTGCCCCTCTGCTTCCCCCGGCGTGCTGCCCTTGTACAGAGACTCCTCTCTGCTGCGGAACCCTGGGGCACAGTGGTGGCCTGTTGGGCTGCAAAGGACAAGGTCAGGCGTTTGAAACCACCAGCCGTCTGAGGGAGAAAGACGAGGCTTGCTACTCCTGTAAAGAGTTCTAGTCTTGGGACAGACCCACAGGGCCAGTCACTAGGGGTCACGAGGAGCTGGGACCGACTTGAAGGCAGGGAATCGACTCCCGTGAAGATGGATAACTTCGGTAACTGTACGCTGATCAGGTCGAGATGAGCCGAATCTACTGGATGGCAGTGGGCTAATCTGGCCGGAAGCAGACTCATCTTGCGGTTAGCAGCTGCACGCTTGGACCCACCATGCCAGTGGGGTTCCTTCCTGTGCAGACCCCGCAGGCCTGTCTTACTCTGGGCCTGGCCCTCCAGCTGCAGAGGTGGGCACGTCTCCTTTGAGGTGTGGGGCCACCTGGGGGGTCTGAGACAGCAGGTGAACTGAGCAGCTCTTGCCCCGGACATGCTCTGCATTTTCAAAGAGCTTCAGGGTTTCAGATCTCATTTTGCCTTCACCGGATCCCAGAGGGTGGGTTGGGCTTTTATTCCTGTATTGCCCTCTAGCAGACTGGCAGACCAGAGAGGTGAAGTAACATGCCTGGGGTCACACAGCACCAGGTCCCCGAAGTTAACCCATGTTTGGATTGTTGGGGACAGGGGGTACGATACGATGTGTCATCGTATAAGTGCTTAGCTGCTCATCATCAAACATTCACAATTGGAGATGAAATATTTAAGGGGGGTTCCAGCCATACCTGTTCACCCCATTCCCCTTTCCCGAGGGACCGCTGCTGATGTGTTCCTGCGTCAGCATTTATATGTGACCTTAACAAGCACCAGATGATCGGTCAGGCCTATGCAAATACAGTGCCCGTGGCCCACCAAGGAGAGTGGACAGTTTGCTGATGGTGCCAATAAGGTTCACGGAGCCGCAAGGAGAGGATCGGTCCCTCACATTCCTCGCCATAGACTTACAGTGAGCACTCCAGAGGCAGCGATGGGGAATCTGACTGTCATCAAGATGAGGCGGGAGTGGTG
>NW_022103898.1:7201325-7202988 GCF_000313985.2 Echinops telfairi | reverse complement strand
CCACTTTCCACTTGAGCCCCTGGTTTCAGCTCATTTTTCCCTCTCCCTCCCAGCTCCCCCCGAACCCCCGATAATTTATAATTTATTATTATTTTATCATATATAAGTGGCATTATTGAACGGGCTGTTGCACCTTGTCCCTCAGTGACTCGCCTGGACACCTTGGGACACAAGGTCTTAGGGAGGCGCTGTGGTTGGTTGATTGGTTGCCTTATGATGGCATCTAGGCTGTTTCTGATTTTGTCCGACATTAAAAATAATACCCAGTCTTTACTGAGTCTTTGCTGGGCTGTGCCGGGTGCTTTATCGGATTAGTCTGTTCAATTCTTGTGGGGAAACCCACCCGATAGCAATGAAAGCCCTGAGCTAGGTGCCTTCACTGGGGTTTTCTACCAGAGATTCACAGAATTGCTACCAATGCTATTTAAACTCTTTGAAAAGATAGAGAAGGGATGCTTTCTCAATCTTTTTATGAAGTAAACATAATCCTGATGCCCCAAACCAGACAGAGACCACCCAAGAGGCAATGTATCTCATGAGTAAAGATGCCAAGAATCCTCAGCAAAGTACTCGTGAACAGCACCCAAGAGCAGAGGAAGAGACACAGACCATGCCAAGTGAGATTTATCCCGGGAATGCAAGGGTGGTTCAATGTCAGAAAGTCGGTCAACATAATCTACTACATCAATAAAACCAAAGGACAAGAACCGCGGGATCATCTCTGTGGATACAGATGTGATACAATTTAACACCTTTTCTTGATGAAGCTCCTAAAGACGATGGGACTCCAAGAGAAATCCCTCAGTAGGATGTGGGGCGCACTTGAAAAGCCAACCGCCAATATTATACTGTATGGAAGAAGACCTGGAAATCGGTCACTCTCAGCGCGGCTGTTCAGTATTGTATTAGAAGTCCCAGGCAGAGCAGGAAGACAAGGAGAAGAAATAAAAAGTATCCAGAGTGCACAAGAAGAAACAGAAGGATCTTTATTCACAGACGTACGGTCCTGTACGTAAGAAATGGTGAGGACCATGAAGGATGGGCCGGGCAGGGTGGTGTTCTGTTGTGAGTTGGAACGGACTCAGTAGTTCTTAACACTAACAACATACAGAAATCCCAAAGAGTTCACACGTAAACGTGTTAAACTAACGGGGATTTAGCGACAGTGAACGAGCAAAAAATCAGTTGAGTTTCCATATACCAGCAGGGGGAATTTTAAAAGTAAATTTAAGGAAATGATTTCATTTCTAATAGCTTCTAAGCGAAGAAAATACATAGGAATAAATGTTACCAGGGGTGTGGTGGACTTATATATTGAAAACTAGAAAAGACTGCTGGGAAAGAATAATTCACACAGACAAACTCACAACTCTGAGCCACCTTATGAGGATGGGCTGGAACTGCCATTGTGGATTTCCAAGACTGTAATCCTCTGTGGGTGAAGAAAGCCTCATCCTTCTCCCAAAGAGTGGCTGGTGGTTTTGAACTGCCGACCTTACGGTTAGTAACCCACTATCCCAGCAGGGTTCCGAGGAAAGGGATTAAAGATGATTTAAATAAACAGGAGGATGTTCCATGTTCATGGGTTAGAAGAGGTACTATACTCCCTGAAGCAATTGTTACATTCAACGCATTCCTGATCAGAATTCCAGCAGACTTTTTT
>NW_022103898.1:7198466-7199395 GCF_000313985.2 Echinops telfairi | reverse complement strand
CGAGACTCTTTATGGAGGAGAGAGCCCCGTGTTTCTCCCTCAGAGCGGCTGGTGGTTTCAAACTGCTGACCTTGTGGGCAGCAGCCCAACACATCACCACGCCGCTGCCGGGGCTCCTCATCTCTTAATACATAGGGTCCCAAATTTATTTGGCCTGCCACCCCTTTTCCAGAAAACAATTTCCTCAGTACTCCCCCAGCAATGAAAACCTTTTGTTCTGTAGCCCGTAATGCAGGATGCGGTGCAGATACCTGTTTTTGTGTCGGCCCTGGATCATCCCAGCACCCCGCGGTGCGCAGTGTCACCCACTTTGGGAAACCTGCTCTAAGGGAATCTAATAGCAAGCACACCCAGAAGAACTCAAAATAAATGAATAAACAACTATCAAAACGGAAAACGTTTGTGTCTCAAAAGACATTACAAACTAGGGGACTAGCTTCTGACAACCATATACCTGACAAGAATGTGGTTAGCAGAATATTGATAACACTTCAACGCTTAACAACAAAATGACAAAGAGTCTTCATGTTGTGAGTGCCACCTTGTCCTTTCCGACCCACGTGCCCCTGCACAACAGAACAAAACGCTGCGTGGTCCTGCGCCATCCGTACAATTGTCCTTGTGCCTGGAGCCCATGGCTGCAGCTGCTGCGTCGACCCATGTCACCAAGGGCCTTCCTCTTTGTCACGGCTCCTGGTCTCTTCTGACCCAAAGCATGTACGATGAAGTCTTGCCATGCTTGCCTCTGAGGAGCACTCTGGGTGTTCTTCCAATACAGGTGGTTTATCCTTTCGGCAGTCTGTAGTACTTTCGGTATTCTTCGCTGAGATAGTTGAAGTTCATTGTGCAACCTGGCCAATAAACACACGTGGGGTTAATTGAAGGGCGGAGGGATAAATGGCTCGGTGAGCCTCGCCTTTCTAGTTCTC
>NW_022103898.1:7193387-7198366 GCF_000313985.2 Echinops telfairi | reverse complement strand
TGCCCATCCACGGGCGCAGGACAGACAGGCTGAGGCCCACACATCTGAGGGGAGAAATGACATCGTGCTACCTGCTACAGCGCTTGGGTGGAACTGGGAGGCCTGGTGCTGACATGAGCGATCTCAGAAGGAACCTGGTAGTGGAGTGGGGTGAACATTGGACTGCTAACCACCAGGCGGATGGTTCAAACCCACCAGCCTCCGCGGGAGAAAAACCGAGGCTTTCTGCTCTTCCGCTCCTGTAAGGAAATCCCACGGAGCAGGCGCAGCCCGTGGGGCTCTGAGTTGGACTTGACTGTCCAGTGGACAGTGGACTGGCTGGCTGTCATTTTCCCACCTACCTGATTGTGGGAATTGTTGTGCCGTTTATATTTTGCTGTGGATGGGCTCATCAAGGAGAGAAGAAATGAAGGGTTTTAAAATAATGTATTTATTTTAAAAACCATATGGTAATTCTTTGCCTCACTTTCTTGAGACGTGATATCGGGAGACGTGATGTCAGTCCCTGGGGCAGGCCGTCGGGCTGGGTGACGTAGAGGGGCAGTGGAAAAGAGGAAGGCGCCCGAGGATGGATTGACACAGTGGCTGCACCCATGGGCTCGGAGATGAGAGTGCTTGGGAGGAGGGCGCGGGACTAGGAGGTGTTTCTTTCCGCTGTCCATCGGGTCCCTGGGACACTAGCAGGACCTCATCACACCGGTCAATAACAGGAACAGCTAGCCTGACTTCAAGCCTCACTCTGCGGATTCTATCAGGATTCCCACAGACAACCCCATAGGAGTTTAAGCATCGATGGAACTGGCCGGGTGGGTCAATGGTGAGGCTGGTGCAGGACAGGGGCGCGACGCGTCAAAACTGACTCCATGGCACCCAACCACCACCACATGGTCCTCCTAAGTGGTAGCTTTTAGACGGGGAAACTGAGGCACTGGGGAGTTAAGGGCCTTGCTTCCCCAGGGGCTGGCGGGGATGTGGCTGTGGTGGGCCTCTGGGGGAGGCCTGGGGGGTCACATGCCTGTGTCCACACCCACCAGCAGGGACAGAGAAAACCTGCTTCTGCTGCCCTCCAGGCTCGGTCCTTGAAGTGCCCCTTTAGTGTGCCTGCTCTCTGTGTTGTTTTAAAATGCTGTTGTTGATGATGGGATGTACACGACGACACACATCACACACCAACGCAACGGTCTCTGCACGTGACATCCTTCAAGTTCCACGCCACCGACCCCTCCTCGCCTCTCCGAGTTCTTCCTTCCCCAGGAACATAAACTGACCGCTGCGGGAGCTGCTGTCCGTTTGGCCCCATGTAGACGATGCTTCAAAGAGCTGAATGATCAAGGCAGACACATTTCACTGGTTAAGCTAAGCGATTGCTTGGGTTTTAGAAGACTGTAGGGAGCGTTTGTGGCTCAAGCTTTAGAGACAGACAATTGCTAGGCCACAATTTCAGGAGTTATCCACGCTTCACGGCTCCAGAAAGTATTGATTCTGTGAGAATTGGAGAATCTGTTCTGCAGTTTCCCCCCATTTGACTAGGATTCCACTATGGAAGCTTTGAAGATGAAAATGTTTAGCCATGGAGCCGGGCACTATCCATTTCTTCTGGTCTCATGGCAAAAGAGGCCGGGCACCATTCAGTGGGACCTAAAATGCCTTGGCAGGAGCTTCAAAAGGCTGCTTCTCAGCACAGCTCCCCCTGGCAAAGGGGCTGCCATGCAGGTGGGTAAGCAGGATAGGGGGGTTGAGGTGCCAGGGGTCCAGTCCTATCCTAGCTGCTGCATTCCAATATGGATCACAAGACCCCTTCCCACTGAGAAATCCCACCCCATGCTATTTCTCCACTACTTGTAGGAAGCAACCCCGGTCAAGGGTCTGCCAAGTGCACATTGGTGGTAGCCAGAGGCTAGACTTCCCGGCCAGGTGAGGAGAGGACAGGGCCTGGGGGCCTGGGGAGTGTGTGCTTGATCGTCCTGAAATTACACCATGGAGACAAACACTCCAGCTGCTAACGGCCAACTGCTATTTTTAATCGGCTAGTTTTTGAAATGGCGATGCCAGTTCAGGCAAAACAGTGAAATTCGAGTGCCTGAAATGATGGTGGAAGAGGGACAGGGAAGTGTCTCTCCCAGCGCTGCCCCAGGGGCACCTCCCGTCCCTCTTCCCTTCTCTCTGCTAACCATGCGCCTCCTTCCTGACATGGGCTCTGAGGGCCTATTCCTGTGGACGGGTCTGTCTGTCTGTGCCCTTTGTGTTTGCACATCCTGCATGGACCGGGCTCCTCCTTACAGTTTCGAACGCAGCGCCTGCAGCTCAGCCTCCCTTCTCTTTTGTTCTCAGCGCTGCGGAGATACGGCCTAGAAATCAAACGCCAGACACATGGGTGGTTTTGATAGCTCCTGCTTGTTGACGCTGCCATGCCCCCATCTCCTGTCAGGATGTGAGGGGCTCTTGCTCCCTTCCGATTCTCTGGCTTGACTTCACTGCCATGTATTGAGCCAGGCCTTTCTTTTGTGGCCCCACAGGGTGGGTTTGAACTCCCGACCTTGATGCTGATTGTGTGGTTGTGTACCTGTGACCCAGTACGTTGCGGGGCCAAACTGCTCTCCAGCACGTCCTGCGTTGTCATCTTTGCAGAAGCAGTGGGCCAGAACTTTCTTCCGTGGCACTGCTAGGTGTTCTGGAGGTGCCACCCCTTAGGTAGGTTAGCAGGAGAACATAGCCATTTCCAGGCAGAAGATTACCAGTGACGTTCAGGGTGGGGTAGGTGATTGGCCTGCAGTCACACAGCAGTGGCAGAATTAGAACTGACAGACGGGTCCATCTGCAAGGTCAAGCCATAAGCACAGAGCTGAGAGTGTACCCGGAGCACCAGGATGCTTGGTAAACAATGACATCACCAGGCCTCACAGGCAGGGGTGGGGTTAATGACTGTGGGTGGCAGGCGTGGAAAGGATGGGTGAGGGCGGGGTTTTCCAGCCAGGTGCACTTGGCAGCCACTGGCCCAGTACCTAGTGACCTCATCTGTTTCCCTGCAGGGCATGCTGGGAAGAGGGAGAGGGCCAAGCTGGGCTGGGAACACTGTCCTGTATTCCTAGAAGGGGTGGGGCAAGGCTGTCCAGGAAATTCGGGTCTGTGACTACGTCTGGTCCCTTCCAACGTGTGCCCCAGGTTCCCCATCTGTGAAATGAGAGGAGGTAGGGCCCCGCCTGTTGCCCTTAGCCGAAGTAAAAGAGACCATGCAGGTTGGAGGGTTCCCCACCAGGAGCTAGACCCCTAGGGGTGCCCCCCCCCAGCATCCGCCCTGCTGTCTTTTGCTGGCTGCCTACGGTGTGTTGCACCTGACAGGTCTCTGTTCCCTGGGGTTCCAACCCAGCCTGGGGGTCTTGCGAGGGAGGCACCCGTCCTCGGTGCTGCAGACTCAGTTCCAGCCCCCGCAGCCCCCACACCTGTTGGAGTAGCACTCAGTGTCTCGGGGCCTTTCCATGGCTGGGTGACCGGGTTTCTGTTCAGCGATTCATACATCTTTTGTCTCATGTCATTGCTTGCATCCCCACAACGTCCCATGGCTCATGCCGCTCCCTCTCTGTTTCCTGTCTCCATCCCGCCTCCTCTCCTGACCCATCAGGCTGTGTCCTTGGTACACAGTGCCTGCAACGGTGGGCCCAGGCACAGACCGATGGAGAGGGTGGTGCAGAACCGGGCAGTGTCTTGTTCTGCTGTGCGCAAGGTCGCTGTGGGTTCCGGCTGACTCGGGTCAGGCCCTTTGATATGGATTCTGTCATTGCTTCCTCCATAGGTGCTGTCCCCCCTCCCCCCCATGTTAGAGGAATGGGAAAGGATGTCATCAGCAGGGATCCTGAGTTAGGGCCCTTGGGGACAAACTCACTCTGTGCCTGGAGAGTTGAGGACCCTGGCCGTCAGGTCCAGGTTGGAACACAGGAAGTCTCTCCAAATAGAGGGTGGTTTGGGCTGGTGGGAGGGCAGAGCCTGGCCTCGGGGCTTGGGAAAGGGGAGCCGGGATAGTTAGGGCTCAAGGGAGGAAGCCCTAGGACTCCCTGGGAATGAAGGCTCAGTGTGTCTGCTGCGCTCTGCCCGGGGCCTGTGTCACTGGTTCAGCCCCAGGAGGGAACAGCCCCCCATGGGGGCTGGGGGCTGTGCCCCAGGAGAGGGCAGGGAAGAAGGGCCAAGGGTGCAAATGAGGCTGGAGCTGCTGTCCCCAGAGATGCTCTTAGCATAGACCCAGAGCACCTTCCTGGCAAGAGGGTGAGTGCTCCCCCCCACACTCATACACATATACACCTCCCACACTCACATTCACACACTCCCACACACTCATACGCATATACACCTCCCCACACTCACATTCATACACACACTCCCACACACTCACACATACACACCTCCACACACTCATATTCACATATACACACTTCCACACACTCATATGCATATACACCTCCCCACACTCACATTCACATATACATACTCCCACACACTCATACACATATACACCTCCCCACACTCACATTCACACACTCCCACACACTCATATACACCTCCACACACTCACATTCACACACACTCCTACACACTCATGCATATACACCTCCCCACACTCACATTCACAAATACTCCCACACACTCATACACATACACACCTCCACACACTCACATTCACATATACACACTCCCACACACTCATATGCATATACACCTCCCCACACTCACATTCACAAACACTCCCACACACTCATACACATACACACCTCCACACACTCACATTCACATATACACACTCCCACACACTCTCACACATATATACCTCCACACACTCACATTCACACACTCATACACTCAAATTCACACGCTCCCACACACTCATATGCATATATACATTCACATACATACTCCCACACACTCATACGCATATACACATCCACACACTCACATTCACATATACACACTCCCACACACTCATACACATA
>NW_022103898.1:7188780-7193287 GCF_000313985.2 Echinops telfairi | reverse complement strand
CCCACACTCACATTCACACCCACTCCCACACACTCATATGCATACACACCTCCACACACTCACATTCACATATACACACTCCCACACACTCATACGCACATACACCTCCACACACTCACATTCACACACTCATACACTCAAATTCACACGCTCCCACACACTCATACGCATATATGCATTCACATACATACTCCCACACACTCATACTCATATACACATCCACACACTCACATACATTCATACACATATACACATACACTCATACCCACATTCTCATATGCACACTCACATGTACACTCACACTGTCATATACACTCATTCACACACACTCACATAGACACACACACACACATTCACGGCCCGCCAGCATGGGCAATGAATCCACTTGCCTAAACGCAGGACCTGGGGGGCCGGCTGAGGGCGAGGACAGTCACCTGGGTGCGGGCAGGAGTGAATGGAGGGAGGAGGTGGCCTGCAAGGGCAGGCGGGGCAGGTGCCCCTGAGCTTCCTGCTCGGGGCGCCCTGGTTCTCGAGGTCCTAGAGTCTTAGGTGCCCTTCCCAGACTGCCTCCGAGAACTGTTGGAGAGACTTCCTGTGTTCCAGCAGCACAGCCTGGGTGGGAAGTCAAACCCGGGAATTTGCATGGATGCTTTAGGTGCACCGGGTTCAAAGAAAGTGCAGGCTTTTGTTGCCAGTCCCTTCGGGGGCCTTTCCGCTCCCTGAGCGAGTCCCCATGACCGGAGACAGGGAGCAGGGCTGCCCCACAGTGCTGGGGTGACTGCAGCTGGCAGGACCCCACTTCCCCAGGGCTGGGGCACAGGAGGAAATGGGAGACGCTGTCCCACAGGAGGTGGGAGCCTGGGAGGGCAGAGGCCCCAACAGGAGGACTTTGTGGACCCAAGAGATGTGACAGGGGAGGGGGAGGCAGGGGTCAAGGAGGCTTGAAGTCAGGCCATTGGGGCCCTGTAATACCAAGGGGCATGAGTAGGAGGAAGGAGGACAGGGTGGCCAGGGACCTCAGGGAGGACTTGGTGGGGGATCTGGCCCATGGCCGGGCTTTGGTGGCATGCTGCGGAGGGTGGCAGGAGGACAGAGGGCTCTACTTGGTGCGCCTAGGACCAAACCCCTGCTGCCCAGTCCCTTCCGACTCCCAGCCACCCCGTGGGGACAGAGTGACAGGCTTACCAGTCTGTCTTCGACAGGAAAGACTGTCAAGACAATGTCCCTCTCGTGGAGCGGATGCCGGCTTTGAACCCAAGCTGTCTGTAAGCAACTGCATGCTTAATTAACCACGGTGCCCCCAGGACCCGCACCTAATGGGAGATCCAGCAGGCCTCAGACGCAGGGCTGAGGGGGCTCAGGCTGAACCTGGGGGCCGTGGGGGGCCGAGGGAAGCTACAGAGCAGAGGGAGGTGATGTAGTTGGATGGGACTCTGGGCCCCAAGCCTCTGTGAGGATGTGTGTTGTGTGTCCCCACAGCCCACCTCACCGCCAGCCCTGGGCACTATCTGCCCTGTGCTGCGGTCACTGCTGTGTGGCCGTGTCAGGCACGCCTGCCGGCTGCACACAAATCGAGTGTGAAGTGCAGCTCCTTCCGCACTTCTGCCCCCGTGCCACTGCTCCTGAGTCTCGGTGCCGAGTCTGGGTGTGGCCTGTAGGTTCTGCTCCTTCTAAGGGGCCCAGTAGCCCCAAAGCCTGGCCCCCCCCAGATAGACATGCATCTGTTACATGTGCTAATACACATTACGGACACACCTGTACAATGATAGCTATAAGGTATACCTGTTATCTCTGTTTTTGCTGTTCTTGTTCGGTCTTTTGGTCTATATGTTTCTTCATCAATGGCTTGGGAGCCCTTTTTAATTTTCTTTCTTAAACCGCTCCACTGCCTGCTATGGGCCAGTTCTGACTCACAGCAACCCGACAGGACAGAGCAGAACTGCCCCTGGGGGATTCCCAGGCTGTCACTGTTTATGGGAGCAGCCAGCCTCATTGTTCTCCCGAGAGGTGGCTGGTGAGTTTGAACTGCTGACCTTGTGATTAGCAACCTGGTATGTAACCCGCTACACGGCTGGCCTCCTCCTTTCTCAATTACTGTGGCTAAATGGCTCCCAGGAGGAGCGGGCTCTGTCCTCGTCACAATCACGTGGTGGGCTACATGTTGTTGTCATCAGGTGGACTCGCACTCCCATCGATCCTGTGCACAGAACGAAGCCCCCGTCCTCCCAAGGGTTCTATGTTTGAGCCCAACGCGGTAGTTGTGTTGTCCATCCATCCCCTCAGGGCCTTCCTCGATTTGGCTGACCCTCCACTGTACCAAGCACGATGCTCTTCTCCAGGGACCGGTCTCTGCTGGTAGAACATGCCCCACGCCTGTGAGGGAAAGCCTCGCCATCCTGACTTCTAAGGGGCATTCTGGCCGCACTTCTCCCGAGAGACAGCTGGTTGTTCCCTTGGCAGTCCGTGGTCTTCACTGCCCGTCCTTCTTCTGCAGTCCTCCTTAGTCAGTGCCCAACTTCCACAGGCAGATGAGGCAACGGACAGGACCATGGCGTGGGGCAGGTGCACTTTAGCCCGCAAAAATGACATCCTGGCTTTTCAACGCTCTTAAAGAGGTCTGGTGCAGCACATTGCCCCAGTGCAGTGCACCCTTCGCTCTCTTGACTGCTGCTTCCACCGGCACTGCTTGTGGACCCAAAGCAAGAGGAAATCCTTGACAGACGTCCGTCTTTTCTCCTGTGATCGTGATGGTCCCCACTGGTCCACTGTGAGCTTCCTGTAGCGACATCATGATCTGTTTATGATAGAGAACATTGTCACACACACCCCGCCCAGGTCATAAAGTAATTCTATTGATAGTGTCATTGATGAAGCCAGTGGTTTAGAGTTTAACACATTGTTGAGGAAAGGAAATTATACAAGCATAAGCCTGCTTCGGACACAACGCGTGGATTGTTGACTTGTACAGATTCAACGCCTGAATGACCGGACACCAGGTACACAAACAGCGGGCTTGGTGATGGACAGAACTCACCATAACACTCCGACACAGAGACGGAGCCGTGCCTGCCAGACTAAAGCGTGTCATAGGAAAGCAGAGCATTAAAATGCTACCGACTGAAATACACATACATCATATATTTACATATATACATATATATGTGCGTGGCGGTTACATAATCCGTCAACTTGTGGAGGGGTAGAGTTTAGCCTGACAATCAGGTTGCAGCTTGACGACCTCATTTGGAGACGCTAAGGAGATAAATGGCTCCCTGGAGGCCAGAGACACTCTCTCTGGTTGGTCTTCCTGCTGACAAGACACATGGACCTACACTGATGGAACCAGAGCCCTGGAGCAGGAGGAGCCACACAGAGACCTGCGCCAGCCCTGAGATTCTTCCACCGCCACTGGATCCACAAAGACTTTCCACCCACTGGCCTGTGGTCTTCCTGCATTCGGCGTCATTGCATGTGTTGTGTGAATCTGGAGAGGAATTTATAGACTGGCATCGGACCTATGGGCTAATACTGGATTTATGGACTTGAACTGGACTGGGCTGGGATGTTTTCTTAATATACAGTTATTCTTTATACAAAGCTCTTTCTTATACACTTTAGAAGCAGGGATGGCGAGACTTCGTCTCATGTATTTTGAACACTTTGTCAGGAGAAGGCCAGTCCCTGGCCAAGGACATCGTGCTTGCAAAGCAGAGGGGCAGTGAGAGAGAGGAAGCACCCCTCCCCCCAAAAAAAAACACCTGAACAATTGTGAGGATGGCACAGGACCGGCGCGATCTGTTATGTTCTGAGTGTGAGGTTGCTGGACGGGTTGGAACCAGCTTGAAGGCACGTGACAACAACAGTCCGGTTTTTAAGACTTCAGGGGAGCTTTCTAGCCCAGGTTTTCAGGCTGAGGCCATGGGCCACACCCCCTCCCTCCTCCTCCCTGCCTGACTCATATGAGTCAGATCTGAATTTGCTTCTCTAGCCCACCCGGACTCACACAAAGCCCTTGCTGATGCAGATCAAGGACCGCAGCCTTCAGGATGGATTACAACTCCGAGTGAAGCACACCCCAGTCCTCATCACTGGACCCGTAGGTGACATCGTGATCAATGGAGATCTGCCGCACAAGGGCCTGGTACAGAGTAAGGATGTCATTTTGAGGACTGAGGTGCATGAGTCACGAACGTTTGCAACACAAGACCTTTCTTCAGTAGCTTCTTCCTCATTAGAAGGCGAGTCGGGCAGGGAGGAGGAGGAGGGGGTGTGGCCCATGGCCTCAGCCTGAAAGCCTGGGCTAGAAAGCTCCCCTGAAGTCTTAAAAACCGGACTGTTGTTGTCACGTGCCTTCAAGCTGGTTCCGACCCGTCCAGCAACCTCACACTCAGAACAGAACAGATCGCGCCGGTCCTGTGCCATCCTCACAATTGTTCAGGTGTTTTTTTTTTTGGGGAGGGGTCTTCGTTTAAATTTTGTTTGTCAGTGCTTTTTTTGTTGTGGGCTT
>NW_022103898.1:7173189-7188108 GCF_000313985.2 Echinops telfairi | reverse complement strand
CCTGGTCTGACCATCAGAAATCAAGAGACCTGAGAACTAGAAAGGCAAGACTCACCGAGCCATTTATCCCTCCTCCCTTCAATTAACCCCACATGTGTTTATCGGCCAGGTTGGCACAATAAACTTTAACTATCTCACACGTTCCTGGAATGAAATTGACAACAGGAACTTGCAAGGTGAGCTAGGAAGGGGCGGGGCTGTGAGTTTCAGTTCAGGAGGGTGGAGTGACTCAGAGGAGGCTGTGGCTGGGGAGAATAGCCCGCGTCTCCACACTGTGCTGGACAGAAGCTGGAGCTTCTTTAGTCCAGAGGCCACCTCCTTCCGCTACACTTGGCGCCCTTTCCTCCCTCCTGACGCTCCGAGGGCTCCTGGGAGTGAAATTGCCTGCTGGCTCTGGGAGATCGGCTTCTCGTAACATTTGAAGTCGTGCAGGTTTGAATTCTTGTTCCATCGCTCTTTGTAATGAAGCTTCCACCCAGCAGTGCTTCTCATAGGACTGGACACACACACACACACACACACACTTTATGTCCTCGGAGGAGCTGCTTGCTTCCCTCCACCAGATGAGAGGGGCGGGGACCTGATCCCAGGAAGAAGTCATCTGGGTGGGAGTGGGTGATTGGGGTGTCTTCTGAGGCTCGCACCCCCCCGGGGACATTCTAAGGCACATTGAGGGCCTGCTCTTCTCCCCGGGCAGCTGTGGGGGTGGGGTGCACAGGGAGGAGAGTGAAGAGGTCAGACAGCCTGCACTTGACATAGTGGCCACCCAGACACCAGTCAGCAGCTGTTCTGACCCTGGACTTCAGGGTCCAGGCTGTAAAAACTGGTCAGATGCTGCTAACGGTGGAGGGTTACTTTGGGAACAAACGGGCAGAGGTGTGGCTGTGTGCCTTCGGACCACCAGGAAGCCATTTCTAAAGAGACTAAGAACAGGTGCAGCTCGTCCTGGTTCGGCATCTAGCGTATCTGGAAGTATTCCTGTTTTCGGCTGTCTCCGTTTTCACGGCCACCCCGCCCTGTGTTGGGGTGCTAACCTTGAGGTCAGCAGTTGTAAACCACCATCTGCTCCGAGGGAGAAAGATGAGGCTTTCTACTCCCGTAGAGTTAACAGTCTTGGAAACCCACACAGGCAGTTCCACCCTGTCTTACAGGGTCTCTGTGAGTCGTCATGGACTGGGGGTCGGGCCGTTTGGGCTTGAATTTGGAGCGTTCCCTGGGGCGAGTGTGGTAAGTGTGATGTACCAGGTACTCCTGGTCTCGGGCGCCCAGCCTGTTTGAGCCCAGCAGGGAGAAATTGCAGGCGATCAGTCCCATAAAGCTTTCGGCCCAGGGCCTCGGAACCCAGCTCCCACTGGGCGGCAACACGCTTGGCCTCAGGCCCCAGGGTGGTGCCAGCGGTTCTCAGCTCTCAGGTAGACAAGAGGTTTGAGCTCAAAGTTGCATGTCCTAAGGCTGATGTGGAAGAAGGGCCTGGCAGTCTACTCCTGGGAGGCGCAGAGCCACGGGACTCCCGTGGCACTCGGGAGCCTGGTCTGATAGCCGTGCGAAGCCTGTGGAAGTGGGGAGGGGGTCCCCTGCACTGCCCCCAGGAGCAGGTGGCAGCTCCACCCCCAGGGCCTTGGCGCCGGAGCCTCCCAGCCTTTCAGCAGTGGGAGGAGGAGTCCCGACAGGTGCGAGGTGGCACATGCCAGGCCACAGGCGCCGTGCACCCCACCCCCGCCTGCCCCGCCCCAGCTCCTGTGAGCTGCCTTTTCACTCGGACCAGGTGTCTCCCTCCCGACAAACCACCTGAGACAGAGATTCTGGGCACTTTCTGTTTCCTCCCGGGTCCCGGGTGGAGAACAAGGCTGCCCTTGTGTGGTCTTGCCTCACGGTCTGACCAGCCATGTCACCTGCACACCCATCTCGGTCTCGCTGAGATTCGGAGGTGTTGTTACAAGCAGCCTGCTGGCCCCTGGGCTGCAGGAGCAGCAGGAACTGACCGCTGCGGGCATCGCCACCCTTGTTCCCAGCCTTCTCCCTTCTCGAACCCTCCAGGAGCACATGCTGAGCCTCGGGGTGCTCCTGGCAAGGGTGCCTGTGAGTGTGCCGCACGGGCCCCAGTTGGGACTTCCCATCTCCACCCTGCCAGGGGGCTGGCGCGCAGCCTTGGAACCCTTGCTCAGCCCATCACAGATTCCGGTCAGCCCCAAATCAAAAGCCAACTCTGCCACTGAGTTGATTCTGGCCCATGGCGACTCTACGGCACAGGGTAGAATGGTCGCTGCCCCCGTTTCTGAGACGGCAAGGCTTTACAGGAGGAGAAAGCCCCCTCTCGCTGCACAGCGGCTGGTGGTTTTGAACTGCTGACCTTGAGGTTAGCAGCCTGACATGCACTCACTCCCCCACCGGGTTTCCTTTCCCTCTGCCCCCGTGCTCCCTGTAAATAAGCGGTGCCACTCCCCACCCCATCCCGGCATGCAGACGCCTGGGCCCACGTACACAGTTCTGAGCCCTCTGCAGACTGACCCAAATGCTCTGGGAACTTGGGCTTCTGCACCTGAAAGCCTACAACCTTCGTCCTGTGATGATAAGAGAACAACACGCGGAAGCACAGAGGTCACAGTGGCTCCTGCCTGCCCCTGCACGCTGGCAGGCTCCGTGCAGGGCACCCGAGAGGGGTCTCCATTCAGCCCTCCTGACAACCCAGCCAAGCGCCTCCCGAGACCATGAACCCGTTTTACAGACGAGTGACCCCAAGTGTCCTGAGTTCATAAGGAGTTACCCAGGGGGGCTCACTGAGTGTCAGAGCTGGAATTTGAACTCAGGCCCTCTGGCTCGGAGCCCCACTCTTACAGCCTGTACCTGGGTGGGGATGGGGGCAGTGTCAGGTAGGTGATAGTGAGTTCTGGGTCGAGCAGTTCCCTCGGCCACGCTGAGGGAAGGGTTGAGACTCACAGCTGTAGGGCCGAGGCCCTTGGCTTAGCAGGCGTCCTCAAACTACAGCCTGTGGGCCACATGCGGCCTGCCGAGGACATTTATCTGGCCCGTGGGGTGTTTTTGCCCCGATTGTTTTTTAACTTCAAAATAAGGTATGTGCAGTGTGCATAGGAATTTATTTATATATTTTTTAAAACTATAGTCCGGCCCTCCAATGGGTCTGAGGGCCAGTGAACTGGCCCCCTGTTTAAAAAGTTTGAGGACCCCTGCAGTGGAGGGATGGTGTGGACAGAGGTTGGCGCTCTCTCGGCGCTTGCCATCCTTAGTAGGTGAGTTCTTCTCCTCCCCGGTGCCCTCGGTGTCTGAGGGCGGCTGCTGCAGGCCCGGCCTCATTGGTGTACCGCAGGCAGCAAAGGAGCCGAGCCGTGTCTACACTTTCCTTCAATGTCACTTCCTGAGACCTCATTGACCAGCACGGGGGTCACATGGCCGCCCGAGCTGCAAGGGAGACTGGGAAGTGAGGAGCAGGATCTGAGAAGCCCTGGTGGCATCATGGGTTACGTGTTGAGCTGCTAATCTCAAGGTCAGCAGTTCAAAGCCACCATGGGGCTGCTCCGTGGAGAAAGAGGCTTTCTACTCCTAGAGGGAGTGACAGTCTTGGAAACCCACTGGGGCCGTTCTATCCATCCTGTAGGGTTGCTGTGAGTCAGGACTTGATGGCAGCGAGCGAGGGGGCAGGATCCGGGGCCACCTCAAAGGGAAGGAGAAGTGTGTTCAAGGAACGAGGTGTGGGGGAGGGACACTAACCACCAGGTCAGGGTTCAAACCCACCGGCTGCCCCACAGGGGGCTCCTCCCTCTGGCTCCTGGCTCTCGGGGGTCAGAGGTCTAGGCCTTAGTCCATCTGTGCCCTGGTTGGACCTCACCTAAGAGGAGAGCCAAGCGCTTCACCTGGCAGACGCAGGGACGGAGGACAGAGGAACAGCGGCCTGGACAGCGTGCCTAGGGGGCTGATCCCAGAGGGGGCTAGTGCCCTGTGAGCACACTGCTTTGGGGGTTCAGGCACGCCCTGTTTTCCTCCACACAGAGATGTCTCGACCCGGACCTGTCCCCAGGAACCACCTGCTTGCCGCCTACTTGTCGGGGCAGGTCCCTGGACAGCTGCCCAGCGAGGAGGTCTCTGGCATGACCCACCCTGGCTACTTCGAATCCACCGGCATGCTGGCCCCTCCCGTCAGGTAGGCCCGCCAGTCCCACCGCGACCCCCCACCCCCTTCCTGAGCAGGATCTTAGCAGCAGACCACGGCCCCTCCTCTTGGCCCGGAGCCTCCATGGCCAGCTCCCCTCCTGAGGTGGGAGTTTTGAGAGGAAGTCCCCGGGTGTGGTTGTCAGGGCAGGAGGCCTGGGGCTGTGACTCATGCCAGTGTCCAGCGGGAGCCCTCCGAGTTCCTCACAGTCCGTCACAGTGGCACTGGCCACTAAAATGGGCACATTCCTGGGCCCGGGAGCTGGGCAGGGCTGTGCCTTCCAGGGTGGAGGGACCAGCTTGGGAAGAGCGGACAAGAAACCCAGGAGAGGACTTGGGCTGGCCGTGTTGGACGCAGTGCCCGGTCGGCCTGACAGAGCGAGGGGGCAGCCCTGGGTCCTGGCAGGCTGTGCCAGCGACTCTAGTGCGTCTCGGCGCACATGGCTCACACATTGTTGTCCTTCCCTGGGCACGTGGGGAAACTGAGGCCCCGAGAGCCGTGTCCACACCGGCACTGAGCAGTCAGATCATACCCTGGTAGCCCTTGCACCAGAATATGCCGCCTTAAATTAGAACGAATCACCAGCCAAACCTAGAGCAGCCTTCCAGGTGCGGCCGCCTCCACCTGCGTTAGGCCGCAGGCTTCTCAGGTCAGGAGGGCTTGGCCCGTGGTGTGGAAACACCTGGGGATTTAAAGGGAGGGGGTCCAGCCACATCTGCTGCCTCCTCTGCCTGTGGCCTTGGCAAACCGAGTGTGTGTGGGGGGCGGGGGCAGGTCAGCCCAGATGGGGGCATGGCCCTGCCCCAGTCACCTGGATAGAAGCCAGGCCCGAGGCCCACACCCAGGGGACTTCCAGTGGAGTCATGGGTGTGGAATGTGGATAAAACCCCCTGGAGAGGGCTAACCCCACCCCCTCCTTCAGGAGGGCACCAGTGGGGTGGAGTGAAGGGGAGCAGGTGACAGTGCTGAGCCTGCCCCTGTGTCCAGAACACTGGCTCTGCAGCCCGTCCCGAGGCAGGACTGGGGTGGTCTCTGTGGGTGGGCAGGGTACGTATCAGGCTCTCCATTCACTCTAGGATGCCCTTGGAGAGTGGGGGGCTGGTAGCCCCTGCTGTCTCAGAGGGGGATTGAGCAGGGAGAGTGAGGTTTGGGGTCCAGGAAGCAGGTCCCAGGCCCCTTCATCTGACAGTCAGAGAGCCTCAGGCACCGCAGTTTGAGGGCTCTTTGTGGGGTGTGCTGGCCCCCAGGGAGGGCGGCCTGTTGCCTATCCAGTAGCCGTGCCCCTTTCCACCACTAGAAGGTGCAAGGACGCCTCCCTATCCTGCCCTAGTTGGTGTGTGTGTGTGTGTGTATGCATGCATGTTGGGGTGTGTGTGTGTGTCTGCATGTTGACAGTGCAGAGCGACTCAGTGGTGGGCAGGGAGTCCAGATAGATGAGGGAAGGTCTGTCCCACGCCCACCTAACACCTGCCAGTCCGGCCCCCTGGGGGCTCTGTGCCACCTTTCCCCCCCGCGGTAGCTGCCTGCTGTCAGACTGGGCAGGTGGGTGTACGTGTGGTCAGTGACACCACTGACGGCAGCGTGGCCTCTCCACAGCAACCCCAGCCCCGTGGCCCTGCAGCTGGCTCTCATCGCAGACGAGATGGACATATGGCTCAGGACCCCCCGCTTTGTCCAGCTGACCTGCGTGGCCCTCAGCACTGTGCACAGGTAACAGCAGGAGGAGGCCCTTTAGACAGGTTCCCACATACCAGGCAGCCTGCCCGCCCCTGGCCCCTTGGCTGCATCCCCCCAGACTTCCCGCTCCTGGGGTGAGTCCACTCTGCCCTTTCTCTGCAGCCTGGGAAATAGATACCAAGCCCCACTCTTCCTCCTTCCCACCCTGAGCCGAGATGGAACCTTTCCAAAAACACCTTGACTTAGAGGGACAGAAAGTGCAGGGCTCACCTCGGGGCAGTTTGGTGGCCATTGGGAAGGCAGGCTTTGTCAGATGGAGACGGGCTTTGTACCTGAGAACCCCAGGATGGGCTCCATGGTTCCCTGAGGGTGGGGAGACTGGAGAACGGGGACCTGGTGGCTTGCTGAGGGCCAAGCCCTGGGATCCCTCGGAGGACCAGCTGGACGGTCTGACAGTGGCTCCAGTCAGACTAAGGGTGCTAAGGGTGCTGCAGGGCCGCAGGGCTGCGTCCCTTTGGCTGTTGTACCTGGCCTGCTGAGGCAGCACCAATAACAGCAGTGTCGTCTCCAACAGCTGCCCAGGAAGGCAGGTAGGCAGTAGGCCAGCCTGGCTTCGTGACCAAGGTCAAAACCAGCCCTGGAGAGGGTGTTTTCTAACTGGGGGGGGAGTTCACCATCACCAGCTGATGGGAGGGGTTAAACCCCAGGTGGTGGGCTGGCAGACAGACAGGTGGAGTAGGGGCACTGGAGGAATGGGTTGATGAGCAGGAAATGGCCTATGGAGAGAGGAGCTGGTGGGTGGGCACCCCAGGGAGTGGGGAGCAGGAGCTGGGCCTGGTCTCCTGTAACCCACCCCGGTTTTGTTTCTCCAGCTTGGGCTTCAGCTACCTCCAGACAGGTGTGAGAGGGGTGCTCTGGTGTTTCCACCATTGCCTCAGCAAGCTCAGGGTAAAAACTCTGCTCCGGAGACGCCCAGGGCTCGGGCGCTGGGTAAGTTGCTCCCCAGACTCTGGACCCGCTTGTGGCCGCTGCCCTTTCTTTCCCATAGTCCTCCAGGGCTCCCTATTGCCTCATCACCCCCTTGGCCCCACTGGCCTCTGGGTTTGGGGCTTCTGGGGTCTGGGCTGCAGGAGGCAGTGAGCGGGGACAAACAGAACCACGGCTCTCAGAGCCCATCCTGCCTTTGCCTGGCAAACAGGACCTTCCGTCCCAATTAATCTCCCCCTGCTGCCCCCAAGGACTACCACCTACTGTTTCCCCTTGTACTGGGGGCGTGGGTGTGCTCTTCTCACCTGGTCCCACCTTTGCCCCTCGGCCTCAGGGTCCCAACTCCCTTCCCCTGGTCACTGTTCCTCTGGGCTACTTCCTCAGGGAGCGAGTGAGGGACCCCCGGGACTGAACCCCTTTGGGGACTCCTGGAAGCGCTGGGCTGTGGTCCTCACTGACCCCCTCTTGCAGGTGGTGCCCCACCAGGTGTGTGAACAGGTGCTCCCGTTGACGCTGCTGGTGCTCCTCGGCATGGTGCTCCACCTCCTCCTGCCCAAGTGACGCCACCGGGGAGCGAGGGTGGGGCTGGCCCCCGCCCCAGACTGCCACCCTGGTGGTGGCGGCCGGCCTTGGTGCCAAGTTGTGCTTTGTGATTTTTTAACTTGTTGCTTTAGAATGATCCCTTTTTTATATCTACCCCCCACGCCGGGCAGTGCTGGGCCGCTGTCGAGACGTCCTTCTGTGGAGTTGTTTTGGGGAGGTTGTGTTTTAGAGAAATGAATTCCTAGTGCCCCTGTGGCCGTTACTGGTTAGCGGCCAGCATCCAGGCCTGGCTGGGCCTTGCCCTCCTCCGGCCTCAGCCCTCTGAAGTGGCCCTCCCTCCAGGGTGGACAGCAGGGGTAGTGCTGGCCACACCCTGTGTCCGGGCTCCCGGAGAATCTGCTGGACAGATGTGGTGGGCTGGGGAGAGTGGAATAAACTTGTTTGTAGCCAGTCTCGGGTCCTCTCTGGGGGGTGCAGTGTCCGCGTTGGCCCGGTCATGCAGCCTTCGGCTGGACCTCAGCGCCCATCGTGTCGTTTGTCCAGCGTGGGGCAGAAGCCCGGTGGTGGTGATGGTGCGAGGCCTGCGCTGGGCTGCTAATCCCAAGGTCAGCAGTTCAAAACCT
This sequence comes from Echinops telfairi, assembly GCF_000313985.2. Classification (NCBI taxonomy): domain Eukaryota; kingdom Metazoa; phylum Chordata; class Mammalia; order Afrosoricida; family Tenrecidae; genus Echinops; species Echinops telfairi. The sequence goes on along the minus strand of NW_022103898.1, from coordinate 7,180,113 downwards.
CCAGCTGCTCCACAGGAGATAGATGGGGCTTTCTACTCCCATAACGTTCGTCTCAGAAACCCACAGGGGCAGTTCTATGTCCTGTGGGGTCCAGTGAGTAGGACCTGACTCGACGGCAGTGAATTTGGAGGAGCAGACTCAGAGAGGCCTACGTCACACAGGTACACAGGAAGGGAAAGTCCCTGTCCCTGGCTCAGGCGTCAGGCTGGAGGCGTCTCCTGATCACACAGCTGCAGGGACTGAAGAAGTCAACATTGGCGGGTCAGGGTCAGACGGCAGGCAGGCTTCCGGGCCCAGGTTCTTAGTGGTTTGGCAGCGAAACAGTCACAATCCCCCATGATCGGAGATCTGCTATAGAGTCAAGTGAAAGGAGGTTTTCTGGGTGTGGCTTGCTTCCAATGGATGTGGATGCTGCAGACAAGCTTGCTTGCTTTTTTGCCGGGAGGGCACAGGAGTGCCCAGTTTCTCTACTCTAGGGAGGCGCCACCCTGCCCTGGGGGTTGCCTGGCTATCAGAGGGGCTCTGCTGTGTTGCGGGTTCTGGAGCCTGGAGGAAACCCAGCCCCCGCCTCAGGAAACTCATGTTCTAGTCGGGGACACAGAAACGTGTACGTGAGCGAGCTACGTGTGCCATGAGGCCAGTGCTGGACACACCCAGGGCTGTGGGTATGAGATGATCCTGGAAAGGGAAAGTCCTCTCTGGCCACGGGGACAGCAAGGACAAAGGTCCTGGGATCTTGCCCGGAGAGCCCTAGACCACAGCAGGGTTCTCAACAAAAGTGGAAGTGGACCGAGCTTCAGAGCTCCAGGGCCACCTCTAGGGCTGGGGGGTGTCTGAGGGCTCAATAACGGGCAGGACGAGGGAGATGGGAGGAGACGGCCTCTCCCCACTGCATGGGGAGGAGGTGCCCGGCCAGGTCTCAGTCAGCTCGAGGAACTTGGGCCTTGGTCAGCCCTGGTGGCCTCGATTTTCCTCAGAGCCAAGGCAACTGTCACCTGGGCCAGCAGTCTGAGGTTTTATTCCAGAAGGTTCCTTCTACAGTCCCCGAAACACCAGATCCTCCAATCCCAACCCACCGGGACCTAGGCCACCACTGTCCTTGCAGCCTGCATCGAGCAGATGGGGACAAGGATGTAGGGGGGGACCCCAAGGGAAATAGAGGCTCAGGCCTGGGGAGGGACGCAACCACAGTGTCCCAAGCACCAGGTCCTCCGACCTAAAGGGGACCCACAGCCCCCATCATGCAGGCAGTGGTGTTGGCGACCCTGAGGATACGGGTGGCTGCCCCAGAGCATCCTCCACAGGTGGCCCTTCCCGCACAGAGTCCACAGGAGCTGGGGCAGGAAGGGGCCCAGCGGAGGAGAGCAGACCTCCACACCTGTGGTTCCTGCTCCCTGCGCTTCAGTAAGATGACCGCTTCCCGGACTCCTCCTTGGGGGACACACGCTCTGCTCCTTCCTGCAGCCTGGAGCAGTAGGCGGCCCACACAGGAACCATCCCAGGCCCCAACGGGAGTACCCCACTCGGCAGTACCCCGATTCCCCCAACTTGGGGGGTTTCTTCCCTGGAGTTGCCGTGGCCCTAACACCATCCCGCCCCGCCCACCTCCCTGCAGCCTGTGGAGAAGGGCCCTCTGTGGCCAGTGGGGCGGCGTCTCCAATGAGCTCAATAGCCCTCTGCGTGTCCGTCAACACCTCGCTCTTGCCCGTCGGTGCCCACAGGGTCCCTGTATACACCTACTGAAAACGGCTTTCTCTGCACAGTGCCAGCCGGGTAAGGGTTTCCTAAAACAGCCACTGAGACGAGATGCCACCAGGCAACTTAGACAGACTCGTTTAATGGAGCGGGAGGGCAGCATCACCCACGCTGCTGCCTGGCACGCTCCTGACCGGGGTGCTCTCTGTGGCCAGAGCAGCCCTGGGGGGACGAGGTGCCGACACAGCGCTAGCGTGAGCCCAGCCGCCCTTCTGACGCTGCCGAGACCAGCTGGGAGCCTGGGCTCTCTCAGTCTGCTCCTGGGTGGTGGCAGGCCGCTAAGCAGGGTGACAGAAGAAGAGGCTGGCTGGCCCATGACAGCGACCCTGACCCTGAGAACCACCTGCCGTGGGCAATTTCCAGAGCAAGAGCTGGAGCAGGACAAGCTGGCCGAGGCCCGGAGACCCACCGGAGTCTCACCATCAGGGACGGGCCTGTCACAGAACGCTCCTGCCCCACGCTTGATGTGGCGGCTTCGGCCCCTTGATGCCGGTGCTCCTGTCCCTACGCATCTGGGGCCTCGTCGGTGTCCACGTCCACGTCCACGTCCACGTGGCTGTAGGACTTCCAGGCCTGCAGGTTACAGCTCCTGAGAATGGTGCCCAGCTGCCTCCCTGGGCCCACCTCGAAGGTCCTAGGGAACTGGATGCCCTTCTTTCGCTCGTAGATGGCGTGCATGGTCTGCTCCCACTTCACGGGGGAGACCAGCTGCTCAGCCAGCAGCTTGGCGATGTGCTTGGGGTTCCGGTACCGGGTGCCGAGGACGTTGGAGTAGACGGACACCAGGGGCTCCCTCAGGCTGATGGTGCTCAGCAGCTCGGCCAGGGGGGCCACAGCTGGCTCCATGAGGCGGGTGTGGAAGGCCCCACTCACGGGCAGCAGCCTGGCGCGCCGGAAGCGGTAGCGAGAGGCGTGCTTCTGGAGGAAGTGCAGTGCCTGGCGGGAGAGGGGAAAGGGTTAGGTGTGTGTGTAAAACAACACCCACAGACACATCTCCTGGGCCCGGGGCAAGAGGCAGCCCCCTGGCCACTGCACCTTTCCTATACACTTGGGGGCGGGTGTGTGTGTGTGTGTGTCCCCTCCCTGCAGGGAGCCAGGCGAGGCTGTCAGCACCATCTTTCCGCCTCCTTGTGCCCCTGTGACTCGGGCCCCAGTGAAGTCCTCTCACCATCTGTCCAGCCTCCTCCTCCTGCTACTTACACACCCCCAGACAGCAGGCCGGGACCCTCCCTGCCGACGAGCCTGCAGCCTCCACAAGGGACTTCATGTGGTCTTTACTCGACCATGGCAGCTGGTCGCCATGGGACCCCAGGGCTGCTGGACAAGGGTACACCTGCTTGGCCATGAGGGCCGTTACCCCGTAGAGGCCTCATTAGGGACCTGTAGCCCACACGTCCCAGGTGTAGGGTGGGGTGGGGGGGATGAGCATAGGAGGGGCCCCGAGCTGCTTCTTCCACCCTCCCTCTCATCTTCGGAATGGGCACACGGCCAGCCCATCTGACCTGAGTCTGTGCCTGCTGGGAAGATCCAGGCACAGCATTGAGCACACTGGGCTCTGGCTCGGCCTGGTGGCGCCATGGGTTGAGCACTGGACTGCTAACAGGAAGGGCAGCAGATGAAGTTGCTGTCACTGCTCGGCTTGCAATGCCCAACAAGCCTGCTTTCCCAGAATCCCTCGGCCGTGGTCACCCTCGCCTGGGTGTGGGTCCCCAAGCCTCCACTTAAGCCCTTCTCAGAATGGGTCTGAACCCAGCTGACAGAGCCGGACACTCGGAACTGGTTCCACATCTGCACAGCTGTTTAGGCAGCGGCTCTTTCTGCAGGGGACACAACCCCGGGGCCTGCCATGGGGTGGTCCCATCAGGGTCTGCTAAAAGATGTCCGGTGTACGCCTCAAATCTCTCCCCGCTGCAAGCTGACTTCCAGCCAGAAACACCCCTCACCCTCTCCTGCCTGCCCAGGTGCCACCTGTGTGCCCACCAGGAGACTGCCACCAGCCTTCCAGGGCCTCCCCAGCCACACTGTGGCAAGGCAAAGGGGTGAGCTACATGGGGTGTGTGTGTGTGTGTGAAATAAGGCCCGGCAAGATCTGGGGATGGGCCCGAGACGGCAGTGGATGAGCGTGCAGCAGTGACGTTTCACTGCACTGTGGCCTGTGAGGGTGCTGAGAAAACGTGGGGCACGGGGTGAAGGCCCAGGCAGGTGCAGTGCGCAGGAACCCGCACCAGCCGACTCACTCTTCATTGCCTGCCGCCATGGGCTCCCTCTGGTCCACGGAACCCAGCGCTCTGCGGAGCACAATGGGCAGTGGGCCACCCTCCCCCCTCCCCCCACTCGAGGCCAGGGTGCACAGGCAGCAGAGTTCGGTGGAAGGGATGCCCCGGCCCCTCTGCCAGGGCTCCATAGGCTGGCTGTGCCTCAGAGCAGAGTGTTCTGGGCTACGTGGCCCCGTCACTGCCCTTGGCCCACCAGCCATGTCCTCTTGGTCAGCCCGCCCCCATCCTGTGCGCTGCCCAGCCGTGCCCTGAGAACAGTGGGGGTGCTGCCCTGCGGGGCCTTGTGGACACAGCCACCTCCTTTCCAGGCCATCAGGGGAGATGAGAAGCTGGCTGGGACTGCTCTTCCCAAGCTCCCCCCTCACTGGTGGTTCTCAGTAATGGGGGGCAGGGGAGAAATACAAGGACCCCTGCTCACGGACCCCTGGAGGGATCAGACTTGGGTGCAAAGTCCCACCACCGTCTGGCACATGTCCCGTGCTGCCCCAGCTTCCTCCTGTAAAGCGTGAGGAAGACCTTCATCCACAAGGCAAGGGCTGGCTCTTAGGACAAACCAGGACACAAAAGGAAGACCCTGGCCCTGACCAGGCGGGCATGAAGCAGGTCCCAGGACAGAGAACCCTTGCCATCGCGGTCCTGCCCCTTTGTCCTCTTTGACAAACGTGTCCTTCAGGCCCTGACCTGTCCCTGTGCTCCCTGACCCCAGAGCTGGCCAGTTCACAGGCTGTCCTGATAGGGCAGCAACCACGGTTGGCTCAGCACAGGACGGTTGGCTCAGCACCAGGAAACGGTGCTGCTGGAGAAGCACTGGGGGAGGGACAGAGTGAAGAAAATGAATGTGAGAACTCGGGGGCCAAACGCGCCCTAAGCCACAGGCAGGCAGCATGACTGGAGGGCCCCCAGAAAGACACCTGAGCCACAGGTGGGTGGGACCAAGGGACTGCTTGCCCCTCCGCCCCCAAAAGGAGCTTGCCCTCCTCCCCACTGGCAGCAGCCGTACCACAGGGGTCCTAGGGAAGGCCTGGTCCCGTCAGTGCAGTCCCTTCCCGGTGTGAGCCGGGCGAGGAGCTAGGCTCGGGTCCCGGGAAGGTGTGTGGACTTGGGACAGCCCCCCAGCACCCCCTGTAGGGCTATTCCTCCCACTCTCTAGTTGATGGGTCACCCCGGCTGGCAGGCCAGCTCCGCAGCCTGGGGTCGTGGTAGTCCTGCCATCAACACCCACCTCCAGGTGTCCGGAGACCACCCTGCAGTGGGGAAAGAGGTAGCTGGCTACTTCACACACGGGGCTCTCTATGCCCAAGGACTCGCAGTGCTGCCGGGCTTCCAAACAAGCGGTGTTGAACCTGGACTCCGGCTGGCCCAGGACGGACAGCATCCCACTGGGAACGGCGTCCGAGGCCGCCTGCATGGCCTCTGCCCGGATCTTCACTGCATACAAGCCTAGCGGGAGAGAAGGGAGGGGGTCAGGGCACCGGCTGGGGTGTGTGGCTCGGCCCTGAGAGATAGGTGGCACTGCTGTTGGGGGACACTGACCTTGGGGTGACTGCCAACCTGCCTCTCTCACACCTGCAGGAATACAGGCCCCCCACACCCCCGCCACTGCTGTCACACAAGCAGGCACACACACAACCTCTCTTTCAAATACACATACAATCTCATACACAGGAACACAAACTTGCACACAATTTCTCTTTCAAATGCAGGCACACACAACCAGTTGCTGACAATCACAATGTCACTCACATATGTTCATGTGCAATCCTTCCCTCACATTACACGCTCACACACAATGTCTCATAAACAATGTCTCATACACATTTCTCTTTCTTTTTTTTATATCATTTTATTGGGGCTCATACAACTCTTATCACAATCCACACACATACATCAATTGTGTAAAGCACACATAGATTTGTTGCCCTCATTATTCTCAAAACTCACTTTCCGCTTGGGTTCCTGGAATCAGCTCACATTTCTCTTTCAACTACACGCAAACACACTTGCACACAATCTCAACAACACACACTTACACACTCTGTGGCATGTGGCACAAAGGCATTTAGTTTGAGACGTAACCCCACCACTGAAAACCCAGGCGCTGCCCGTGCCACCCTGCAAACTAATTCATGAGGTTCCTGCTGTCAACGCTCAAGGCCAGCTTGGTGTTTGGAGTGATTCTCGACTGGGGGTGACTTTGTCTCTCCCGGGGGACAGGAATAGACATCACGCCCCACAGAGAAGAGGTGGACCCTGTGGAGGCTCTATCTCCCTTGCTCAGCTCCACAGTCCACACTCTGGAAGCAGCGGTCAGTACATCACATGGCAGGTTGCAGTGAGCAAGCCCCCTGCAAAGACCTCTTCAAAGAGTCTAGCGTAGGTGGACCTGCCCCAAACCACGGTATTTCTCATCACCTCAAACGCACTGCACAGGCACATGCGCCAGTCTATGGAGAAAGGCATCCTGTTAGGGGAAGTGGAGGGGCAGGACAAAGGGGGACCCCTCAACCCGATGGACTGACACAGAGGCTGCCATCGTGGGCTTGGGCATAGGAACAGTCATGAGGGCAGCGCAGGACCGGGCAGTGTTTTCTTCTGTCGCGCACGGGCTCGCTGTGAGCGGGAACCAGCTTGACGGTCCTTCACAACAGCTTAAGCACGTGCCACTGGACAGTGGGTGAGAAAGACGGGCGGGGGAGGTCACTGCATCTGACTGCAGTGCAGGTGAAGCATGGACACCGACAGCCCCACGGCGGACAGACAACGGTCTGTCTTTCTTGCAAGAAGTCCAACCGGAATGGTTCTGAGGAGGTAGGTGGACAAGACGTCACCTCGTGTACTTTGGACAAGCTATTGGGAGAGACCGGTCCCTGGAAGGGGCACCGTGCTACATGGA
>NW_022103898.1:7170880-7172172 GCF_000313985.2 Echinops telfairi | reverse complement strand
GGGGCATCTTCTTCTCAGGGAGCCTCACCTGCCTCCTGGGGAGCAGCTGGAGGATTTGAACCACTGACCTACTAGTTGGCAGCCCTACACGGTCGAGTTTTAAAAGGATGTGCGGACATGAATGAGGCGTTCATCAGCAGAGCTGTCTGGCCGTCGTCAGCAACAGTCTGAAACTGGGAGAGTGGTCTGGCTCAGGAGTCAAGACCCGTTTGCCCGCTTTTCACGGGCCTGAGGTCAACGAAGCCCCAGACCCCAGGCCGGGTCGGACCAGACCTGACCGTCGCTGGGCCTGAGGCTGGCCAAGCAGGTGGATCAAAGGGACACACAGCAGAAGATCTTTGGTGTAAGGGGATGCCTGCTATTGGGGTCCCAGCACCACCCCGTCCATCGGCCTCCTTTACAACTCCGCCCAGTGGGCCACTATCATTCCGGCAGTGGCCTGTGTTCCCAGAGTAGCCAGCCTGGAGCCAAGCCCTTCCCTGTTACCTTCAGAAAACTCCATGGCTCCCGCAAACACCAGGGCTGCAAACTCCCCCACGCTGAAGCCGGCAGCAGCCACGCAGTTCTCGATGACCTGTGGCAACAGAGCAGGAGGTGAGGCCGAGATGGCTGCAATGCGCGAAATCCGGACTCAGAACTGGGAGGGGCCGGGGACTCAGTGTGCAGGTCAGCTGGCAGGGGCTCCAGCTGGACGGGACACACAGACAGTGGCTTCCACGATCACCCAGTCCTTTCCCAGCAGGGCAAGGGCAGATAGCACCCCTGGACCACTGATGCTTCAGCCCGGCCTCGCCTTCACCTGGAGCTGACCCCGGGCCCACCCACTGCAATTTCAAACGTAAGCCATCTCAATCCTTCTCTGCCCTCCCAATGTAAAGTCACATCCCTGCTGCCAGTCTCACACCCGGCTGTCCCCCTCCTTTCCTGTACGCCTTTACCGTTAAGGACCCGTGGGTGAGGCCTCAGTGCTAACTTCAAGGGGTGCCTTTAGAACCTACCAGCCACTCCCCAAGACCAAGACGAGGCTGGCTGCTCCCTTAAAGATTTAATTACAGCCTCGGAGACCCTATATGGGTCGCTATGCGTTGGAATCGGCCAGGTGGCAGTGGGTGGGTGGCACCTTGAACCACCTCACTTACAGAGCAGATGCGTGACTGTCTGTGCCCCTGTGCTAGGCTGCAAGCTTCCGCAGGGCAGGGGCCCGCGTTTACTTCTCAGCCGGGCCGGGCACCGGGTGGGCGCGCGGTAAGAAGCAGCGAGCGGCTGGGTGCCGGGGCGCCTCGGGGCTCACC
>NW_022103898.1:7164012-7169994 GCF_000313985.2 Echinops telfairi | reverse complement strand
GATCGGCAGTTCGAAACCATCAGCTTCTCAGCGGGAGAAAGACTGAACTTTCTAATCCCATAAACAGCGACAGTCTCAGAAACGCACAGGGGTGGTCTCTATGCGTTGGCACAGCTCCATGGCCGTGAGTTTGGTTTGGAGTTGGGGGACCTGCTCTAGGAGCCCTGGTGGTGTTGTGGTGACTCCTGGGGCTGCTAACCTCAAGGTCAGCAGTTTGGAACCACCAGCTGCTCCGAGGGAGAAAGATGAGGCTGTTCTACTCCCGTAAAGAGTTCCAGCCTCAGACACCCACAGAGCTAGGTGTGCCCTGTCCTGTAGGTAGCTATGGGTCGGAACCTTCGAGATGGCAGTGAGTTTGGCTTCGTTTGAGAACTCCCAAGGCTGTAAATGTTTACGGGTCCCTCTCCTGGATTGACTGATGGGTTCGGAGCGCTTTGCCACCGTGTCTCTGTCGGACCCTTTGAGCCATCAAATTAATATTTATTCCGACATAAAGTCACATTCTCACATGCGAAATACAGTTGAAAATAGACATCTGACTTAGATATCTTTTGCCCACACACCCAATATTAGCAGTAAAACCTTAATCCACACACACACACACACATATACACACACTCACCAAATAAACAGTAAAATGATTCACTTGTGTTTCCACTGGGAACTGCAGAACTACATGACAACATTGTTTACCAGGTTTTAATTTCCTGGTTAATAAAAGTGTTAAGAACAAGGAAACTGGGGCCCAGGTTAGCAGTTTTGCAAACCCCCTTGTGACAAAGCACAGGTGTGCACCCTAAGGTAGCTCGGAGTTTCTCTGATGGAAGGTTCATTGCTCTTGCTTCCAGAGAGATGTGGTGCCTTTTACACCAAAGATGTATGCAAATCAGTGGCTCCTTTCTGCCACTTGAGAGACCTCTTCACCTCCTGTCAGCTGATCTCGGTAAGGGGACAGAGTTCAATCAATCACCCAACAGCTGGATCTGTTCTCCTTCTCTCTCTTTATAAAAGAACCCCATTGCACGCGGCCTTCATGTGGCCATGTGCCTGTGTGGGGCCCACCAGCTGCTCTGTGGGAGATAGGTGGGGCTGTCTGCTCCTAGTAAGGCCAACAAGATGGCAATAGGTTTGTGATGTGAAGGAGGCATTTGTGTTAATGAGCAGGATGCCATCTTCCTGGTGAGGCTGTATCTTGAGTAACTCTCTTTTGAGATAGAAAAGAGTTACTTAAATAAGACAGTGGAAGAGGGACCTCCTAAGGCTAAGAAAGAAGGGCTGGGAGCAGATCTGGGGTACTGTTAGGGCAGGAGCTCCTGGGCTGAGAAACTCCTAGACCCAGGAGAAGGTCGATGACAAGAACCTGTCCCCAGAGCTGACCAAGAAGAGAGACGCCTTCCTCAGGAGCTGGTGAACTGAGTCTGGACTTCTACCCACCTAATTTGGGAGAGAATAAATTTCTGATTGTGAAAGCCACCCACTTGTGTTGTTTCTGTTACAGCAGGACTAGATAACTGAGACACCGACGAGGCAAAACTAAACACATGAGGTGCTTGTGGCCCACCAAGGGGATCAGATAGCTTGCAAATAATGTAAACAAGGTGCATGGTGCCTTTGTGGAGAGGAGGTATGCAAATAAGGTGTATGGAATCCTAAGGAGGGGACTGGTCAGTTTTGACATCTGCTAGCCTCACTGCGGTGAGGACAGCAGCGATTGGGTTGGCAGGTTTACAAGGAGAGGTTTACCGGGAGGGGAGTTCGGAAGGAGGACAGTGTAACCCAGAAGACGGCAGGAGTTGAGGGCTGGAGATAGCTGTAGTGGGACGGCAAGTCTTCCTGAGAAGGGGCTTGCCAAGGCCTGGCTGCAGAGGGCAGGACGAAGCCTTCCTGATGAAGAACTGTGAGGAGGTCCTGGGGGAGGGGAGGCGAGGGGGCCGCTGGTGCCAGGGCATTGATGGATATAAGAATGACTGAAGCATTTTAGAATTGATTGTGATGATGGCTGCTCAACTGTTTTAAAAATACATTTAAACCACTGAATTGTAGGGCATATTAATTATACCTCAAAAAACCTTTTAGAAACCAATACTTAAAGTACGTTTAAAAAGCTATCGTTGAAATCTGAGGGATAAGACGCTGTGTCATGAAATAAGAACAAGAAGCTATTCTTTTTAAAAGAACATTCAGAAAACGAAAAAATCGTTTCTTGAACATATAAAAATAGGATAGTAGAATTGATCAGACAAAAAGAAAAAATTTAATAGAAGGCCAGGAAGAGAAAGTTGAAAAAAGGCCAAGAAAACAAAATGAAACCATGAATGACTTATTGAATGTAAAACTGATGATGTTACCCAAGTGTGATAATTAGGTTTATTGTGTCAACCTGGCCAATAGGAACATGTGGGATTAATTAGGTCACAGTTTGATTGCAGGGTAAAGAGATAAATAGCTCTGAAAGGCCACAAACACACACCCCCCCTTGCTCTCTGGTGATCTGAGTGTGCTGGAGCGTGGAGTGCTGCTGCTTTAGCTAGTTCTCTGCCTCAACCTGTGAGCTACACCACCTGTGGGCCAGGCCAACCTGCAGATCCTCGATTGAGCTTGAGGCTGATGGATTCCATCGCCTTGCATTGTTTGTGTTCGGCCATCCAGGCCTGCTTCCCTAAGCTCCCAAGCCACTAACTGTTGGTGACCCACTCTGCTGCTTGCTGCCTGTGGACAGACTCTGCTTGCCTTGCCCCAGGGAGGACTCTGCTGTCTGCTTCTTTGACCTTGGACCAGGCAGCCCACATGAGTTGAAGGACTTCAAGAATATTAACTGTTCCACGGAAGTGAACCCTCTGTACTGCTGGGTGGACTAATTAGCTGTTATATTCCTTCTCGCTGTATAAACCTAGCTATCGAGCTATAAAATCATAAGTGTCCTGGTTTCATTTCTCCAGAGAACCTTGCCTAATGCACCAAGTCACAATAAAAAGTCAAAAAGGAAAAGAAAAGGATAAAGACATGAAAAGTTGGAAAGAAAAGAAAAGTAGAAGGCCAGACCAAGAGGTCCAGCAATCTGAGAAACAGGAACTGCAGAAAGAGAAGGGAAGAGATGGAGGAGAGGAAATCATCGAAGAAGCCATTAAGAACATTTCTAAGAGAGAGAGAGAAAAAAAGGCTGGACATTTCCAGATGGAAAGGGTCTAGTGAGTGCTAGCCCAGATGAAAAGAGACTCACCTAGGGTAAGAAACCTCAGAACTCTTAAAAGATTCCAACAAGAGCAACAGAGGTCACACAGTCCCAAGGCTCAAGGCCCAGCTGGGCTTCAGTCCCCCCAAATCAACATGGCCGCTGGAAGACATGGTCCCAAAGGAAGATCATGGCCAACTTGGGAGCCTTACTCCGCCAAGCATTAAGCAAGCGTAGGGATGGAAGGCAAGATTTGCAAAGTCCCACCTGAAAGTGCACTCCTTCTGAGGGTCTCCAGGAGAACGGACTCAACACAGTCATGTGCAAAGTGGGAAATGAGGCTCCAACCGGGAGGAAAGTCAAAGCCATCCCCGGGGTGATAGTGTACACAGGATGACATGGGTACCAGGCCTGCAAGACCACAGTCCAGACAGGAGCACAGTGACTCTAGTTATAGATGTGTTGAAAGGGCCACCAAGCTCCCCACTGCCTGTTGAAGAAGAATGGACTGCCGGCGGAAGAATGGTCCAGATTCTTGTCTGCACTGGGTTGGTCTCGATCATGACCTCAAGGAGCCTGGACTAAGGGGCCACTCGATCCTTCTGGAATTGTCCAACTTCCCTCTCCCCCTCGAAGCTCAACAGAGGGCAGTAAACTCCAAAGCAAGAACAACTCGGTCAAGGCCATACCCCAGTCCTGCCTCTCCCAGGGACTCTTGTCAACCACCGGGGACACTGGGGTCAGTCTTACTCTGTCCAGGGACTCTGTTCAGATGTTCCTTCCCAGGAGTCTTCTGGTTTGACAGAGGACTCCCCCCACCTCTCCCCAGTCAGGCTTTCAAAGCTAATCAATACATTGATCAAGGAAACATACCTAGGTGTATTAATACAACTCCAAAGCAAAACATGGGCACATCCCACCCAAAGTCAAGTTAGACATCGTCTCTGGAGTGGGTAGGGAGGGGTCATTGGAGAAGGCACTCCGGGGCCCCTGGGGCACAGACCCTGTTCTGTGATTATCCTGGGACGTGGGCCCCTGGGTGTGTGTTGACTATGATTTTTAAATGGTGTGTTGCTGCTAGGGCCTAATGAGTTTTGACTTATTTCAATCCTGTGTGACACAACTTCCCTGTCTGGTTTTTCAGGTGGCAGAGCGGGTTATGGACAGGACTTCCTTCCAACTTCAAGGTCAGCAGTTCAAAACCACCTGTCTCTCTTCAGGAGGAAGAGGAGGCTTCCTACTCCCTTAAAGAGTTACAGTTTCAGAAGCCCACAGGGGCAGCTCTCCCTGGTCTATAGGGTCACTGAGTCAGCATCGACTCGATGGCAGTGAGTTTGGGTTTGGGGGTTGATCGTTCCGGGAGCAACCAGCTAAGTCTTCCTTGCACAGAGCCGCTGGGTGGGCTTGAACCACAGATGTGTCCATTAGCTACTGGCTGCTTAACACATGTACCACTAGGATTCTTTTTTAAAGTGTGCACCTCAATGTTATTCATGTAGATGAAACGGTTCACAGTTTTTTGAAAACCCACGCAGGCACATATTTGTTCATGCAGAAAGAGGTTTCTGATGGACGAAAACTGATTACGAAATTGTCCACTTTTGGGGGGAGAGAAACAGGGGTGTGTGCTTAGAAAAGGCAAGAAAGTAGAGGATGGGAGAGAGTCCTCATTTTTTCTTTTTACTTGTCTCTATGTATATATACAAAGGGAGCCCTGGTGGTGTAGTAGTTATGAGTTGGGCTGCGAATCCTGACGTCTGCAGTTCGAAACCACCAGCCGCTCTGTGAGAGAAAGGTGAGGCTTTCGACTCTGGTTAAGAGTTACAGTCATGGGAGCTCACAGGGACAGTTCTACCCTGTCCTATAGATAGCCACGAGGCAGAATTGACTTGGGGGCAGTGAGGTTAAGAGTTTATGTAGGTACACTGGAGCCCATTGGGCTGCGATCTGCATGGTCGGCAGTTCAAAACCACCAGTAGGTGGAGAAAGACTGGGCTTTCTACTCCAGTCAACAGTGACCGTCTCAGACCCCCACAAGGGGTCACTCGGAGTCAGTCTTGGCTCAATGGCAGTGAGGTGGCACAGTGGGTGACAAGTTCAGCTGTCAGCTGTCAGGTCAGCAGTTTGAATCCACCAGCTGCTCCCAGAAAGATTACAGCCTCAGAGGACCCAAGGGATCGCTTTGAGAACTGACTCGATGGCAGGGTGCTTCGGGTTTGGGGCGTTCTAGGACTATCTATCTATTTATAGCTTTGTTATTGTGCATTGGGTGGAGGTTTGCAAAGGACACGCTCCATTTTCCATGCAACAAGTCAAACACATTTTGTTTCATCTCACTCATTGCAATCCTCGAAATGGACCGTCCCTGGACCCGGTCCCTCCCTGTACTCCTCCTGTTCTAACCCTTGCGAAAGTTGGCCCTGGGCTCAAGCTGTCCCCCTGCTCTTCAATGGTTGATTATTCTAAGCCTTGGGACCTGCTGCTTGACTGAAGACTAAGCCCCGGGCAGGCGCAGAGCCGTCCGTGCTGGCAAGGTTCGGGGCTTCGGCAGCAGGCCAGATAATCACCCCTCTGCTCTTCCGTGTCTGTTGCCCCATTTTGCAGGTGGGAAACGCGAGGTTCAGAGATCTGCCCAAGGACACACGGCAGGGGCCTGGGCACCTGGGTGAGTCCGCCCTGCGTCCAGCAGACCCCGTAGGGGGGAGAAGTGGCCAAGAGGCCGCTTGTGGGCAAAGGGGCAGCGGCATAAGAGCGCCTCCCAGGGGAACGGTGGCTGGGGAAACGCAAGCGCCCGCGGGTGCCCAGCGACA
>NW_022103898.1:7160961-7162789 GCF_000313985.2 Echinops telfairi | reverse complement strand
CTGTGGGTTTCCAAGACTGTTACTCTTTAGAGGAGTAGAAAGTACCATCTTTTCTGGAGGAGCAGCTGGTAGTTTCAAACTGCTGACCTTGAGGTTAGCAGCCCAATGCTTAACCACTACACCACCAGGACTCCTACCTGAGCCCCCAAAGGGAGTCCCAACCGGAATGTCTACTACCCAAGGGAGTTCTTTGAACTAGAAGAAACAGAGGCTAAACCCACAGATGTCTGCCCCAAAGTTCATCGCTGCAGTGGGAGCTAGAGTTTGGACCCATGGGGTCTGATCCTAGCCCACTGCCTGCCCCTCCCACTTTGAGAGCCACTTCCATTTTCTTCCAAGGTGTGAGTGTGAGTGTGAGAGCATGAGTGTGTGAGACTATTAAGTGTGTGAGTGTGAGAATGAGAATGTGAGTGTATGAGAGCGTGAGACTGTGAGTGTGAGTGTGTATTTGAGAATGTGCATGTGAGAACCTATAAGTGTGAATGTGTGAGTGAATGTGAGTGTGAATATGAGAGTATGTGTGTATGTGAGTGCCTGAATGTGAGTGTGTGAGTGTGTATAAGAGTGTGTGTGTGTGAACATGAGTGTGAGTGAGCATATAATTCTGTGAGTGTGTGTTATGAGAGTGAGTGTGTATATGAATGTGTGAGTGTGTAGATGTGAGTGTGTGCGTGTCCTGCTGGAGGTCTTGGCAGTGGGCTCTCAGGGTGTGGTGAGGACTTCGCTGAGAACTTTTCCTTAAGAGCAGGTTGCTTTTTCGTTTTACTTTGGACCCTGTGTTTCTTCTAACCCTGGCCTTTGGTGGTGCCATCAGTACCCAAACCTTTGCTCTTTGTTGGCTCAAGCAGAACCCATCCCCACTGGTTGGTCCCCAAGGCCCTTTCCAAGTCCTCCCTGGTGGATTCTTCCAGAACTTTCCCTACCCAATGGTTACTTTCACAATTGATATGTTTTACAAGGTTTACCAGGAGAAGGATTAGCCCTGAGTCCCTTCAAGAAAGAAGATATTCAAACAAGTCCCTGCAATGGGATGAGATGAGGTCTGGGGTGGCTGAGCTGGGACCTGCCCGGAGGAGAGGGTTCAGAGAAAAGGCAAGACCTCAGAGAAAGAGGCTCACTGGCGAGCCCAACCCCCATTTCACAAGCAGTGGCACAGAGGCTAAGGAGGTGGAATTGGCTGCCCTTGGGCTGAAGCAGGCCTGACGCCCACGAGTTGGCACTGAGGGTGAAGAGACTGACTGGCCCCTTCTGGGGCTGGGCAGACGGCTGGCAGCTGGGCTGGGGTGGGGTAGAGTGGGGAGCAACCAGCAGCCCTCTCCACCCTCGGCCCTGCTGGCTTTGGGCAGGTTTTATGGGCATGTTACTGATGAGACAGGAAGGCTGTGGAGGGAGGGCTGGGGTGGGAATGAGGTCAGGGAGGGCGGGAAGGGGTGGGGGGGTGGCATTTGCCCTGATGAGCCATTTCCCCTGATGGGCGGAAGCTTTGTTCCTCCAGGAGATGGGGAGAGGGGTGTGGGCTTAGGAGTCATCAAACCAAACTAAAAACAAACCCCCCTGTCCTCCAGTCCACCGTGGGTTTCCGGGAGTAGAAAGCCCAGTCCGTCTCCTGAGGAGCTGCTGGCAGTTTCAAACTGCCGACCATGCGGATCGCAGCCCAGTGCGTAACCACTGTGCTGCACGGATAGGGAAAGTTGCTCAGCTCCCTGCATCTCAGTGTTCTCACCTGGTGAATGGGACTGGTAATGAATGAAGCCCGGGCCTGCTGGGATGGGCATGTCACACAGCGGTGGCCAGCAGCTGATGTGGCCACGGTGGGCTCAGTCTTGGG
>NW_022103898.1:7156967-7160601 GCF_000313985.2 Echinops telfairi | reverse complement strand
CACCTGAGACTCATGACCCTACAGGGCAGGTTTGGTTGGGGGAAGGTTCACTGGAGCCCTTGGGCCCGGATGGCAGAGCTGTGGGTGTGACTGGGCCCCTCCCGATTGGCGGGGCACCAGCTACTAGCAGATTCACACTGCAGGGACCTGCAGAGCTGCCCGTGGAGCCTGGGGCCCGCCCACGTCCACGTCCGTAGGCCCTCGGGAGGGCACCTCCCTCTCTCACCCGAGCCCGGGCCTCTTTCAGAACGTTCCAGCCGCCGCTACAGCAGCCATGGCCCCGCCCTGGGTGCCCGCCGTGGGCTTCACGCTGGCCCCCAGCCTGGGCGGCTTTCTCGGCTCTCGCTTCGTGTACGGCGAGGGCCTCCGCTGGTACTCCGGCCTGCAGAAGCCCTCCTGGACCCCGCCCCGCTGGGCGTTCGGCCCCATCTGGGGCACGCTCTACTCGGCCATGGGGTAGGTGGGTCCCCGGGGCGGGCGGGGCCCGGCCATTCCCCTCCCTCCTCCCCGCCCCGGGACTTTCAACGTCCTTGGAGCCCTGGCGCAATCATGCCACAGGCTGGTTTGGGACCCAACAGGAAGCAGGAAAAGGGGCGGCCTTCTGCTTGCACAACCCGGCTCTCTGCTCCCGGGTCCCCGGAGAGGCGCCAGGCTCCGCGGCGTGGGTGTCAGGGTCGAGCCCGCCCCTGCGCGGCGGCGTTTAGCGGCGTGGGCGCCTCTAGCGGTGGTTTGGGCGAATAGCAGCCGCGCCCGCGGGCACAGGCGGTGCAAAGCTTTGACCCGCTGGGTTCCTGAGGGTTGGAAGAAAGGCCTGGCTTATCTAATTCAAAAAGATCAATCAATGAAAACCCGGTGGCGGCGGGCCGTTCTCTACCGACACACACCGAGCTGCCTGCCAGGCGCACCCTCACGGCCCCCATTTTAGAGGAGGGGTGCCTGGGGTTTCTAGATAGGGGGCTACAAGTAGGGACCCTGCAGGAGCTTCTCTGACATCCCAGGTCCCTCTCCCCTCCCTGGGCTCTGGCCTCCAGGGCCCCTAGGGTTGTGATGGCGGAAGGGTTGTGCAGGGCACCCCCTGGGGGCTCCCTCTGGGACTGCATCTAGGAGATGAGGTCAGCTTCCTCCCTCTTGTGTCCAGCCTTCTCCGTGTACATCACCTGGCCAGTGCAGGACAGGGCTGGGAGCCTCCCACAGTGGGCGGCAGAGGCCAGGCTGTGCGCTGGGAACTTGGATGGAGTTTAAGCCAGATCTCAGCCTGGGTGCCACCTGGCCCATGCCTCGGTCCCCTCCCCCACCTTTGCTGGCCCCAGGCCCTGCCCAGTGGGGCACCCATCACCTCCAGCC
This sequence comes from Echinops telfairi, assembly GCF_000313985.2. Lineage (NCBI taxonomy): Eukaryota > Metazoa > Chordata > Mammalia > Afrosoricida > Tenrecidae > Echinops > Echinops telfairi. The sequence goes on along the minus strand of NW_022103898.1, from coordinate 7,159,257 downwards.
ACCGGATCCTAACTCAGGCCCTGCTGCTGCCTCCCGACACTCCATCCTCCCAATGGACAGACACACACACACATACACACTCCTACCACTGAGACCCTGATGAAGCATAAAGTAGCCTCGGCTACTGCCTCTGGCCCTGGACAAGGTCACGGCTCTCATTGACAGCGAAGTCCTGGGCTCTGGGTTCAAATTCCGAGAAGTCTTGGGCAGTGACTGTCCCTCTCTGTGCCTCAGTTTCCTCCTCTGTGAAACGGCAGTGATAGTACTGCCTGACTCACACACCATCACAAGCATGGAAAGAGTTACTGCATGGGAAGTGCTAGAACAGTGCCTGGTGCACATAAGAGCTGAGAGCATTGGTCCTTATTATGGCTGGTAGTGGTGTTGCTCTCAAGACCCCCTCCCTGTGCCCAGACCCTTGCTCACCTGTGCAGTCCCCCTTCTCCTTGGTCCCCAGACCTCACCCTGCAGTCACACCCACTCAGGGTCTCCCACCTGTCTCCAAGCCACTAAAAATTCTGTTCCTTCTCTCCAGCAAACTCCTACTCATCCTCTAAGGCCCAGCCTGAACATCCTGTCTGCTGTGCAACTCCCTGCTATTTTAGGAGCCTCCTCCTCCTGTGCCTCCCCCTTCCTGGCACTGTGGACTGTGTGCCAGCCACCACCCTAAACACAGCAAACAAGCCAGCTCAAATCCCACGGCAGCCTGGTGAGGCAACCCAGGGAGGTCAAGCAACCTCCGGGAGGTCACACAGCAGTCAGTGCCTGAGCAGGATCTTTGGCTCCCCGAGGGCAGGGGCATGCCTGAGCCCTGGGCATGGCCACCTGGGCGGGGGCTCCTGGCCTCCTCCCCACGGGTGCACTGATGGCAGCTCTGTTGCAGGTATGGCTCCTACATGATCTGGAAAGAGCTTGGGGGCTTCTCAGAGGAGGCCATGGTACCCCTGGGCCTCTATGCCGGGCAGCTGGCCCTGAACTGGTCCTGGACCCCAATCTTCTTTGGCACCCACCAAATGGGCTGGGTAAGTGTGAACTTGGCCTGTCTCCCTGGGTCCTCTCTCTGGGGGGCTGTGGGGACACCACTTCTCGGATGGAATCTAAGGGCAGGGTCACCACCTGGCTCGTGGTCAGATGGCTTACAGCTCCTAGGGACTGATGGTGCAGCGCCTGTGTGTGTGTGTGTGTGTGGGGTGTGCTGTGTGAGTGTGTGTGGTGTGGTATGTGGTGTGTGTGGTGTGTGCATGTTTCCTCAGCTCTAGCTGCAGAAAGTCGGGTCACTTGGAGTTAAGACCCTGCTAAAACAAACCCACAGTCTATGCTGGCACATAGTTGCCCCATAGCACAGAGTGGGTTTCACAGACTGTGGATCTTGATGGGACCAGACTGCCTCATCTTGCTCTCGGGGCAGCTGTTGGGTTTGAACCTCCTACCTTGCGATTAGCAGCCCATGATGCCGCTAGTATTCCTGTGTGTGGGTTTAGGGGTCATTGCCCCCTCCCCCAGAAAAGTCCACCTGACATTTGGAGCCACGCCCAGGGGTGGCAGGTTGGTGGCTACCTCCCACTGTTAAATGTCTGTTTCTCTCAAGTTTTTATTTTAAAAAGAATTCAATTTTGAATTGGGAGAAGATTTACAGAATAGACACTCCATTTTCCACTCAGCCGTTCACAGGTCCCCTCAGTGCCCCCTCATGTCCTCTACTTCCTCCCTGTCTCCATTCCTCCTCCGTCCCTGACCCCTCTGGACTTTGTCCTGTGGTCACCGCTGCCCTCCTGATCTCAGACAGTGATTCTCAGGTGTTCAAACCCAGCGAGCGTTACTGTTCCCCTTACAGACCTGTCTGGGGCTTGACTGAAAACGGAGCCACAGGGTGAGTTCTGGTCCTGACCTGAAGGGGGGCGTAGGTCCAGAGTCCGGGGTTCAGGCCAGTGAGCCTGTTCTCTTTTTTTATGGTTTTGCGGTTTCGTCCGCGCTTTCTTCCCCACTCCCTTCAGAGATCGTCTGGTGGGATTCCCTTCAGAGCAGCTGGCTGGGGCAGCCGGGCACCAGCGAGTGCGTCTGGCCTCAGAGTCCTGGAGACTGACGGGTGTCCTTGATTTTGGTCACTCTTCTCTCCTCCCGATTGGGAGAGACCGGTGGCTGCGCCTGAGTGGCTTCTGCACAGAGCTCGAGTCTTGGAAACCGTCCAGCCAGAGTGTGTCCACTCGATGTCACCCCTTAGCAGGCCTTTTCCCTGCTGGCCACCTTGCTTGGACCTTGTGGGGACACCAGGAGAACAGGGCTGCCCCTC
>NW_022103898.1:7154461-7155616 GCF_000313985.2 Echinops telfairi | reverse complement strand
GGCCTGCCTGGGTCGTTCGAGGGCAGGATGGGCATGCCAGTCCTTCCCCAGTCCGGCGAGTGGGTAGGCAGCTCGGACACATCCCCCATGCAGACCTGCCCTCTCTCCCACCCTGTCTCCGTAGGCTCTGGTGGACCTCCTGCTGACAGGTGGGGTGGCCACAGCCACTGCTATGGCCTGGCACCGCGTGAGCCCATCGGCTGCCCGCCTGCTGTACCCGTACTTGGCCTGGCTGGCCGTCGCGACCCTGCTCAACTACACTGTGTGGAAGGAGAACCGTGGGCGGCGCAGTGGCCGGCAGTCCCCGGAGTGAGGGTGCCCCGCTGAGGGCTGCCCGCCAGGAGCCCACCGTGGTGGTGACTGTCATGGCCACGAGCCCGCTGCTCTGCAGGAGTCACCAGCAGGCTCGGGTGGTCCGTGCTGAACCCCCGCCGAGCTGGGCTCCGGAGCAGCAACCTGTGCTGCTGGCCAGAGAGGAGCGCCTTTGAGGTGCGTGGAGTTTGAGAAGCAAATAAAGTTTGTCACCTCCTTTGTGGTGGCCTTGTTCCCTGGGGACCCTAGTCGTGGGGTCGGGAGCAGCCAGCAGCGGCAGAGCTGGCCTCCTGGCCAGGCAGTGTGTCCCCATCCTGGGACGCTCCGAAGACCCATACTGACCTGAACTGCAGGGCTGGCCCGTGGCCTGAGGCTTTCCAGATGCTCAGGGAAGTTCTAGAAGGAGTGGAGCGCACACGTGGCCCTGCTGGGGTTCCGAGCAGGGCGCCCCTCTGGTCTCACCCGGGGCCAGAGCTGAAACCCCCTCTGGTAGCAGCCCACAGACTCAGCAGTATAAAGGGAGGAGGGGAGCAGAGCTCCTCCCTGGCCTGCCCCTGGGTTTGGGGGTGCCACCCCCCAGCCTCTGCAGGCTGCTGTTTGGACACCTGGCACACAGGCAAGTCCCTGCTGAGTGACACTGTCCTTGCATCCTGGATAGCAATCGCCTGAGCAACCTCCCAGGGGCAGGCCCACTGGCTGGACATTTAGGGTTGGTAAAAGCATGTTCAAATGGCCCACTGCTTACCCACGTGGAGACCCCTCCGCCGTCGGCCCTGAGCATGTAGAAGCTGACTGCCTGCAGGGTCCAGATTGTCCAACAGGGGACCAGGGCATTCCCGGTCA
>NW_022103898.1:7136565-7153798 GCF_000313985.2 Echinops telfairi | reverse complement strand
AGAACTAGAAAGGCGAGGCTCACCACCCATTTATCCCTCCGCCTTTCAATTAGCCCCACATGTGTTTATTGACCAGGTTGGCACAATTAACTAACTTAGGGGACATGGGGAGGAGCTGGCAATGCGTGTAGGGCTTCTTTCCAGGGTGAGGAAAGTGTTCGAAGATGGATCGTGGTGATGGCCGGACAGGCCCGCGAATGTACCAAAAATAGTTAGAAAACCAAAAAGTTGATGATGGGATGTATGGATTGTGAGAAGCGTTGTACGAGCTCCCAATAAAACGACTTAAAGAAAATACAAGAAAAAAGGAAGAATAGGCTCAGCAGATTCTAAACCGAAAGGGCTTGAGGAGAAATCCCAGCCTCGAGCTGCCACACTGAAAGATTCTAGGGGCAGAAGAGTGAACGGTGCAGGGCTCGTCCAGAGAAGATGGAAGGAATACACAGAGTCGCTGAACCAAGGAGAACCAGACGGCATCCACCATTCCCGGAGGTAGCGTGTGAGCAGGAACCAAGGGTGCAGAAGGAGGAAAGGCAAGCTGACATCCAGGCTCCAGGACTCGATGGATCACCCCCTGAAGTGTTTCAACCAGTGGCTGAAGCCCTGGAAGCACCCACTCGTTGATGCCAGATTTGGGAGACAGCTGCCTGGCCGACTGACCGGAAGAGGGTGTGTGTGTGTGACAGCTGCCTGGCCGACTGACCGGAAGAGGGTGTGTGTGTGTGTGTGTGTGTCCGACTGACCGGAAGAGGGTGTGTGTGTGTATGTGTGTGTGTGTCCAACAGAACACTGCAATGAAAGAGCAGCGTCGTTGACCTTGCATGCCGGTAACATGCTGCAGAGGATCCTCCAGGGGGGTCTCGCAGGGCGTGGGAAGAATGAGGTGGCAGCGAGGTGGTTGGTCACAAACAAGGCGAGGAAACAGAAGTGGTGACAAATCCTTGAGTGTACACTTCTACTCCAACCTGCATGCCATGCAAACGAGCAGAATGAACCCCCGCCCCGGGGCAGCGTTCCACTGTGGCCGCACGGATTCTCCATGAACAGAGTGGACATCATCAGGACAACTGGTCAGGCCTTACCAAGATGGTCAGAGCTTGCCTTCTCTCAGGCCTTGTACCTCGGACGTCTGTCTGAGCGCCAGGGGCACAGTGGTCCACGCCACCTCTGACACGCAGGCCAGGACACCGCCTGACCCTGCAAATAAGCCTGGCTCCCACGGTCAGGGCCTCACGTGGGACCAGGTTTGTGGACAGCGAGTCGCAACAGAGTGTCTGGCTGGGCCCATCCAGACTAGCTCTGCCCATTCCACAGACTCTTAGGCTGGCCTGTCCTCATACATCATGGTCTCCAGCTCACAGAACAGGCACCAGCTGGGCAGGTGGGCACAGCTGCTACCAAGCATTGCGCCTGGGAGAAGGAGGAGACCGTCTGTTCCGGCGAGGAGGGAGCACGCAGCTCGGTTAGGGGCCGTGACGGTGGTTCTGACTCCTGGTGACCCACAGACAGTAATAGCGCAGTTCACCACGCGGTCCCGCACCATCCTCCGTGGCTGGATTTGAGGCCATGGTCACAGCCTAGATAAAGCCTTCGAAGCCCTCTCTCGGGGGCTGAGTCAGAATCCACTCGACGGCAGTGAATTTGGGTTTGAGGGATTTTAAGGAAAAAGGTGCTCTGGTGGTGCTGTGGGTTAGGCGCTGGGCTTCTAACCACAAAGTGGATCGTTCAAAGCCACCAGCCAGTCCTGGAGAGAAAGATGAGGCTGTCTGCTGCTGCTGTGTTAGGCCGGGTTCACTAGAGAAACCAAACCAGGGGCACACATATATGTGTAAGAAAGAGCTTTATATCAAAGAGCGATTGTATATTGAGAAAACATCCCAGCTCAGTCCAGATCAAGTCCATATGTCTGATATTAGCCCATCTGTCTGATATTAGCCCCTATGTCTGATACTAGTCCATAGACTCCTCTCCAGACTCACACAGCACATGTCATGATGCTGAAAGCAGGAAGATCTCAGGCCGGTGGGAGACAAGCCTTGTGGATTCAATGGCATCTTCAGGGCTCTGGCTGCCATCAGCATGGCTGGTCAGCAGGAAGACCAAGGCAGAGAGAGAGTGTGGCCCGCCTCCAGGGAGAAAGAGAGAAGTTCCCAGAATCCTCATGAGAAGGTCACCCCCACCAGGAGGCATCGTCAGACTGTGACCTGATGGACAGGCTCAGCTCCACCCCTTCACTCCATTCATCAAGTTGACATGAAGTTATGTAACTACCACATCCTGTAAACGGACAGGCTGGTTCCCTGGATAGGAGGATTTGCATGAGTTGGACCCAACTTGATGGCAGTGGGTTTGGTTATGTCATAGGAGGGAGCTCTCATGGTGCCGTAGGCTGTTAGCGGAAAGTTCAGTGGGTCAAACTATCAGCCTCCTGTGAGAAGGAAGTGGCAGTCCACTCCTGTAAAGATTTACAGCCCCTTAGGAGCCCGGATGGTGTAGTGGTTATGTGTCGGGCTATGATTCCCATAGTAGGCAGTTCAAGACTACCAGAAGCTCCTTGAGAGAAACACTGGGCTCTCTACTCTGCCCGGAGCAGTCCCACCCGTCTCCAACAAGCCCACCAGTGCTCCTCATGCTGCTAGACTTCCTAAATGTACCTCCAGATTCTCATCCTGCAGGGCCTGGGTACTGGGATTCTCTCCAGTCCACTCCAAATGCCCAGCCTGGGTCAACTCCTGCTGTGATGATGGGCTCTTGGAACAGGAAGTAGCTAGTGGACAAGAACCAGTTCTCCACACCTTCCTCAGCATTTGTCCCATCTTCTGATTGTGGCCCAGGCTCTGGTGAGAGGCAGGAGCTTGGAAGTGCAGAGAAGCCAGTGCAGAGACAGGGGGCTGGCTGTATGGCGGATCACAGTGGCTCTGGGGTTTACACTATCTGGTGCAGAATGCCGTCCTCCTTCTGCCGGACACTTTGCAGTACCAGCTTGCTGGATCCACCTAGTGCCTTAAGGGACATGAGCAGGAGCTGGTTCTTGTTGTGTGCCCCTACTTCCGTTCCACTGAGAAGAAGCTCTTTTTCAAAGCCACCCAGTGTGTTAGACAGGGTTCTCTAGAGAAACATAACCAGGACACACACACACACACACACACACACACAATCACAGTGAAATAAACAACTAGTTAGTCCACAGAGCAGTACAGAGGGTTCAGTTTAACTCACTTCCAAGAGGCAGTTAATACACTGGCAGTCCTTCACCTCACTAGGGCTGCTGGGTGCAAGTCAAGGAAGCAGACAGCTGAGTCTTCTGCAGAGCAATACAGGCAGTCTGCCACAGGTAGCAAGCCGCAGGGCAGGTCACCAACAGTTAGCCAGATAACAGGGTCCAACAGTCCCCAGCTCAAGGGATGTACACACCAGCAGTGTGGCGAAGCAGGTCTTGAAGGAACCTCAAACTATAGCGACATGGCTCACGGGTTGGGTGTTCCACAGGCAGTGTAGCTCACAAGTTGAGGCAGAGAACTAACTAAGGCAGCCACACACTGGTCATCAGCGAGCAAGAGACAGAAAGGCGAGGCTTGCCAAGCCATTTCTCTCTTTACCCTTTAATTAAACTGCAACCTTATTAATCACACGTTTATCGGCCAGGTTGGCACAATAAACCTATCACACCTAACAGACATCATAATCCACCTGAGGCCCTGGTACCTCATATGTGTCCTGTAAAGGTTATGTATCAACTTGGCTAGGCCAGGATTCAGTGGTTGGCAGGTATTATGTAATCTTCTCCCATCTTGTGATTGGCTATGAGCAGCCAATCAGTTGAAAGAGGCATTTCCCAGGGGGCACGACCTGCATCCAATATATGTGGGTGCTCTGGCAAAGCTCCCTCTCCATCCTGCACCTGTCCTGCTCTCATCTCTGGCTCTTGGGATGTGAGCCAGCAGCCTGCCATCTGACCCGCCGGTTTGGGACAAGGGGCTCTTCAGTCCCTGCAACCACATTCACTCGGAAGAAGCCTCCGGCCTAATGCCTGACCCATGGATTTGCCAACCTCCACAAATGCATGAGTCATTTCTTTGAAATAACGCTCGATATGCCGGGGCTTCAAAAGGTTTGTGGGAAAAGCTCGGTATCTTTTCATTCAATTTTTCTGTGGATTTTTGGAAGCTCCCGCATGTAATCACGCCACCGGCTTTGCTCCTCCAAGCCAGCCTAAAACCCTTTACCTGGCGCTGCCTAATCCACGATGAATCTGGTGCTACCGCCTCACTGGGCTGGGGGCGCCACGGTCGAACGGCTTACTTCAACTTGGCATCTTGGCTCAGAAATGTGAAGCCCGTGGCTTCAGGGTCCCCAAGAGAAACCGAGGCACATGTACAAGAAGGACTCTTTATTGCAGTACAAATCCAGTTGGGGGTGTCACAGCTATCCTAGGAAGAAACCAGGGAGAGTATCCTGGTTTGACAAGCGCCCCGAAGAGTGCTGGCAGCAACCCGACTTCCACTCACTGAAAAGTGACCCCCCCGAAAGGCAGGGCCTTGCTGACTGAGGGTGAAGATGCACACCTGGCAGAGGAGGAGGCCGGAGGAGGAGGGACATTTACACAGACCACACAGCCAGCGGCCTGGCCCTCACGTGGGGATGTTTTGCGGGAGTCCTGACACCAGATGCCAGACCCCCAGCAGTTCCTCGGATGGCTAGCCAGCGGGACCAAGCCCACACGCTGACAAAAGGAGGAAGCAGAGTGTTGACAGTTTCCTTCCACAAAAGGTCAGCATTCTGAGAGCCTAGAAAGTGGCAGCATTGGCCTGCTGTGGGCACTTCACGTCTCAGCCACCCACGCTCTGGCCTGCTGCCGGGCATGGCCCTGGCATCACGATGGATAGTGCTGGAGTCCCCAGAGTAGAGAGGTCTTGGGGACGACAGGGATCCACGTGGGCGGACTTCACTATGGCCCAGGAGTGGGCCCACCTGGCCCAACGGGAAGGCAACAATGCCCATCAGAGGTGTGCTGGGGAAGGGCCCAGCTGGGCTGGACCTGGGCACTAGGGCAGGGCTGGCGGTGGTGTGGCAAGCACGGGGTGCTCCGGGCAGCCCTGCACAGGGGTACCCTGGTGGGGAGGAAGTTGGTCTGGCTACACCCCAGGGGCTCCCACTTCCCCACGGAGCTGTCTCCCCCAACACCCTTTGGAAGGGAGACAAGCTCTGGGGTGCCCAGAAGCACCCAGCTGAACTGGGGGACCCCTGGGGAACAACAGCCTGTGCTCCAAGGGGGCCGGGCAGCAGGCAGGCTGGGGGAGCCCCAAGCTCTAGAGCAGGCACGTGACGTGGCAGCCGCTGGGCTGGTCCAGGAACAGGGTGCTGCAGACGTCGTTGAAGAAGGTGGGGTGGTACTTGCAGGCGCGCTCGCAATCCGGGTTGAAGTTCACCTCCAGGAGCTGGGGCTGCATGGCTCGCTTCCCTGGGGGGCAGAGGGCGCACAGGGTGATCACGGGTCTGATGCCCTGAGGGTGGCGTGGGGTGGGAGTGGGGGAAGGTGCCCAGTGGGCACCCTGGCTTCTCGGGGGGCCTGGGTGAGGCCGCTCCTTGCAGAGCCTGGAGCTGCCTGGGTTCTGGCCCCAGGAACGGCCCGAGTCTGTCAGACAGGAGCAGGAGGACCCAGGCCTGCCAGGGGCTGCCGATCCCTGCCTCCCGCCACCTGTCGACTGCAGATCTTCCTCCCAGGGTGTTTTCTGGGGAGGCCTGGTTCACTTTGCCATCACTAAAGGCGTCCTGGGAGGGAGAGCCCTGCTGGGAGGCTGGACCACAGGACGGGAGCCCCAGCCTACTCACCATCGGGGCGGTGGTCCCACTTCAGCATGAGGTCGATGGCGTACACAGCCCGGGACGAGGGGTAGGGATACAGGCCCATGGGCGCAGGCCGGGAGCAGGCCGCTTGGAACAGCTCCTTGAAGGCCTGGAAGATGTCCGCCTAGAGGCCAAGGGGCAGGTCAGGGGCCTGTAGGCTGGGAGTCCCCCAGGTCAGCCCTGGCCAAGTCACCCCGACACCTTCCTGCCTCTGGACCAGTATTGAAGCTCTGCCCCAAGCGTGGCCCTGTGTCCATCTCCGTGTCCCTCCTCAGAGCCCCTGGTGGTCACTGAACTTGGAACGTGGGGTTGTATTGCTGCTGTGCCCCCACACCCAGTTCCCACTGGCCTTGACACCAGGGGCTCCCTCCTCTGGGGTTCCTGCCATGGGCCACCACCCCTGCTGGACCCATAGCCAGCTCATGAGGGGCGGCTCGTGTGCCCTAGCCTGCCCACCCTGCCCTGGAGGGCTCAGCCGTACCTGCACATCCTTCCAGAGGAACTCTGGGTACTGCTTCTCAAATGCCGGGATGAACTCATCATAATGCACCTGGGACAGACAGGGGCGTCACTGCCCGGGCCTCCCAGCAGGCTCCAGGCCCAGGAGCCCCCGTCTCCTGCCTGGTGGAGTCCCGAGGATTGGGCCTGAGCTCTGTGCCTGCCCTGGACGAGCCGCTTGAAAATTGGGCACACACTCCCCACCCAGAAGTCCTTAGCATATGTGCTCTGACTTGGAGGCATGCCATCCCGAGGGCCCAGCACAGCTCAGAGAGCTGCAGGGACAGCATGATCATCTCTCCCAAGGAGGACAGGGCAGGGCTGGTTCCCTGCTTCAGCCTGGATGGGCACACCCTGACAGGACCGGGTATGCAGGGACACACTTTACAAGTACACACCTCACCCATGCACACACACACACGTCATATATGTACACACCTCACCCACACACACTTTACACACCTACTTCACACCTCGCCCATGCACTCTTTACACATACTCTTCAGATATGTATATACCTCACCCATGAACACACTTCACAAACACATATATACATGCCTCAACCCATGTACTTTACACACAGTTCACACCTCACCCATTCACACTTTACACATACTCTTCATACATGTATACACACCACCCATGCACACTTCACACATGAACTTCTCACATGTGCAAATTTCACACACCCACATTTCACATGCACAAATGCAGTTCATACATAAATTTAATTTCACACACACGCCAAGTGCACACATGTACACACTTCTCATACACTTAATACTCCATACACCCATTACACAAGTATACGCTTCTCACATGTGCACATGCACTCCAAATGCACCCAATCACACGTGTACACTCCTGCACACTACAAATGCATAATCCACACACATTCCACATGCACACTTCACTTGCCCCACATACATGCACTCTATATATTAGATATACACCTCCACACATGCACACACTTCACACACGCACACCCCACCTGATCACTCCACAGGTACATCTTCCCACATCACACACACACACACACACACACACTTTACACATGCATACCCCCCACATTTAACACATATTCAACACACTCCACATATGTACAGATTTATTACCTGTGAACCCACACATGCACATTCACACTCCGTAAGCATGCACTCCACATACGTGCACATGCCACAGCTACGCACGCCACACACAAACACACGTACACTCCACTGTATACACACGTGCATTTGCACACACCCCAGAGGGAAGCACTCAGCACAGGGGGCTGCACCGCCCCCACCTCGATGCCCTGCCTGGCTACAGCCCCTTGTCCCCAGCTTGTGTCCTGGGCTGTGGGTGAAATCATTTGGGTCGAGCCTCCTTCACCAGGGCGCCCGTCTACCGGCAGTGCACGGCCGGCCCTGAGCCTGGAGCCCCTGCTCGGGGAGCCCACCTGCTTCAGCACCACGTTCGGGTCGTAGTTCATGACGGTGAAGTGCTTCTCGTAGTCGTCCAGGTCGTCGAGCGCGAAGGGCCTGCGCACAAGCAGAGGCGCCCATGGGGGACCCTGAGCGGCGCTGCCCCCCAGGTCAGTGGGCAGAGTCCCAGCCTCCCACCCAGGCTCAGGGGAGCCGAGCGACCCACTGGCCGGGGACAGTCCCAGGGGCCCCGAGATGCCCCCGCGCCCCAGGATGATGTCCGCTGTCGGATGGGTAGGCAGCAGGGAGTGGACTCGCGACCCGCCGCTGGGCAGGGCTGGCCCAGGTCCGTAAAGAGAGCCCGTTGCCAGGGTTACCGGTTGGAGAAGCGCAGCCAGAACACGTCGTAAACGAACAGCCGCAGGGGCATCACGGAGCGCAGCAGTACGATGTAGCGAATGTCGAACTTGACCAGGCCCGCGTCCTCGCGGAGGAACAGGACGGGGCTCTCGATGTACTTGGACACGACCTGGGGGCCAGGTGGCCTCATCACCGGGCTGGCAGCTCCCAGCACACTCCTCGCCACCCGGCCCGCTGCCCACCAGCCAGAGGCCCTGACCTCTGTGTCCCCAAGCTGCAGTGGCCCAACCACGTCGCCCTACCCTGTTTCGTCTGCTCCCCAACCCACCCGCTGCCCCTCCCAGCGCCCCTCCCTCCGTCGGGTTTCTTAGGCTGCGCAGGCAGCCTCATCTTTATGCCGGGAGCAGCTGGTGGGTTTGAACTGCTAACCCTTGAGGTCAGCAGCCCAAAGCCTAACCCACACTGCCCACCGCCACCGCCTCGATCTTCATTTTAATGGCGGGGAACGTGAAAAAGGAGTTCAAGATCCTTCTAGAACAGTGGTTCTCAATCTCCCTGATGCCACGACCCTTTCATACAGTTCCTCCCGTGGTGGTGACCCCTAACCATAAACTTATTTTCGTTGCTACTTCATCACTTTCATGTTGCTACTGTGATGAATCGGCTGACCCCTGTGAAAGGTTGGTTCGACCCCCAAAGGGGTCGCGACCCCCAGGTTGGGAACCGCTGTCCCAGAAGCGGCAGCGAGGGGGCGGGGGATGGGAGCTCGGTAGCTTCTGCATGATTGTTCTGGACACCTCTGAAAAACGGCTGGGGAGAGGGCAGAGCGTCGAGGGGCGCACCTTGGGGGTACTTTCACGGTGCCGGATGATGCTGTGCAGGTCCTTGGTGATGTGGGTGTCCAGGCTGCGGGCCAGGTTCCAGGGCTTGACGATCCAGTGGTTGTCCTCGCCCCTGGGGGAGTCAGGCAGCTGAGTCCCGGTCTGGCCCCGCCCCACTCCTCCCCATTTCCCAGGGGACCAGGCCTTAGGGCTAAGTGCCCAGAAGAAGGGAGTGGCTTCGGCTAAGGACCAGGCCAGTGGCCTGAGGGGTCCAGGGCGGGGTGGCGGCTTGCAGGGCCCTGATGGACTGACTCACCGCCTCTCCCGCTGCTGGAAGTAGCTGACGAACTGGGGCAGTTCGCTCCGAAGGTTGAAGGTGCGGGGCAGCCAGGGCGGGCCCTCGGGACCCCCGGCACGACGGGCGATAGAGGACAGGCAGTCCTTGACGGTCAGCAGGTTCTCGCAGGGGAACTGGTTCAGCAGCACCCTGGGCCTCTCCTCACTGAGCCTCCTGTGGGCCGGGGCGGAGCGAAGGGCTGGGTGGGTGGGGGTGCCCCAGGTGCTGGGTGGGGGAAGCGGCAGGCGGGGCCTCACCGGTAGTCCTTGAAGTGGGAGAAGTTGTAGAGGACGTCGGCTTCGGCCTCATTCATGGTGAAGGTGAAGCGCGGATGGGTCAGGTGGCTGAGCACCTGCTGGACATCCGAGTAGATCCTGGGTAAAAAAACGAGAAATGAGTCCCTGCCCTCCCTCCAGAGGCAGAATCGTGAGGGGCAGTCTCCGTTCCTCTCTGCATTTTGGCACCCACACTGGTTGCACCCTGTTTCTGAGCTGGGTGGGCCTCGACATGCCCAGCTGCTCTCCGATAACCCACAAGCCCCACCTGGCCACCCAAGTCCCCTTCCTCGGAGCCAATTTCACCAGGGGCCTGTGGCACACAGACTCGCTGCCCTCCCTGCCTTGGGCTGCACCAATCCATAGTGCCTACAGGAACAGCCAGTGTTTAGATCAGGGGTCTAGATTGAGACTCCTGCGCCGAAGGCCGAGGGGCAGTCCCAGGTGGGACAGAGACGGGCACCTACTTGAAGATGTGGTCATTGGGGTACGTGGCTATGTTGATGGCCACCGGCAGCTTCTCCTTGTTCTCCTCCAGAATGGCCTAGAGACACGGGGGTGGAGACAGGTGCCTGAGGATAGATATCAGGCACAAGAGGGCCCACTTCCCCCACCTGGCATGTCAGGTGCATGGCGCAGGCCGCACCTGCCTGGTAACCTCCCGACACCTGGACCTCAGGGAGCCTCCTGAGGGCTCTGTAGACCCTCTACCAGCCAGCACCTGGCAGGCACCAAGGGACAGTGTTCTAAACATAAGCCAGTATCCAGGAGGAAACTCGTTATTTTTACAAATGGATGCTGGGGCCCAGGGCCCCTTAGATGCTGGACACCCTAGCTTTGTGTCCCAAGAAGATTCCAGACGATGTTCTGAATTCTCTCACCGCTGTCCCCAAACCTGTCCTGGGAGGGGCTCTTTCTGAGTGGAGCCCCAAGGGCTGGTCCGGACTTGGCCTGCTCGGTGGTTTATCACAGCATGCCCTCCTCGCCCTCCGCCAACACACACAGAGGGCATGAAGAGCCAACAAAGAGGACATTCGGGTGGCCACTAAACATGGAAAAAACGCTTGCCATTCCAGAGCTGCCACTGTAACAATGATGAGAGATACCACTTTGCTCAGGTTCCCTAGCAGAGCTCAACAAAACAAGAACAAATGCTGGAGAGGGTGCCGAGATGGGAACTTGCAGACACCGCTGGTGGGCTTGTCAAACTCTTATCAACACTAGCCAAGCCCCGGGGATAACAGTACCCAATAGCCTGGGACCAGGCAATTCCTCTAGTCTATGCTTCTCCTACCGAGGTAGGAGCCGCCACAGGAAGATACACACAGGCCCACCCATGTCCATCACAGCAGGATTCACAGCAGCCGGGCGACAGAAACAGCCTAAACGCCCATTGGTGGGGAAACAGAAAAGCCAACATTGGAGCTGTATTGAGGAATGATGGCGAATCCTTCCCGGCAGCTGCCCTAGAACCCCAGAATGCAGCTCACGTGACCTCTGCATCCACTTGCTGGGGTGTTTCCACCACTATAAATGATCCAACCTCTCTCTCCTCAAAGGGGCAGCTGAGATTTACTTTATAAAATCTTCCTATCTCAACCCCACCCCCCTCGCTGCCCCCTCAAATGTCCATTTGCAGAAAGCATCCTTTACCTGGTTCAGGCTTCTCAAGTGTTTATGATCGAAACTGCTCTTTGGACACCTGCCGCCACCCCTCTCTTTTCACGGCCTATGTCTTATCTTCTCAATGGAATTATTAACTTTGCCAGGGCGGGCGGAGACCAGGTCACACTGGTCTTTGGGTTGACAGCTCCCGGAGAAATCCCAGCTTGGGCATCAAAAAGGGCCTTCGTCCTCCTCACTCGAGGTCTGGCTAGGCCTCTCCCTGTCAGCAGCACCCAGAGCCAGCCAGCCCTGTCTCGGGTCAAATCACTGACTTCTTCCCACAAGCCTCAGGGCCATGGATTGGGGGCAAGGACAGAGAGCGCAGGGTCTGTCAGAATGGGTCTGGAAACAGAGAATGCCCAGTGGGGGCCAGGCGGGCAGGAGACCAGGGGGTGAGGAGAGGGCTCGGCCATCAACAGCCCAGCCCGTCTGGCCTGGGTCAGGTGGCAACTTCTTCTCAGAGGTTCCGGTCCCTCCTCTATCACCATCCTGCCTCGATAGGTCCCTACCTGCCAACCCTTTAGTTATCAGTGATGGTGACAGCCCTGGTGGTGACCTGCTCAGAGTCTGCCTTGCCCACAGCATACTTGGATACAGCATCCCTACACCAGAAGGGGACTCTCAGCGCCCCCAAACATCCCTCAGCCACAGGAAAGGGTCAGGGGGTAGAGGTGGGTCGAATGGGTGATTCCACTCAGAGCCCCTCTCTCTCCAATGCTCCTCAGACTTCCCTCCATTCCCTGTAGCCCCCAGCTGGGCTCAGGGAAGCCAGGGACAGGGCAGAGACGAAGTCCAGAAGGCAAGACTGGGCTGGGCCGGCAGTACCACGTAGTACCCCTCCGGGGGCTCCGGTGTGGAGGAGCTGTGGTCCAGCAGGTCAGCGGGGGTCCAGGGAAGCAGCATGCACTTGCGGATCAGAGGGTCCGTCTCACCGTAAGTAAAGTCCCGGGTCACCTCCTCTGTACCGAGACACACCTGTCAGGGGGTGGAGGGCGGAGCCCGGGCCTGTGCTGGAGGGAGGGGGGCAGCTAGGGGGCCCGACTCACCACCCGTGTCCAGGTCCCTCAGGGGCCACAGCAGCGTGTAGGCCACCTGCTGGGACATGTAGAAGAAGGGGGCGGTGGCAAAGGTGGGTTCATCGGCGTGTTGGATGCGCGCGCCAAACTCGTCCAGGACGTACCATACAGGTACCTTCTCCTCGGCCGTCTGTGGACGGGGCACAGAGGGGTGGGTGCTCAGGGGCTGGTCCGGAAGCAGATGGAATCCAGGGGGTCTGTGGCCAGCCCAGGGCAGAGGTAGTGTGCCAGGAGGGGGCTGCATGGGCGAGGTGGTGTCCACATGGCCCCTCCCTCTGCCCCACAGCAGAGAAGCCCCTCCCCACCATCGCCCACTCACCCCCTGGGCCAGCTGGTAGGTCTGGTTAAACTTCCACATTTCTGCTAGCACCAGGTCCACGACCTCAGGGCTGGGCACCTCGCCGTGGAACTCGATGCCCATCAGGCTGGCCATGCGGTGCAGCAGCCCCGGTGTCTGCTGCAGCTGCCGGCGGGCTTGCTCCACGCGGTATGTCCAGGCGTGGTCAATTAGGAAGATGCTGCGGGCAGAGCGAAGTGGGCGTGCCGTGCAGGGCGATGGCCACGCCCATCCCAGCTCCACCCCTTTCCTGGGGCAGCTATGGCGGCTGGGAGGCCAAAGTGGCTAGCCCAGCCCTGCTGACCGTTCCCATCCCTCTTCCTACTTCTGAAGTGGGGCCGGAGGAGTCCCTACCACCTACCTCTCTAGGGATGCAGCTGAACCCTAAGCCCTTTCCCCAGGAGCGGGTCCCCCAGTGTCCCTGCAGGACGGAGTAGAACTGACCCGCGGAGCTTGGGGGGCTGGGGGGAGGGGCAGGGCAGGGATCACTTTCCAGGCAGTAGACGACTTCATCTTGCTCCCACAAAACGGCTACTGGGTTTGAGCCGCCAACTTTTGGGTGGGCAGCCGGGTGCTTTAACTGTAGCGCCACTACTGGGCCTCTTTCCCGCCAGTCCCAAGTGTGGTGAGAGGGGGCGTTTCCACGCTGGGCTGACCCTCCCTGGCACCTCGGCACACACTCGGCCCCTGTGGGGTTCCGCCACCTCCTTGATGCGATCGGGGGCCTGGCTTCCCATGCCCACCTGTTGGGGTCAGCGGCCCGCAGCCCGTCCTCATTGGTCACGATGACCTTGTAGCATAGCTCGCTCCCGGGGTTGGGCCTCTTCCTCTTGGATTGCCCATCCTCCTCTTCCTCATTCTCGTCCTCCTCCACCTCTTCCACCCGCATTATCCCAAACATCTCTCCGGCGTCGAAAACCTGCAGGCCAGGGCACTATCAGCAGGGTTGTGGGAGGGGCACCTTGGGCCTCAAGGACAGGCCCAAGCCCTTCCGAGAGGCAGGACCTTTGGGTCACCCCACCCCCACCCCCCATACTACCCCAACATGCCGTTTTACAGGTGGGGAAACTGAGGCTTCTTGAGATATAGGCCCTCCCCCTAACGGACACTGGCCCCTGGGACAGAGTGAGTCCAGCCCCTTGGAAAGCAAGGGGAAGCCAGGCCCCAAAGGCAGCCTCTCAGGGACCAAGGGATTCACACCAGTGGCCGCCCCAGTGCCCTGAGTTTGCATCCTCAGTGTAAAAGAGGGGTGTGTTCCTTCCCTGGTCAGTTTTGAAGGTTAGATAAAAGTGTCCCACAAGTCCCTGGAACACAGTGGGTACCCACAGACGCCAGTCTCTCTCCCCACAAGAAAAAACCATTTGTCACAGCTCTGTCAAAAACTTTCAGCATGACTCGAATTCTATCTTGCAAGTCTGGCTAGACCAGAGGAGGTACACTAGTACAGATAGGAACTGAAAATACAGGGAATCCAGGACGGATGAGCCCTATAGGACTAGTGGTGTGAGTGGCAAAACAGGGAGGGTAAAGGGAGAATGGGTAGGAAAGAGGGAACTGATTACATGGAACTGTGTGTGACCTCCTCCCTGGGGGACAGACAACCGAAAAGTGGATGAAGGGAGACGTCGGACAGGGCAAGATAAGACAAAATACCCATTTATAAACTATCAAGTGCTCATGAGGGAGGGGGGAGCAGGGAGGGAGGGAAAAATGAGGACCTAATGTCGGGGGTTTCAATGGAGAGAAAATGTTTTGAGAAACGATGTACAAATGCGCTTTACACAATTGATGTGTGTATGGATTGGGATAACAGTTGTATGAGCCCCTAATAAAATGTTAAAAAAGAAAAAAAAACAAAAAAAAACTTTCAGCAGCCCGCCGCCCCCCCACACCCCCAGTGTAGGAACCACATGCGATGACTTGTGTGCTGGGCTGGTGGGTGCTTTGGCCTGTGGCCAGGGGTCATGTGTGACCTTTGCACAGGGAAGTCTGGTCCATGAGCTGAGGTGACCTGGGGGGCGTGTCAGAAGTCACAGTCAGCGGGAAGCCAGGGAGGAAGGGAGGTGGGCAGGACCCCCCTTAGGAACAAATGCCAGGCTCCGGGTGGGAGGGTGAGGGTGGTTGACTGCCTCCCAGTGGTAGTGGAGGGGCAGGCTCAACTGGACACTGGAGGAGGGCCGGGCTCTTTCTTGGGTGCAAACAAGAAGATGGACGGACTGAGTCTTAGACCGAGACCCCTTTCCACTCTCACGTTGTCCAGGGGCCACCACCTTCCCTCCCTACAGACCAAGGACGAAGCCCTGAGGTCTGCAGACCTGGCTCCCAAACCTGACCCAGAGCCTGGCTGACCCCTGGCTGAGGAGCGAGGCATCCTTCATCCCTCCCTGCTGGGACGGAAGGAGCACCTGGGAGGTAAAGGGAAGGGCAGTAGTCTTGTGTGTGTGTGTGTGTGTGGTCACAGAGGTGACACCGATTTCTAAGACATGCCCTTCCTCAAAGGAAGCCTCTTTTCTCATCTGGCCACGAGGGCCACTGGCCCTGCCTTGGGTTGAAGAGCTGTCCACTTTCCAGCAGCTGCACCCCTGGGGCTGTAGCAGGAGCAGTAGGCTGTTGAGACTGGCAAGGCTGTGACTCACAGCTCTGCCACGGCCATTGTTCCCTTTCTAGGGAGGGTCATAGAAAAACACGAAGCCAGGCTGAAGCAACATAGGGCAGACCAGAGAGGCAGATGGGAGGATTAGGTAACTGACCACTAGGGGCTGGGCCAGGCCATCCCCTCTTCACCACCCCCAAGAGGAGACACACGGTGGGTGAGCGGTGGGTGAGTGGAATGACAGAGCACTTGCTGGCTGGGCAGGATCCAGGGGCGCTTCCACTCAGCACCCTGGGGACTTTTGAATCCTCCCTTCCGCACTCGCCCAGGGAAAGCGCTCAGGAAATGGGGTGGAGCTGAGGGGCAGGGCAAAGGAAATGTACTGTGTCATTCACTGAGATGCTGCTGAAAGAGGATTTTAAAACAACAACAAAAACGTGTTTGTATGGGAGACTCTTGGTCCAACTCCTGATTTTACAGCTGGATGAAACAGTGGCGGGAAGTGGTTCAGAAGCACTGCTATGCGGCCAAGCTCTGGTCCTGACATCCAATCCGTGGGCTTAAGGTTCTATTCTGTCACCTGCATCTTCAGTACTTGTTTTGTCTGGGCCAGGGCGCAGCCCTGGAAGAGAGGCCAGGCTCTAGCTAAGTAAAAAAGCCCACTAGGTGAGCTGTGTTCGGTGGCGTAGTGGTGATGATTTGGGCTGTGATCTGAAAGATCAGCAGTTCGAAACCACTACCCACTTCTCAAAAGAAAAGGAGGGCTTTCTAATGACATAAAGAGTTACAGTCTCTGAAACTCACAGGAAGTTTACCCTGACCGATAGGGCAGAGATGAATCCGAAGTATCCACTTGATGGCAGTGTGAGAGACAAGAGCAGACAGAGGTAGACAGGTGCTGTGTGGACACACTTCGCCCCACCTGGGCAGACAGTGTGAGAGACAAGAGCAGACAGAGGTAGACAGGTGCTGTGTGGACACACTTCGCCCCACCTGGGCAGACCACCACAAAGTAAAACAAAAACCAGGGCCCTCCGGGAGACCAAGGGACACCACTGAGAGCCCCAAGTGAGCACAGGGTCCTAGCAGAATGGAACCTTTGCCCTTAAAAAGGAGGGAGACGTTCCAGAGGCATCTAAACCCTTTCCATTTTTGTTAAACCCCTTCTTCATCTCCCTCGTTTTTTTTTTTTCAATCTGCAAAACAGGGGTATGTCAGTTGAAAGGTGTTTAAGAACCCTTCCAATACACTCCTGTTCTGGGGGTGGGGGCAGGGGAGTACGTAACGCAAGCTTTGGGAGTCTGGCAGATCTTGGGAGAGTCACTTCCTTTCCCCGAACCTCAGTTTTCTCATCTGGGCAATGGGGTGATGCATCTCACGCCTCCCAGGTGTGTGGTGGGAGGAGTCAGCACCAGGGCCGGCACACCGGTAGCCAGAGCTGATGCGATTACAGTTCGCACTGCGGCCAGCCTTGGTCCTGGCCCAGGTGTCTGGCAGAAGGGCCTTGTAATCGGGACCCCTCCCAGGTCCCCAGCCCCACGTGGTTGCCACTGTTAAGCACTCAAATCGCTCCCTGCGGCAATTGGGGCGATTCCCCATCAAACCTCTCCCTCCTGCATTCATCCTGGCCACTCCAACCCTCCAGGACACGCACGCCAGGGCCGCTGTGGCCGCGAAGTCCCCTGGCCAGCCTCCCTGTTCTGGGCTGCACGTGTCCTCCTGGCGGCCGCCGCCACCCCACAGCCCACGACGGGCCGGATCAGTCCCCGGCCCAGGCCCTACCCGCACCTCGTGCTCCAGCTTGTGCAGCAGGCGGCCCCAGTAGCGCTCAGGGACCCCCGAGGCGTACAGCGCCGGGCCGTGCAGCGCCGCGAATTCAGCCAGGGCCCGCGCGCCCTCCTTCGGCCGCCTCGGGTTGGGGCCCCGCGCCAGCTCCGGCGTCCGCGCTGGGCTGCCGCACCCCGCTGGCCGGCGCTCAGGCTCGGGATGGGCCTCCATGGCGCCTCCACTCATACCAG
>NW_022103898.1:7128989-7135792 GCF_000313985.2 Echinops telfairi | reverse complement strand
CCCGCGCCGGCGTCCCGCGGTCCGCGCCGTCCCCGCCCACTTCGGGCCAGTGGCCTCTAGCGGACAGCGCCAAGTCCCCCACCTGGTGGGGAGCCCGGGAGGCAGTCTGCGCGTGCTCGGGGATCACCGGGTGCGTGCACGTACTGCGAGAGCGTGCGTCCGGCAGCGCTTGGGGGCTGGCGCTGGCGAAGTGTGAGCACGCGCGCGTGAGGACAGTGTTTTCCATGCAGCTTCTTATATTGGTGGCGCTGTGGGTTAGGCGTTGGGCGCCACCCAGAAAGATCCGTGGTTCAAACCCAGCAGCTGCTCCTCAGGAGGAAGATGAGGCTGTCTGCTCCTGTAAAGATTAAAACAGAAATCAAAACACTGCCATCGAGTTGATTCAGACTCATATAGGACAGGGTAGACCTGCCTTTGTGAGTTTCCGAGACTGTCATTCTTTATTGGAATAGAAAGCCTCGTCTTCCTCCCACGGAGCAGCTGGTGGTTCGGTTGATCTTGCTGTTAGCTGCCCAACACGCCACCGGGGTTCCTTCTACAGCAGTGGTTCTCAACATTCTTCATGCCGTGACCCTTTCATGCAGTGCCTCATGTTGTGGTGACCCCCAACCATAAATTTATTTTCGTTGCTACTTCATCACCGTCAATTTGCTACTGTGATGAATCGGGCAATCCCTGAGAAAGGGTCGGGTGACCCACAGGTTGAGAACCCCCGTTTTAAAGGTTTACAGCCGTAGAAACCCTGTACAGGGTTCCTATGAGTTGGAATAACAGAGAGCCTTGGTGGGGTAGTGGTTGGGCATTGGGAATAGTCAACAGTTCAAATTCCCTGAACCTCTGCAGACTGAGGACGCTGGGCCCACAGGGTGTTGGATTTGCCATGTGGGGTAACAGATCTACCCCGTGCACAGTACTCCCTCAGCTCTTGTTCCAACCCTGGGCCAATCGCTGAGCCTGTCTCCCTCCCGCACCTTGGTGGAAGCATCCTTTGTACTGTATGGTTGAAGGGTGGCATGTCATGTCTCCCTGGAGTTTACTGTGATTGAGAAATGACCTGGTGTGCACCCGGGGACGTATTTGGAGCCTGAATCAATGACGTTTCCTACAACGGTCTCTTTGTAGCTCTGTTGGATGCAGGGTACCAGAGGTTCATGAGCCCCATTATTGAGGAGAGGGATCTTTGGGGACTTCTAGATTTCTCAGAATCCGATGAAAGCCATAGGCCATATTCCCAGAGAGAGATTGTGTGTGCGTGTATGCAGATACACACACACACACAGAGCAGATGTAGACAGAGACACGTAGGGACATAGACATGCAGACAGACACAGACACAGCAGATATAGTCAGGCATGCACACAGATAAACACAAACACACACACACAGCGGATGTAGACAGGCATACAGAGACACACACAGATACACAGATAGCTAGACAGACACAGCAAATGTAACACACAGCAGATACAGACAGACATACACATAGAGATATAGACAGACAGCAGATGTAGACAGGCACACACACAGGGACACAGATGCACACACACAATGACAGGTACACATAGACAGGCATAGATACACACCCACAGAAACACACACAGACAGACTCACAGACATGGACAGGAGATGTAGACAGACTGAGATCACACACATCCGTGTGCGCGCTGTCCCCAGGGCCCTCGGGCTCCCTGCTGCCCTCCGTCACCCCTCCCACCCCTGCCTGTGAGGTCCAGCTCATAATTGAGCCCTGAGGGGCACTGGGGTTTGCAACACAGGGCTAGCCTTTTTCTTCCCTTTACTCTCCCTCCGCCCAAGGGCCTCTGCAGGCCCCTACTCTGGGTGACTGCTCCTGTGCTTCACAGGAGCTTCCAGAACTCCTGCATCCCCTGTGCCCTCTGCTCAGCCATGGAATTCCTGAAGCTTCCTTCCAGTCTAGATCCTGGTCACTGTCCCCCAGACTCCAGCTTTGAGGACAAGGAGAACAACTAGGTCCACTTCCAGTTTCTTATTAGTGTGAGAGTACAAATGCTTAATTACATGCGTGTGTGGAGTGTGCAGGCAAGAACAAAACAGACTCTTGGGGCGACTGATGGAAAAGTGATTCTCACAAGGAGCCCTGGTGGCTCAATTGGTTAAGCACTGGGCTGGGCAGTTCGAGCCCACCAGCCGCTCAGCGGGAGAAGGATGAGGCTGTTTGTGTTTGTACAGATCCACAGCCTCAGGAATGCATAGGGGCAGCTCTGCTTTGTCCTATAGGGTTGTGTGGTAGTTACATTATCTGGTGTCAACTTGAGACAATTAAGAGTGAAGAGGTGGAATTTAGCCTGTCAATCAGGTTGCAGCTTGATGACGTTTGGAGGCGCTATGGAGATAAATAGCTTGCTGGAGGCCAGACCCAGACTCTCTGATACACATTCCTGTTGACAAGCTATGTGGAGCTATGTTGATGGAGCCTGAGCCCTGAAGCTGGAGGATCCACGTGGAGACCCATACCAGCGCTGAGATGCTTCCACTGCCACTGGATCCACAAGACTTTCCACCCACAGGCCTGTGACCTTCCTGCATTTGGCATCATTACATGTGTTGCATGAGTCAGAAGAGGAATTTATGGACTATTACCGGAGACATATGGGCTAATATCAGACTCATGGACTGGACTGGGATGTTTTCTCAAGGTACATGAGTGTCTATGAATTCGTTTCTCTAGTCCACCTGGACTCACACAGGTTGCTGTGAGCTATTGTCAAGTGCCTTCGAGTTGGCTCCAACCTGAACAGCCCTTCGGACAACAGATGTCCTGCTCTCTCGTTTGCCTCGATGACAGTGAGTTTTGTTTTTTTTCCCTCCAATAGGTTCTCTGTTAGTCAGAAGGGACTGCCGGTAGTGGGCTGGGCTTGATGTTGTGGTCACTCTTATTGTTGAGGTAACACCCCTCACCGGCCTCCACCCACCCGGCCGGCTGCTGAACCTGTCACCGGCATGACTATCACAAGTCAGAACGTCATCACCCAGATGTCCCTGCAGCCCAGAGACTCCCATGTCCTGTGGTCACTCTGTCCACCCTGCACCCACTCCCAACAGCAGGAGCTTGCCCTTTAGCCCACCTGGCACCTCTGAGGGCCAGAGCTTTGTCTCTCCGCAAGCTGCCCCGTCACTGTACAGAGCTGCTGTCCTCCCAGAATCAGAACCAGGAGCCATCCAGGCCGACAGATCCTGCCCACAACATATAAGGCAGAGTAGTAACACCCCAGTGTGCACCACCGTGGTGTCAGGAGCTCGTGGACAGCCATGTCTGAGGGCCAAGGCCACTCTGCAGGCTGTGGCACCACCCCCGTCTCTTGGGCACCTCCTGCCCAGCTCGGCCTGAGCCCTCTCTCCCCTCCCGGCTCCTCTCCCCACCTCCTATGCTCCTTCCTCCTGGAACTTTGCACACAGCTGGTGGTCAGTCAGCGTTGGTGAACCAACCCAAGTGCTATCAGCCGCTTTTCCTGCTGGGGGTGGTGGGGGTGCAGGCACACGGCTGGAATAACTCTCAATCCTCAAGATGCTGCTGCAGCACCCGCAGTGGCTTTGAGTGCCAGGGGAGGGCCTAGATGCCGCTGTTCAGAGACGCGCCCTGGAGGACAGTGACTGGGCTGCCTCTTGGCGGGCACCGAGTGAGGATGGTGAAGTAGTTCAGGTAGAGCGGGGCACCAGCACCCCAGGCAGGGGTCTAGGTCTGGAGGGGACCTTTGGCTTCTTCCTCAGTCTGCTCCAGGAGACAGAGCCCAGTCCTCCTGGCCTCCTCCTGCTCCATTCCCTCCTTCCCTAGAGCCCAGGGCTCAGAGTTAACCGTATCCTCGTGGGCGGCCGTCCTGTTTCTCCCTGCCTCCTCCTGAAGACGAACACCGCCCCATCCCCATCCCTATGTGGAGCTGTGGGACTGTAGTCCTGGGGTCACCCCCAGTGCGGAGTCCCTTGCCCTCCGGAGTGGAGCTGTGGGGAGACTGTGAGGGCAGGGCGGCAGCTGGAAGCCAGTACCATGGGAGGGTGTGGCTGGGGCTTCAGTGTGAATGTCTGGCCATCCCCCCCATCTCCAGGTGCACCCCAAGATCTGCATGGGAGGGGGTGTGAAGGGTTGGCAGCAGGATGTGGGTGAGGGACCTCATACCTGTCTTGTCACCACCCCAGCATATCTGGGGGGACTCAGGGCAAGTGGGTAGAAGCACCCAGAAGCCCACCCAAAGCAGAGGAGCCTGAAGAGCAGCCAGCCCCTGCCCTGCTCATATCAGTTTCCTTCCTTTTATTGTAAAAATACAGACAGCAAAGGGTCCCCACATACAATCCCACGAGGCCCACGGAGTGCTCTGGGCTTCGGAGGCATGGAAATGAAGTCCAAGGCAGCCCTGGGCTGCGTCCCTCCCGGCCCTCGTCTGGGGGACTGTGGTCTGGCGGGGAGGGGGAGCCTGGCCATGATTGGGCCTGCTGGTCGCATGCATGGTGCTGGCTGACCCCCGAGGCAGGCCCCTGGGCTGGAGCTCGGTGTGAACAGAAGGTGGGTGAACTGAGGGTAGGGGATGGGGTAGACGCAGAGTTTCTGGCTTGCCTCCTGATGGTACATGCTTGGGCACTCAGCCCTTTCTTGCACATTGCCATCGCCGGTCGGCTTTGTCGCTGGCCCAAGCCTCTGCACCTGCCCACAAGTGTCACAGTCCTCAGTGGCCCGATTCCCAGAGTGCGGTCACTTCTGAGAGGTCAGCAGAGCCCGGGAAGGAGGCGTAGGGACAGGGAGCAGTGGGAACTGGTGTTCTATAACCAACATGGGCCGCTTCCTCTGTGTGTCCTCCAGCGCGGCCATGTGGCGAGGTCGTGATCCAGGCTCAGGCCATCCCAGCACAGGAGCGTGAGAGCTGGGCTTGGGCGCTGCCATGCCAGGCGTGGGGTCCAGCGGTGGGCTTGTGGCTTGGCCACGCCCTCGGGCTTCTGTGAGGGGTGGAGTCTATCTTGGTGACTTGCTGTGTGCTGGAGTTGGTGGGGGTAATGGGGCGCTGCCAGCCCCCTCTGCGCCCCCATTTTCCTCCTGTGTGAAGTCCAGGCATGGGGCTGCTGTCTTAAAGGCTTCTTCTGGTTGAACAACCTGGGCCCGCGTAAGAAAGGCGCGGCTTTCTGTGACCTGCAGGCACCACCAGACTCCCACACACTTCCTTGGGGTCCGGAGCCCAGGCTCCTTCTACGCACTCCCTGCGGGGGAAGAGCCCCACCCCAGGCCCACCCTTGGGCTGGACTGGGCCCACTAGCTGAGCTGGAAGCCCACCCCCAACACCCTGGGTCCCGAGGTGGTCAGGGGCAGGGGGCGTGGCTCGGAACGGACGGGATATTTACAGTAGTGGAAGGCCCTCCTTAAAGTATCCGGGAGTAGAAGTATATATAGCTTTATATTTATATAATATATATAGTGTACTTCATTAGCTGCTCGACCACGGATAAGCGACATCTACAGCTTCCTCCCCTCGCAGCCTTCTCTGGCCACCCCAAAGGCCTGCGGAAGCCAACACATCCTCGGCTGTGCGCCCCCCACCCCCCGTGACCCGGGGTGGGGGGGCGAGCGCCCCCACCGCCGGATACTACAGTCCCTGCAGACCGGACCGCTGGCCGGGCTGCAGCCGCGCTCGCTCCCGGGCCCTGCAGAGAGCACGTGCGTCCTCTGGTGCGGGCTGCGAGCGCACATCTTCCTGGCGCAGACCAGGGGAGGTAGGGAGGGGAGATGCTCAAACCAGGATCCCCCGCCCCGGCCGGCCGGCCCTCAGACGCTCCTCGGGGCTGGCCAGCTTTCCTGGAGGGCGGACAACTTGGCTCGGGGCCGCCCTGAGCAGCTTGCGTGGGGGCAGGCCTCCCGGGCCGCGGGCGCGCCCCCCACCCTTCCCCCGTGCACCGCGGCCCGCACGCGGGGCAGCGGGCGCGCGCGTTATTTGTAGGGCCGCAGGAACCGGGAGACTTTGGAGCGCAGCAGCCGGATGAAGGAGCGGGGGAACATCTCCTTGGACTCCTGGGCCGTGTACTTGAAGTAGTTCTGCGGGTGCGCCAGCACGTCGAAGAGCGCCTTGATCAGCTTCTTGTCCTGCGAGACCCGCCAGCCGCCATGAGCGCCCGTCGGGGCAGCCGCCGCCCGCTCCGCCCCCATCTCCCTGGGAACTCACTTTCAGAATTTCCTGGTGATTCTCCGAGGCGTACAGCCGCCCATCGCGGACGATGTCCTCGATCAGCTGCTGGTAGTCCTCTGGGAAGGGAGGGAGGTGAGGGCTGAGGTGGGGAGGGGTCTGCTGCTGACGCTCCCCACCCCAACTCCGCTGCCCTGTTGCTCCAACCTCAGGGTTAGCCTTGGGCCAGGTACAGTTCTGCCTTTGCGCCTGCACTTTCCTCCAGCCACGCACTAGCCTTGCAGTTTGGCTACCCAGAAAATTCCTATTCAACCTTCAAAACCCGTTGTGCAGACAGCAGCTGGTGTGTAGCCTGCGCACATCATCGATCTCTCCATTGTCTGCTTTCAGGCCCCTGAGAACGCTGCCTGGAGCCCCGCCCCCGCCCCCGCAGGGCTGTGGGAGGCCGCTGGGCGGGGCCTCACCATCGTAGGTGACGTAGGGCACCTGGAACCCTTTGGCACTGTTCGCTTCGTTGGATTTGAACTGGATCCAGAGCTTGCGGGAGCGGGAGGTGAAGGCGATGGGCCGCCCGTACGTCTGGCAGGTCTCGTAGGTGGTGACGGACGTGGGGGCAGCTGTGGGGTGGATGTAGGCTGAGCGGCAAGGCTCCTGCTCTGTCCCCTC
>NW_022103898.1:7126384-7128736 GCF_000313985.2 Echinops telfairi | reverse complement strand
TGCAGTTCCCTCCACCCGTGGACTGCCTTGTAAATGGCTCGGCCATCTAGCGAACTCTTATTTAACCTTCAAAGTTGTGCAGCCTGGTCAGGAGAGGTGGCCCCCTTGGGGGAGTGGGATGGGCAGGGGTTGTCTGACTGCTAGGTGACCCCAGGCAGGAGCTAGCCCCCTCTGGTCTCTGTCCCCGTTTCACACAGGCCTGGGTGCCCTGGCTCAGTGACTTCTCTCTGAACTTTGGGACAGCAGGGGTCTGGGGTCTGGGGGGAGGGGGCGCTCACCGCTCTTCCTCATGACCAGCACGTCGCCGCACGCGTCCTCGATGGGCAGGAAGATCTCGGGGACCACGATGAGGATCCGGCGCTTGGGGGGTGGTGCAATGTGCCACACGCACTGGGCGTTGGCTGGATAGTCGCCCGGGTAGTTGGGGGACTCGATGTATCCTGTGTAGTCACCCAGCTCGCCCCCACAGTGCTGGTCTGTGGGTGCGGCCCATGGGGGTCAGGCTCCTGGTCCCTCCCTGGGTCACTGCACCCGGCCCTTCTGGAGCCAGACCCCCTCTGGTACCCTTGCCTCCTCGAGGGGCGGCCCTGGAGCCTGCCCGAGGCCCACCTTCCTCTGTGGCAGCATCTTGCCCAGCTGTCCCATCCAGAACCCCTGCAGGCCCACTCAAACACTCTAGGCCACCTGTCTTCAGCCTGAACTCGGGTCTCAGGCAAGTCTTAGGTGTGCAGTCCACGCAGGGCAACAGGTAAGACCAGAGGAAGGCCGAACCATCTCCTCCTCACCCTGTCCCCCAGGGAGGCCACACGGGATGTTTTCACGGGAGAGTGAGGGTCCCAGGTCTTAAGCTTGCAAGTGAACCCATCTGGGTTCTGCCCAAAGAACGGAACAGGAGGGCTGCAGGTTTGTGATGGGGCTGTGAGCCTTCATTGTAAAAGCCTCCCCTCACTTCAGAACTCCTGAGAAATACTGCGTTTTTCCTTTGCGCATGCTAAGGTGCCCTGGTGGCGCTGTGGACGAGGTGTTGGCCACTACCCACAGGGTCAGTGGTTCAAACCCACCAGCTGTTCCTCGGGAGGAAGATGAGGCTGTCTGTGCCATGCAGATGTATAGCCCCGGAAACCCTAGGAGCCGGAAGTGACTGGATGGCCGTGGCTTTGGTCTTTTGAGCCTTCTAGTGGCTTCCATGCCACCTGGCTGTCCCTGCGAGCTGTCAAGTGGGTTCTCATTGATGGTGAGCCTATGCATCCCAGTGGGACTGCCTTCCCAAGGCCTTTCTGGGGTGACCATTTTCATGGGAGCAGACTGTCTGGGGTGGGGCCGGGCTGGGCCCTGAAGTCAGCTTCTGCTTCCACCCCCTTTTCAGGGAACCTTCCCCAAACTCACTGCATGGACTCAGAGCGACAGGGCAGGGCTGCCCCTGTGGGTTTCCCAGGCAGCCTCGCCTGTCTCCCTCGGCTGGTGGACTCGGATTGCTGACCTCGCAGTTAGCAGCCAATGACTAAGCATTGTACCGCCTGGGTAAGTCAGGAGCCTTTAGCCTGCTGAAACATCACCAGCCACCCCGGGAAGGGTCAACTGAGCGGTGAAAAGGCACGAGCTAAGAACCCGAGCAGCATGGCTCTCAGAGCTGGGGGCTTGCTGCCTGCTCCCCACACCTGGACCCATGTATCAAAAGTCTCCCTGGTGCTCTGTCCTGACTGTCTTGGGTCCACTGTCCCAGACCTGGCCCTCAGGGCACCCAACCCCCCAGGAGTCCGGAGCAGGCCTGGCCGAGAGGCTGAGTGGTGTCTGTGAGGCATTAGGATGGAGGGAGGAACTTGCCACCAACAGGGAGCCAGCCCCCTGCACGTGAGCAGGGAGTGGGCGCGGGGCGGCACCTACTCTTGCAGTGTGTGATGTTGGTGGAGCCGTCGAAGTCGGTGCTGGTGTTGCCCGGGCAGGCAATGCAGTGGTTCTGGCCAAACTCCGGCTGGTAGGTGCCAACGGGGCAGCGGGTGCAGCGGTGGGTGGTGGCATTGTAGTGGTGGCCCGGTGAGCAGTGCACTGTGGGGGGGGGTGCGGGGGGAGGGCATGGTGGGAAGGGGGACACCCTCCCAGCCCCATACACCCCATCTGGCTTGTCTTGGGGTCCTAGGCCCTTCCGCAGGGCCTTTCCAGCACCCAGCCTGGCCCCCAACCTCCTGACCCCTTTGCCCCCGACACTTGTCCCTCTGCCCTGTGCATGCCCTGCACAGGGATCTAGCCATCGTGAAGGCGGTGGTAAGGGGGGGCGGGGAGAGGCAGGTGTGGCAGGTTCTCCGGGGGGCTTCTGAGGAGACCCTGAGGGACTGGAGCTGTTATTTGGAAGAG
>NW_022103898.1:7118413-7126284 GCF_000313985.2 Echinops telfairi | reverse complement strand
GGGGGAGGGGTGGTCTCTCCTTCCCCCTCACAGCTCCCTCCCCCTTCCAGTGGCCGTAGGGGCAGCAGGTAGGGTGGAGGACCTGGTAGGACCCTGTCCGTGGCCCAGTGAAGATGTCCTTTAAGCGGACCAGCGTGTCCAGAGCCTGGAGAGTGGGCAGCTAAGCCCTAAGCCCTGCCTTCGGAGGGGCCTTGCCTTCGGGGAGGGGCTAAAGAGAAAAGCCTGGTTCTCTGGAAGCTAGGGGGAGAGACATGTCAGGAGTGCCCCCCCTCCCCTGCCCCCCCAAATACACACACCAAGGGCTTGGCTGAGACGTGACCACCTGGGCAGGGTGCGGTGGCCTGGGTCAGAGGACAGGAAGGGTCCCTGGCAGCAGTCCTGGTGACGGGACTGTAGACTACAGAGCTGGGAGGGTTGCAGGCAGCTGACATGCAGGGAGACATCTGGATGCGGTGTGTGTGTGTGTGTGTGTGTGTGTGTGTGTGTGTGTGCTGATTCGATGGTTCCCGAGCCCCCTCCCTCAGCTCCCTGTTGTCCCTTCTAGAGTGGAGCAGCGCCGGCTACAGTGTCCACTCCCGGAGGGCTGGGGCTGGCCATCTTGAATGTGCCTAGACTGTGTGAGTGTGAATGTGTGAGTGACCATGAGTGCAGGTGTGAGTGTACGAACGTGTGTGAATGTGTTTAAGGGTGTGCTTGACTCTGAGTGAGCTGGTATGAGTGTGTATGAGTGAAGGCACGTGTGAGTTCGTGTGCATGAGAATATGTGTACGAGCCCGAATGTGAGATGCATGTGAATGTGATCCCACACATATGAGCCTGTGCGTGCATGTGAATGTATGTGAACACATGGGTGTGTAAGCATATATGCATGTGATTGTGGGGGGGGCATGTGAACACATGTGAGCACGTGTCTGAGCACCCATGTGAGTGCGTGGGAGCACGTGTGCAGAGAGGGCTGGGGCGGCACCCTCACCTCTGGCCTCGCAGTCCTGGAAGGCGGTGGCGCCCTGGAGCCTGGTGAGCAGCCCGCCTCCACAGGGGAAGCATCGAGTGCGGCCCGGCTCCGGCTGGTAGGTGCCCACGGGGCAGGCCTGGCAGGGCTTGAAGCCATCAGCGGAGAAGAAGCCGGGTGAGCATTGGCCTGGAAGTCAGAGGGCAGGGCTCAGGCTGGCAGGGGACACTCAAGTCTCTGGGCCTGGCCTGGCCGGGGGACCACACAGAAAGTCAGTGGGCATGGCCTTGGCCAGGCTGACTTTGCCTCCTGGCAGCAGGCAGGGTTCAAGGGCAGGTGGCCGAGGCCATGATGCATACTGGGACACGTGTGCAGTGCCAGGGCCTGTACTTCAGGGGGCTCTCCCCAGGGGTTGAGGGCAGGACACAGCAGGTTTTCACAGGAGGTAGCCCGAGAAGGCTCAGAGCTGATCACAGCCCTGTCCCAGAACAGGGAGGATTTGCAGGGTCCCCAGATGGGTTGTAAAGAAAGTTCTAGCATTTTGTGGGCTCTGCACACGGCAGTTGCCCCGAGGACAGCAGAGAGCAACACCACATGCAATGCTCTGTGACCCCAGGGGCCTTGGTGGAGGGGAGGGGCCCTGCCCCCTGCTGGGGCCCAAACTCACCTCCACACTCGGACACGTTGCGGGTGCCTGCCAGGCCGAGCCCGTCGCTGCTGGGACAAGGTATGCAGCCGAGTTGGCCGTCCATGTCCTGGTAGGTCCCTGGCGGGCAGGGCACACACTGGCCACGCTCGCCGCTGAAGTGGGTGCCGGGTCCACAGCTTACTGCAGGGGCAGAGGAGAAAGGGCTGGGGGGACGTGCCAGTGGCTTCCAGGGCACGAACAGGCCCCAGGCTGCAGCCCCGGTGAGCATCTTCGCCCTCCTCAGGATCCTCCGAGCCCCTATACTCCTGCCTGTGCTTCTCGGGGGCCCAGCCTGGACCTCTCTCCTGACTGGTGATGTCTGATGTCCCCTGCCCCAGCCCTGTCTCCTGGCCTGCTCACTGAATGGCCTCAGACGTCTCCCCCCAGCACCCATGGTCATTTCACCGCCCCCCCCTTCCTTGCACAAGGATATGGTCAGTGTGTGTGTGGCTGGGGGTGTGTGTGTGTGGACTGGGCAGGAGGGCCTGGCAGTTGAGGATGTGTGGCCCTAAGTATGTGGCTGCAGAGAGAGCCGGTGTGCTCGGGAGATAAGGGCCCGTGGAGCAAATCCATGCTCGGATGAGGAGAGAAAAGAATTACTGAGCAAGGGAGCCAGCTTCCTCCCTGGGAAGATGGGTCAGCACCTGAGGTCACGGGCTCGGAACGGGGAACTCACAGCTGTGTGGAGGACGTGGTCAGTGAGTGAGGGGCCCTGGGCAAAGGACCCAAGAAGATGGAGAGCCCACTGGCTGACTCAGGGACAGTCTGGCCACCCAGCTCAGTGAGGACAGGACTGTACGGAGAGTACAAGTGAGGGGGATCAGCTGAGAGCTCCCCACCCCTCCCCTACCAGACAGGAGCCCCCACTCCTCCCCCAGCCTGGAGCCTCACCGCCCACCCTGGGGTGAGCTCTTTGCAGGAGGCTACTGTTCCTCTCACATCCCTCGTGCCTCTCTGTCCCCTCCCTGGGTGGCTGCCTTCCTTGGGTGACAGGGTGGGGGGACAGAGAGGGCTTGACGAGTCCTCTTCAGAGGGGCCACTGGTGGGGACTCACCGCACTTGCCATCCTGGGGCACCTGGCCCGGGCTGCACGTCCCCTGCCCCTCCATGGCCTTGGCCACCCGCTGGGACACTTCGTACTCCGTGCCAGAGACCTGGACGTAGACCTGCTGCCGGCTGACTGACTTCCGCAGGGCCTTGATGACGGCCTGTAAGCTCTGCTCCGCCCGCTTCCGCACGCAGTCCAGCGTGCAGGAGTCTACAGAGCAGGAGGAACTGAGGCAGGGCGACTGACCCACCCAGGGGCCCCTGCCAGAAGCCCCTGGTCCCCGCTGGGTCATGCCACCCACTCTCTCAGCAGCCCTGGGGGAGGGGCCTTGGCTCTGCTCATCTGAAGGATGGGGAACGTGAGTGAGGCTCGGGGAGGTGGGGCCTGAGAGCTGACACACACACAGGCCTCTGTCCACAACATCTTGTCAGCCCGAGAGCACGGCCCATGGGGTGGAGACTCCTTGCCGCTCAGCCACTGCCCCCCAGGAGAATGGCCTGCTCTCCGGCCTTTAACCTGAAGCCTGTCCTATTGGGCCTGCCTCATCAGCCAGCTCCCACCTCATGCTCAACTCCACCCCTGCTCTTTAACTTCCATGCCCTGGCTCATATTGTCCCCCCTGTCTGAATGTCCTTCCCTCTCATCTCCTCCAGCCAATGTACTGTGACCTCTAGCCCTGCCTGACGGGCAGCTCTTCTGTGAAGCCTTCTATGGCCCCCCACAGGGAGGCCCCAGCTTTGTCCCCCGACCCCCTCTGGTGCCTCTGTGGTCCCCTGGGCCCTCTCTTCAGCCCAGGCAACTGTCAGGGATCCCTGCTCCCCTCTGGCCGCTGCCTCACCTACCTGACACCTCCTCCACCTTTGGCTCCACCTCGAACTCTGCGGTGAGGAGGGACACCTCCTTGGAAGGGGACTTGCGGCCGCGCCTCCTCTTCTTGGACGAGTCACACTTGAGGGACAGGAAGGTCACGTGGCCATGGTCTAGACAAGGGAGGGGGCTGCTGTGGTGTGGAGGGGTGGCCTGGGGCAGGGTGCTGGGTCCTGCCTAGCTGTGGACACAGAGGGACTGGAAAGGGGCCCACCATCAGTGGAGGTGGCCAGGGCTGGGGTGGGCAGGGGGCCGGGCTAGGCCCATAAGTCTCGGCACACGGGCACCCGCACCTATCTGCCAGGGAGGCTGTCCACCACCCATGGGCCTGTGTGGGCCTGGCTCCCAGACTCCAGGTGGCTGCTCTGAGCTGCCCACTGGGTCAGGTGTGAGAAGGGATCCCAAGGTCTCCTGGGATCTTCCCGGGTTGGGGGCGTTCCCATGGCCCACCCTTGTCCTGGGATGTCCTTGTCCCAGTCACTGGAGTTGTGGGGTACGTCCCTCTCGGGCAGGCTGCTGAGCAAGCCCTGCTCCGGGTGAGCAGGGACAGTGCCCCCCCCAGGGCCCTGGACACCCACGCCACCCCCCTGCTCCCTGAGCTGTGGAGACTGCCCCTCCCAGGGAGGCAACAGGCTGGCCACTCACCCAGTAGTGGCTGCCGGGGACCCTCCCTGGCTCGCTCGCGGCTGCGCGGCCGCAGGTGGCACTTGGCATCTCTGACCTTGAAGCGGGCCTTCTGCTTGATGGGGGGTGTGGGGGCATCTGTGGAAAGCCAAAATGCCCCCTGGCGGTGGCCTTTCCTGCAGGCAAGGAGGGGTGGGGACGGAGGCTGCGTAGGTCGTGTCTGAGTGTGTGTTGGGGCCACCCGGGACAGGTGCATGGGGAGCTGTAGTCATGGGGAGCTCCCTCTGACTCAGCAGCTCCCCCTGCCACCAGAGTGGGGGATCCCCATGCAGGGCCCAGTGGACGTCAGGGCAGTGGGGTCCATGAAGCCCAGGGCAGTCCTGTCTGGCAGGGGTCTTCTGTGACATGTGTTATGGAGCCTGACACCCTTAAGCCCTCCGTGACCCCCCACCCTGTGCATGGCTGGGACTTGGCTTCCCTGTGTGGGGTCTCCCCCCCTCCCCCCAGTGAGGCGCTGGCCATGAAGCCCGGGATCACCCAGGTGTGTGGTCCTGGCAGGCAGAGGGGCTACCTGGGCAGCCGGGCCCGGAGGCGGGGCTGGAGCTGTTGGCCTTCGGCGGCATCTTGCCCTGGAGACCCGGGACACCACAGCTCAGGATGAAGCTGCTCTCCGAGTCTGCAGAGGGGTTGGGGGTGTGCGAGGGGCCGAGGGGGCACCTCTTTCCCAGGCCTCCCGGTCCCTGGGCCTCACAGGGGCCCCTGAATAGGTTGCAGGTCGGGCTGGTCCTCGTAGTCTATGCCTTTGGCCTCCACGCCACTCGGCGAGCGAGGGCAGGGCAGGAAGGAGTCCTCGGATCTATGGGGTCCGGTGAGTGGGGCCGGGGTAGGAGGGTCTGGGTCTGGAGTCAGCCCCCCCTGGGGAGCAGCAGGACCCAGGCCAGCTCCCAGCCGCGGCAGCTCCTTTACCTGGGATGAAAAGCGTGGGGGCCGGGCAGGTGACCAGGCAGCTCTCCACACCACCCGCCTTGCTGCAGGACAGCTGGGCCCGGGGCGCGGCCTTCGCCCGAGAGAGGCACTTGCCTGTCTCTGCCGGGAAGGGAGACAGGGTGGGGCCTGAATGAGGGCAGGTGGAGGCTCTCCCCACAGGGGCAGACCTGTTGGAATTCTGTCCTGGCCACGCTACCTCAAGGGGAGGGCCAGAGCTGCCAGCGTCCAGAGCCCCGAGCCCTTGGGATGTGTGGGACACGACTCAGAGAGCTGGCCGCCTCCCCACCCCACTCAGACTCTAGTCAGGGTGTCTGTGAAAGGTTCCCAGTCCACGCCCCCAGACCAGGGGCTCCCCCTGGTGGGCTGGCTTCTCCAGGGTGGGTGCCCAGGGGGAGACAGCCCCCTTACACTGTCAAAAGTCTTTAGACAGGAAATAGCTGAGGAATGAAAATACATGGGGGACCCTGCGAGAAATACAAGGAAGCTGGACCCACGGCCATCAGGTTGGGTCCGACTCTTGTCGACTGACCCTGAAGGACCGAGACAGAGGAGCCCTGCTCCCAGGGTGTGCCCAGGCTGTCCATCTGTACAGGAGGAGACAGCCTCATTCTATCCACAGGCGGCTGCTGGTGGGTTCGAACTGCTGACCTTGCAGTTAGCAGCCCGGCGCACAGCTACCAGGGCCCACCTAAATAAACACAAGACTCAAAGTCTTCTGTTGCCCAAGGGCCATGAGCCGGCGGTGAGGACAGGGCCACCAGAAGGGCCCGAGAAGAAACAGGACAAGCACCCCACATGCTTCCAAGGGATGTGGCAGCAGACCCAAAGAGCATCATCAAGAGATGCAGGGGGCAAAAATCTTACCATAGTGAATGATGGGGGTGGGGGTGGGGTGTGCGGAGTGGAGACCCAAAGCCCATTTGTAGGCCACTAGAGATCCCCTTGCAGTGGGGTCTTGGGGAGGAGATGAGCCGGTCAGGGTGCGACGTAGCGATGATGAAAAATACAACTTTCCTCTAGTTCCTAAATGTTTTCTCCCGGCTCCCGCTATCATGACACGAATTCTACCTTGCAAGTCTGGCTAGACCAGAGGATGTACCCTGGTACAGATAGGAACTGGAAACACAGGGAATCCAGGGCGGATGAGCCCTACAGGGCCAGTGGTGTGAGTGGCGATACTGGGAGGGTAGAGGGAGAGTGGGTTGGAAAGAGGGAACCAATTACAAGGAAGTATATGTGACCTCCTCCCTGGGGGACGGACAACAGAAAAGTGGGTGAAGGGAGACGTCGGACAGGGCAAGATATGACAAAATAACAATCTATAAACTATCAAGGGCTCGTGAGGGAGGGGGGAGCAGGGAGGGAGGGGAAAAATGAGGACCTAATGCTGGGGGCTTAAGTGGAGAGGAAATGTTTTGAGAATGATGAGGGCAATGGATGTACAAATGCGCTTTACACAATTGATGTATGTATGGATTGTGATAAGAGTTGTATGAGCCCCTAATAAAATGATTTTAAAAAAGAATAATAACCCACTACTATGAAAAAAAGAGATGCAGGGGGGCTGCCACAGGGGGCCCTGGGCTCTCAGTGTCCTGCTAGGAACCCCAAGAACGCAAACCACTGCCTGCCTGCCTTCCGGGCCGGGCCATCCCAGGGCGAGTTACAGCAAAGGTCCCTGCAGGACAAGGTGAACACTTCACCTGAGACCAGTGGTTCTCAACCTTCCTCATGCCATGACCCTTTCCTACAGTTCCTCATGTGGTGGTGACCCCCAACCATAACATTATTTTCATTGCTACTTCATCACTGTCATTTTGCTACTGTTATCAATCATCATGTAAATACCTGATATGCAAGGTGTATTTTCATTGTTACAAATTGAACATAATTAAAGCATAGTGATTAATCTAAAAAACAATATGTAATTATAATTCATGAAGTCTCATTTTACCTCCAATACTACTGCTCTCAACACAGCAGCTGCTCTCTACACAGTAGCTGCTTTCAACACAGTAGCTGCTCTCTACACAGCAGCTGCTCTCTACACAGCAGCTGCTCTCTACACAGCAGCTGCTTTCAACACAGCAGCTGCTCTCTACACAGCAGCTGCTCTCTACACAGCAGCTGCTCTCAGCACAGCAGCTGCTCTCTGCACAGCAGCTGCTCTCAACACAGTAGCTGCTCTCTGCACAGCAGCTGCTCTCTGCACAGCAGCTGCTCTCTACACAGCAGCTGCTCTCTACACAGCAGTTACTCTCTGTACCTGTGACTGGTCCGCTTAAGTACATTATGGCACCAACCCTGTCACAGACATGTGTATTTGTATAAGGTGTGTGTGATGGGGTTGGCGCGATGATGTCATCATTCAGGAAGGGTGGGGTGGGGCGTATCTGCATGTGGGTGCACCTGCCTGGAGACAGATAGAGGAATGATGTCTTGGTTCCTAAGACCATTGGAAACATGGGTTTTCTGATGGCCTTAGGCGAGCCCTGTAAAAGGGTTGTTCAACCCCCAAAGGGGTCGCGACCCACAGGTTGAGAACCGCCGCCCTAGACCCTAGCTTCCCAAACCTTCCTCTTTCCAGGACAAAAACTACTCAGCCCACCCTCACCCCAGTCACTGAAAGAGGTGGGCTCTCGCCCTGCACCCAGGATACAGCCCAGGTGTCTGCTCTTGTCGCCCTGCTGGACTGTTCCAGCAGC
>NW_022103898.1:7115777-7118089 GCF_000313985.2 Echinops telfairi | reverse complement strand
TCCCAAGCACGCTGCCCTTCTGCAGGGACTGGTCTCTCCTGACAACGTGGCCAGAGCACGTGAGCTGAAGTCTCACCACCCTGGCCTCTAAGGGGCGCCCTGGCCATGCTTCTTCCAGGACGACCCATGTGTCCTGCGGTCCAGGGATTACAGTCTTCTTGGCCAGCGCCACCATTCACACACACCGACTCCTCGCCGCTCTTCCTTACACGCAGGAGAGAGGTGGGATGCCCAGAAACCCACAGTGGGCATGCCTGGGCCCCACACGTTACCCCATGGGACGGGGTGGGGGTGGGGACTGAAGCATGCGGGCCGTCCCACTGCTTGCTGTGCTGTGAAGAACACTAAGGTCCTTTGTCTCTGACCCCCGAGACCTGTGCCTTCTGCCCCATCACGGAACCGTCACTGCAAGCTGACCAGCGTACAAGTCTCAGGCCCATCGCCGCATGAGAACAACAGTGAACGCACCACCATGGCCTAAAGAACACGCAGACGTGTCCTGGAAGAAGTACAGCCAGGAGGCTCCTTAGAGGCCAGGAAGGCGAGATTTTGTCCCATGTGCTTTGGATAAGTTAGGAGAGGCCAGTCGTTGGGTGGCCACAGTGGTGGCCACAATGGGGTCGAACCTAAGAACAATGGTGAGGACATTGCAGGACCAGGCAGTGTGAACATTGGGTTGATATGGGTCAGAACTGACCCCATTGACGTGGCACCTAACCCAAACCTGCGAGACCCCACAGCACAGGGCGCTCCATCCTGCCATGTCTCAGGGCCTCCTCCTCTGTGTGCTGGGGCCTGGGCAGCTGAGGGGTGTGGCAAAGCCACATGAGTGTCCCACAGTCCTGGTCCTGACACTGCCAGGCCCCACTCCGCCCTGTCCCTTCTCCTGCAGGACAAGAGGAGCTGGGGGCAGTGAGACCCTGCAGGATGTCCATGCCTCTGAGCTCCCCTTGGGCCCTCTCCAGCCTCCAGGGGTCTGGTGGTGTCCCCTCTAGTGGGTGGGGGCAGACACAGACACTGAGAGTGCACGCCCCGGGGAGGGGCATCTCAGGTTGGAAGGAGGAAGGGCTCCCTCTGGGAGCCAGCAGGCCAAGGCACTGGTGCACAGGGGTCCACGGGCTGTTTCCCCCGGCCTCCGGTGCCCAGACTCACCTACACAGTCCTTCCGGTTCCAGTGGAGGCGCTGCCCCGGTGGGCAGACACACTCGAAACTGCCCTTGGTGTTGACGCAGCCCTGGTCGCAGCTCCCGTTGTTCACACTGCACTCGTCCACGTCTGCCAGCACAGGTGGGCGTGAGGCCCTCACCAGGGCAGGTTGGGAGGGTGGGGCGTTCTCCGATGCCACCCAGCCAGCCACCGTGGTCAGGTGCAGGCACGGGC
Organism: Echinops telfairi; assembly: GCF_000313985.2. Lineage (NCBI taxonomy): Eukaryota > Metazoa > Chordata > Mammalia > Afrosoricida > Tenrecidae > Echinops > Echinops telfairi. The sequence continues at coordinate 7,116,709 of NW_022103898.1, read as the reverse complement.
CACACACAGCCAGGAAGACTCACGCACACAGAATCTCACTCACAGCCGAAGTCACGCACAATCATAGAGCCACACACTCCCATGCACACAACCACACATCACACACACAATCATAGAGCCATGTCATAACACAGTCTTAACCACACACAGTCACACGACCACATGCCACACATGTTCATACAGCCATGCCATCACAGCCACACACTGTCACACAGCCAAGCACACACTGTCACACACATACACTCATAGAGCCATGCCGTAACACAGTCTCAACCATACACACTATCACACAGTCACACACTCAACCACGCACAGTCACTCAGCCAGTACACGCAACCACACACAACCACACACAGTGTCACCGGCACAATCAGGTGCACAAGGCTCCCCATGGACACAGACGTCCAGCTGTGCCCCCCCTCTCCCTCCCAGCGTGGCAACAGAAAAGGTGGGGCTGGCTTTTCAGCCTCAGTTTCCCCTCCTGCCCTATAGCCACGGGGGCTCAGTCTCTGATGATCAGCGACCAAAGGCCCCACTGGCGATGGGGGAGGGCGCGTGGCGGGGGTGGGGGCGAGGGGCAGGGGCCCTGGCGGGCAGGCTGCAGACCTCCGCAGTGGGTGGTCCCGTAGAGCGAGTAGCCGCGGTGACACTGACACTGGAAGCTTCCAGGGGAGTTGATGCAGACGTGGTCGCAGGTGCGCTCGAAGGAGCACTCGTCGATGTCTGCACAGCCCCAGGGAGACAGAGCAGGTGGGCGGGGGTTCGGGGCTGGGTGGACAGCACAGCCCCTCACTCACAGGCCCGGGGAAGTGGGAATCACTGGCCAAGACGCACAGCACACATCATCTTCTGGTCGCTGCCCCACTTCCCCTGCTGCCCCCATTGACCTCATTCTCCTGGGTTTGAGGCCACAAGTCTGTTCTGGACACGGG
>NW_022103898.1:7078926-7115000 GCF_000313985.2 Echinops telfairi | reverse complement strand
GTGTGCATGCTGGTCCCACCAGTCCCCTCCTGGAGGTGGTCAGCAACCAGGGGTCCATGTGGAGGCTTGCCAGGGTCCCCACTAAGAAGGCCTCACATGGTAAGTGAAATCTTAGATCCCCTTCTGAAGTTGGGGGCCCAGGAAGGAGCATGGGGTCGGGGTACGGCTAGAGCCTGGAAGAAGGTGTAGGAGCCATGGTGGGGAGGGTGTCCCACACAGGCGCTCACTCCCCCGCAGTTGCTGCCCACCTGGGTCCAGGGCTCAGTCCTCCACAGACCAGGTAGGGTGGCTCCACCCCTGATGGGCAGGCGGGCAGCATCCCAGCTGTCTGGGGACCAGAGGCCCAGCCGAGAGGGAGCGGTGGGGAACACAGCCACTACCCTGGGCAGCCTCCTGGGGCCCCAGTGTGGGTCTCGGGGGCCACACTTGCAGGGGTCACCCAGGGGACAGGCTCTGTCCTCGGCAGTGTCTCTTCAAGCTGGCATCCACGGCCCCAACCTTCTCGCTCTGGGATCATCCACCCCGCAGGGCCCCTGAGGGCCCCGGCACCAGCCTCAGTGGGCACACAGCCTTGGCAGCTCATGGGAAGTGCCCATTCCTTTCCAATGCCACCTCCCCCTGCGGCCTTCCTGGAGACCTTCCCCACTGTCCATCCTCCAGTCGCCCTCGGCAGCCGTGTCCTGCTGGGCTGTGAGCTTGGGCACCAACTCCCCACCCCCCTCCCGGCCCTCCTCCCGGCAGGCCCCTAGCTCAGGTGCACGGGAACCCCAAAGAAGGGTTGCTGGGGAGCACCTGCCTGCAGCATGCCATGCATCCGCCAGGTGGCAGCACGACACCGCTGAAGCCAGAGCCCCTGGGGGAGGACACTGGGGACACGTACTGGCCCCTCTCTGTGTCTCCCTGAGTGATGGGGCACAAAGGCCCCAGGGAAGCGGGGTGGCCACCCCGGTCATTCTGTGGAGACCACAGGACAGGTGGGACGGGGGTCCTGGTGGGGGGCAGGGGAGGGGGCTCACCCTGGCACGTGCGCTCGTCGGTCAGCAGCTTGTAGCCCTTGCGGCAGCTGCACTCGAAGCTGCCCACGGTGTTGCGGCAGAAGTGGTCGCAGCCCCCGTTGTTCACAAGGCACTCGGTGATGTCTGTGGGGGCCGGTGGGGGAGAGAGGGAGAGGGCACCGGGAGCCCGAGGTGAGGCAGTGCCACCCCCAGCCCTCTCGGCTCACACATAGAGGGGCAGGGCCATGACGGAGACAACGACACTGTGCTCCCTTCTTTCCACAGCCCGAGAGGTGGTGGGGCCACAGGCAATCTGTGCCCCGTGCTGGGCCCTGGGGATGGGGGTGGGGTGGGGAGAGGGAGGTCTCACAGCCCCGTCTCAGAGAGGAGGCTGGGGCAGGAGCTGGGGGGGCTGGGCTTACCCCTGGCCCGTCTTGGCACAGTTCCCCTCCCTTCCCTCGCCCCAGCCCTGCCTGCGTGAAATGTCGCCTCCAAGGATCCCTGGTGGCTGAAGTACCACCAGGGCTAAAGTGCTCAGCCGTGATGTCAAGGCTGGTGGTTCGAACCCGCCCTCCGCATGCTCCTCCACAGACCCTGGCGGTGGGCCTCTGTGAAGACCCACGGCCTTGGAAACCCGAGGGGCCAGCTTTGCCGCTGTGAGGTCACCATCGTGCTTGGTGAGGCAGAGGGGCAGCAAAAAAACGGAAGGCCCGCAAGGAGAGAGCTCGGCAAGTGGCGGCAACACTGGGCTCAGGCACAGGAAGGGCGGGGGTGGCGTGGGAGCGTGCAGCGCTGTGCTCTGCTGTCCCTGGGGTCGCTATGGGTCGGAGCTGACCCCGCAATCAGCACAAGGTCACCTTGGAGCCCTGGCGCCCTAGTGGTCACAAGGTGGCTGGGAAGCCAAAGGCCGGCAGTTTGAGATCACCGGCGGCTCTGAGAGGGGAGGCAGGTCTCTCAGTCTCAGAAGCGGACGGGGCGGTTCGAGCCTGTCCTAGAGGGTGGCTGGGACCTGACGGCAGTGGGAATGAACGAGAAAGTCAGGTCCCAGGAGTCAGAGCTGACTCAGTGGCCACCGGTTTGGCCTGAGCAGCTCGGCCTGCTGCAGCCAGTGCTGCGGTACTTCGTCCGGCAGGCCCCTCTCCCGTGGCCTTGTCCCCCGGGGACCCCTCAGCCCTAACTTCCAGGCCCCGCTGCAGACATGACCAACAAAGAGGGAACTTTCCGGATGGAGAGCTCCCACCTCCAACTCTGAGAGGCCCCGCAGTGACACGGGGGCCCCCTTGACTGCGAGCCTCTGGGGAGGGGAGCAGGTGGCCACACTGGGCCTCTGTGCAGCGACCGGTGGGTTTGAAGCCCTGAACTTGTGCTTAGCAGCCCAGAGGCCTAGCCCACTGCCTACCAGTGGGCAGGGCTCCTGGCTGGAGAAGCAAAGGCAGGACCCGAGGGTCAGTCGGCCGCCCTCTCTGGCCCCGCAGCAGGGACACGAGAAGGACTTCCCCTTTGGTCAAGCACTGCAGGGTGCACAAGTGCCATCAGAGTCCCACCCTGGCTCAGTGACGAGAGGACCGTGTTCCCCAATTTACAGACAGGGGAGTCTTCCCTGCACCTCTCTCGTGGCTGCTTCGGCAGACCAGGAATGCTCTCACAGTAAACCTCGGCACCAGCAAGCACTGAGCAGATGCCAGGTTTGTGGTCCAGAGCCTTGGGGAGGGTGGGCTGATAGAGAGTTGGCTGAGACGCCTGAGGCCGGGTGCATTTCGGGGAGTACACCCCACCACAGGGTGCACCCGGCACCCCCACCCTTGGCCAGCCTCTCTGGGAACCTCTGTCCTGCTGGGTCTTCCTAGAGCCCTCTCAGACCTCCGGACCAGGAGGTAGGAGCCTGAGGGGCTGCACCGAGAGGGAGGGGCTACTCGGGCCCCACAAACCCTGGTCCACCTGATCCCACTCTCTTCAGCTGGGGCTTCTGCTCCCCGGACTCTGTGATATTAGGTTAAATGACTCTCCCAAACTCAGGGCTCTCGAGTCCAGGCTGACTCCTAGCGAGCCTACAGGACAGGGCAGGACTGCTCCCGGGAGTTTCCCACACTGTAACTCTATGGGAGCAGAAAATCCAATCTTTGCCCTGCTCGGTTAGATGAGGAATTCATTTGCTTTTTTAGTTTCCAATACTCCTGCCTTGCAGTCTCAGTAAATCTGCACATCGGGGAGGGGAGGGGGGCAGCTGAGCCCAGTCCCCTTGGCAGGCAAGGCACCTGCCGCATCGCTGCATGGAGTCAGGCCACGTGGAGGAACCTATCCTGAGACAGACCTGGGGTGGGTTCACCTCCACCTGCCCTCGGGGGCCACTGTCTGCACTTTCCACAAGGTTGTCTTCTCGAGGTCCCCAGCCAGGGCCCAAGCTGCTGCATTTGTCCCCAGTGAGGGGCGACCCCAGCACCTCTGGGTCCTAGGCTCCTTGGGTGGGTCACGTGAAGGTTAACCCACCTGGGGGCGGGGCAGGATTCTGGAGTCTTGGGGAGGATGGGGCTCCCGGCATAGCCCCCCTGGGCTCCCCCTGGCAGGCCCCACCAGCAGCCTTGGGAGGGGACTGCGCCAGGTCTAGCCTCATGTCCCCACCTGCTAATGCTGGAAGAGGTGGTGAGCTGGCGCTCCCAGGTGACTGGAGCAGTGGGGCCTCCTCAGGAACCCCCTGCCCCAGCCCTCTCCTGCAGCACGGGCTGTCCGCTGTCACCATAGTGACCAGACAGGGGAGGGAGGCATGTTTGTGGAGGCCTGGCCTGGGTAGCTGCTGCCTGGGGTCAGTGGGAGGGAGCCCCGATTATTGGAGGGCTGGGCTCCCCCCACACCAGCCAGTCGGCCCCCTCTGGGGCCCCGGGCTTCCCCTGCCCAGTGCCACACTCTACTTCCAGGGTGACTGGCTCCTGAGAGGCTGCAGGAGCTGCAGGACCAGACTGTGCAGTGCCCCCCTACCCCATGCAGGGACAGAGGGGCTTGTCTCAGGACCAGGCCCTGCCTCTCCTCTCGCCAGGGCCCCCAGTACTCCTCTGTCCTCACCCCATTCCTGCTCCCCCTGCTCATGGACCAGTCCCTGTGGCCCTCTGCAGCCTGCCCGCCTGCCTGCTTCTCTCCGCCCGGTTTGTCTGTGCCATGGGGATCAAACGCCCTCACCTGCCCACCCGCCCCTCTCGAAGCCACCCCGGGAATTATCTCTGGAGTTAGCCTCGTGGGGGGTGGCAAGGGGTCCTGGAGAGCAGAGGCAGGGCTCAGCAAGTCACTGCCCGGGAGGGTGGATGGACTGACAGACTGACTGATTGGCTGAGCGAAGCCAGACCAGGGGGACAATGGGTCCTGCAGGAGAACATTCCGATGTTGATGAGAATGTGTGTGTGAGTGGGGGGCGGGGGTGGGTGGGTAGTGAGGGGAGAACTAGAGAGTCACCCAGCCCCACTCCCCTGCCCCACTAAGGCATCCCAGGGGCCATGGCGTAGGGCTCTGGGAGGGAGGAGAGGGAGGCATGGGGACCACCTGGCTGGGAGGGGAGGCAACCAGATGGAAGACACCTTCCTGACCAGGGTGCTGGGGTGGGGCAGTGGGGGAGGCTCCCCTAGACTCTTCTTGAAGGGTTAGAAGAGTGGTTCTCAACCTTCCTCATGCCGCGACCCTTTCATACAGTTCCTCATGTGGTGATGACCCCCCAACCAGAACATTATTTTTGTTGCTACTTCACTACTTCATCCCTGTCATTTTGCTACTGTTAGGAATTGGGTGACCCCTGTGAAAGGGTCATTCGACGCCCAAAGGGGTCGAGACCCACAGGTTGAGAACCGCTGGTCGAGGTTGTTCTCTGTCCTTTCCGGCGAGTATCTGCCTCGGCTGCTGTCTCTGGGTCTGTCTCGGTGTGTCACTACTTAGCTCAGACTCGCTCTCCGTTCTAATCGTCTATCTCTCCTTCCTCCCGCTTTCCTTCTCTCCTGCCCCGGCCCTCTGTAACCGCCAGTTGACTTCTTTGGGTGTGAAAACCACGTGGCGTGGCTGTCTTCTTTTGCACCCGTGGTCTGTCTCAGACGGGATTTTCCTTCACGGATGGATTCACTCGCTCAGCAGGACAGCTCCCAGATCCAGCAGCATCTCGAGGAGTTTGGCTGCATCACCATCCTCCTTTAGGGATGCGTAGTATTCCATCGGGCAGTTGGAACAGACTGCCTCTATCCATCCTCCCCCCATGGGCATCGAGCTGTGAATGCACGGCGGTGAACGAGGGTGGCATCTGCCAGTAGGAGCCTGAAATCCCAGGACCTTAAGTGTCACGATCTCTGAAAACACCCGGGCTCCCTTTGCCCACCTGCACTGGCACCCTGTGACTGCAGCTGCTTGGTCATCCAGAGCCAGGGGGATGGGCACCCAGCCTCGCCATGGGACTGCCGAGCAGTATCAAATGCAAGCCTAAGCGTGCCCATCCCCACGAGGCTCTCAGACACCGGCCCAAGTCCTTGCCATGGCCACCGGGCCGGTCTTCTATCGGCGATCAGGGTGTCCGGCTGCCTCTGCAGCCACCCTGCTGGGCACACCATCCCCACCCCTCTCCACAGGGGCCCCGGCCCTCAGCTCGGAAGGCCTGCCCTGAAGCTTGCCTCAGGACCTGCTCCTCTGGGGCCTGCCCACTGGGTCAATACTACCAGGCGTGAGCACCCCAGGGTGTGCCAGCTCCCAACAGGGCTTGCCTAGGTTTGGTCAAAGGGCTAAGTAGGACTCACCCAGGTTCAAGAGGTGATTGTTTCTGGTGGAGCTGCAGGGGCCAGTGAGCACCCCTGGGACGGGATGAGGCTGGGCCATGGTCAGCACCAGCCCCCAGCTCCATCTGGTTAGGGTCGGGACCAGTGTGCTCCGGGCCTTCACCTCCCCCTTCCCGGGTGGGTGCTGTGCCTGGTCTGTGCACCCTGGCGGGATAGCGGCCTGAGTGGACACATGATGACGGAGGCTCCATGGGGAATGGCCAGGCTCTGGCACGTCTCCTGGGCAGGATAGCCCTCTGGGGCTTCCCCTCAGCCTGGCGTGCCCAGCTCAGGTCACATGTCACCGGCCACCACAACCACAGCTGGAAGGGACCTCGGCTACTCACAGGCCAGGGCGCCACCGCCACTGAGCTGGTTCTGACTCATAGAGACCCTCTCTAGGGCTCCCAGGGGGTCCACCTTTGCAGGAGCAGGCAGCCTTCTTTCTCTCCCGGGGTGGTTAGCGGGATCCTCACACCAACAGGCAGAAGGACAATGATTTCTTTCCACCGTCCCGGGCTGTCCCAGCGAGAGCTGATATGGAGGTAGGCAGTCTGTCAGGTGCTGATCTGTGCGGCGGGAGAGCACCCAGCTCACGCTGGCTCAGGCCTCTCCCACCAGTAGGCCAGTGGCCGGAGGACACCGGGGAGGCTCACAGGGACTCGAAGGCCATCTTGGGCGGGGGACTGTGCCTCATCCAACCCCTCTGTCCCCTACTTGCAGGGGCTTTGGTACCCAGGCCTCCTAACGCTGCCCTCCAATGACGTGGCTTATTGTTGCCCGGCAGGGCTGTCCAGCCAGCCCTGACTCACAGCGATCCCGTGGTCATGCACAATGGAAGGAAACACCGCCCGGCCCTGTGCCATCCCTGCCCTCATCGCCACGTGGAGCCCGCTGTGGTAGCCAGGGTACAGTCCACCTCGTCAGGGTCTTCGGCTTCCTCTCTTTTTCTTTTCGATGCTCGTCCACTCCCCCAGCCATGCCGTCCTTGCCCGTGGCCTGGTCTCTCCGGAGAGCACGTCCCAAAGGCACTTGGTTTCTGAGGAGCAGCCTGGCTGTGCTTCTTCCGAGACAGATGTGTGTGTGTGTGTGATCTCCTGGCGGCCCACGCAGGGCCCGCATTCCTCACCAACACCCCACTTCAAGGCAGCAGGTCTTTGTCCAGCTTCCACACGCAGCCGAGGCCGCTGAAGACACCATGGCTTGGGCCAGGTGTGAGAAGGCCGGGCGGCCCAAGTGGTTATGAGCTGGGCTGGGATCCGTCAGGTCAGCTACTCAGAGGGAGACAGATGGGGTTTTCCACTCCCGTGAACAGCGGCAGTCTTGGAACCTCACAGGGGCCAGTTCTACCCTGCCCTACATGGGGGAGAGGCGTTGGCATCGCCTTGATGGCAGCGGGTTTGCTTTCTGGGGGCGTGGGGGGTCAAGCAGGCATACCTTAGCCCTCAAAGTGGCATTTGGAAAAGTGGGACGTTGACTGTGCTCATACAGGACCTGGTCACAGAAGGAGGGGCAGCCGGCCATTCAAACAGAGCAAGGGTGGGGGAGGGGGCGCCTGGTTTAAGGTGGGAGAGGGGCTGGGGGTGCGGATGGCCTCCTCTTATCACGCTCCCACCTTTTGTGTGCCGAGCAAACAAAAGAGAAGCCGGACTACGTGCAGAAGAAGGTGCGGAGCATGGGGATCAGAGGCAGGCTTATGAACAGCCTGCGATAGGCAGGGGAAACACCTTGCGTGCTAGGAGGGAGGAGGCCTGGGGGCGCGTGCTGATGAAGCTCCAGGCTGGCAGCCGTCAGCGTGGACCCCGCCTCAGTGGGAGGGAGACCCACATCCTCCCTCTGGGGCCAACGAGCACCAACATGCTCAACAGAGACAAGGCTGAAGATCTCAGGGGTGTCATTGTGCTTGGGCCCGTAAGCAGTGGCCGTGGGGACACACTGCCTGAGCAAGTGCTTTAGAAAACCTCACCAGACAGCCTGTGAGGCCATGCTGACCCTGCACAGCCACCCTCTAGGACAGGGCAGTGCTGCCCCTGCCGCTTGAGGAGACGGCCACTCTGCGCGGGCATGGAAAGCACAGTGACTGGTGGTTTTGAACTTTAGACTTCGGGGTTAGCAGCCCAACGCCTCTCCCAAGGGTCAACAAGTAGAGGGGTCACTTTGCGGGACAGTGCCTGACTGGAGCCATGGCTTTACAGTGGGTTCCGGATCGTGGCCACCCTGGGGGCCGAGGAGCCTGGCCCGTGGGGTTCTAAGCTGCCATGGCTCCGGGAACAGGGTGAGAGTGCAACGGTGGGTGCGGAGTCTGGTGCTTCACCACGGTGCCTCAGGGCTCCCAGCACCCCAAGGCCTTTGTCCAGATGGATTATTTGCCTATGGTTGGTCTACCCTGCACTGTGGGGCTGCCCGCTCCCTCCCTCCCCTCCCCCAACTGTCTCTTCCCCTGTCCCCTTGCCTCTCAGTGACAAGCGTCCACAACTTGGTGCCCTTGTGCCGAGTCCTTCTTTTCCCAAAAGGACAAGATGACCGTCACTTCCCAGGAGACCCGACTCCCTGACACTTTGCTCGGTGGGACACCCCAGGGTCTCTGATTCTGGGGAGGACACGTACTGTGCCCGCCCCCTGGGGATGTACTGGGCAGCGGCCCTCCGAGACCCTTCCAGTCCTGTGGGAGAGACGCCGTATAACGGGTTCACCCTGCGGGCAGCCAACTCTCTGAGCCTCCTCTCCTGCCCAAACCCCAGTCCCGGGTGTCACAGAGGGGAACTGCTCCGCGGCGTGGGTGGGAGGGCAGCTGGCTGCTAACAGAGCCAGCAGGGGCCCGAGCCCGACAGCCATCTGAGAGAGGGCAAGGGTGGCCCGTGGTGTCAGGAGCCCTAGGGAGCAGCAGTCCAGCTCTGTCCTCGAAGGCTGCGGTGGACCAGAACCGACTTGGCGGCAGTGGGTTTGGTTTGGACTTTGAATCTTTTAAGAAGCAACCTGCGTCAGGCTATCCACCTGCGGGCAGCTGGTGGGATGGGACCGCCGCAGTCTCAGTGTCAGTAGCCCAGTGCAGAGACCTGTGCCCCCAGTGCCATAGCCACGGGGCTGCTTCTGGGTGCCGCGGCCGTATATGGGGGTTCTGGGGCGGCCAATCTTCCTGGCAGCAGCCAGCCTGTTTCCCTCCTGTGGAGCGGCTGGTGAGTTTGCACTGCGCCCAGGGGCCCGACACTTCCCCCACGACCTCCCCCAAGGGGCCCCGTGACCCTCCTCCCACCAGTCTCTCCTACAGAGGCTCCTGCAGCCCCAATGCCCGGGCCGCTGACCTTTGCACGTCTTCCCGTCTGGCTGTAGCGTGAATCCCACGGGGCAGCTGCAGCGCACGCCGGTGGCTGTGTCCTTGCACGTCCGGTCGCAGCCTCCGTTGTTGACCGCACAGGTCTCTGGGAAGGGAAGACAAGCGCTGAGCACTGCCCGTCCCCTGGGCCAGGAGGCCTGGGCCCAGCCCCACCGCTCACACTTGCCACCCAAGGGCTCCCCCATCTGTAAAATGGGGCTGCTGGGGGTGGGGTAGAAAATGGACGATAGATGGGAAAAATGCAGATGGACGGGTCACTGCAGCCGGGGTCAGGGCCAGCTCCTTACATTCCTGCCCTGCCCGGACAGAGGCTCCAGGCCTGGCCGAGCAGAGCGTGGGCCGCCATCATCTGCCCTCGGCTTGGGATGGCTGGGGCCCTGGCTGCCCGAGCTGGGGAGGATGGTGCGGCCCTGGCTGCCCGAGACCATCCATCACCTCCACGGGCGCTCAGCCAACATCTGTTCCCACTGAGCGGTGAGCCACAGCATCTGGTTTGCGTCCATTTGAAGCCTGTCTAGTCCCCCCCTCCTTCGTAAATTGAAAGGGGCTGGGAGGGGTTGGGGCCTAGTGCACTGGAGCGGGGGAGGCAGCAGAGCCAGGTCAGGGGCTCTTCCTGCACATCTGGCAGACTTTGATCTGGTGGAGCCTGATGGGGAGGGGAGGGGGGTGGCGGGCGTCAAGTGATCACCTGTGGCCCCTGGTGCAGACTGTGTATCCCTCCCCCCCCTCCAACCAGGCTGCAGTTGGTGCCTGCCCTGGGGCCCTTCCCCACGGCCCCGCTGGGTGCCTGCCAGGGCCTGTTTTTTGGGGGGGCCAGCCTTTCTGCTGCTGGACCTCTTGGGGGAGGCATGTGGAGATGGAATAGAGTGGGGGTACATGAGCGTCTACCCCACTGCCAGACACCCCTCTTTCCCACTAGACCAAACCCCGTTCTCTTGAACTTCAACTTGGAAGGGGGTGTTTCTGAGGGGGTGGAAGTGGGGCTACCTGCTGCAGAGCCCGTCTGCCGCCTCACAGCCAAGAGCCAGCACTGTTGCTGTACGTGACTTTGGGTGATGCCCCCCCCCACCCATGCTCCATGCCATGGCCTCTGTGGAAGCAGGCAGACAGGCCCATCTTCTGAGACCCACTGCGGGTGGGGGTGGGGCAGGGGATCCAGCACACCAGCCTTTCAGCGAGTGGTCGAGGGATTATCCACTGCCCCCTCGAGTCCCCTTGGCCTGGCTCAGAGGTCCACCTGGGCAGGGACAGAGGACCTAGTGAGCCAGGCAAGCATGGGTGGAACTGTGCCTCTTCACTCATCTCCCCTACATTCAAGAGTCTGCTCCTTGGGGTGCCTGGCCCCCATCCCCTGCCTCTAGACTAGGGCCTGCAGAGAGCTGGCCTGCTGCCCCTGCTCAAGGGTGCTCTCATGTTGCACCTGGGTGGAGGGAGAGGGGGGCACCTGGGCCAGGGAGAGGGGCAGGGCCTGAGTACTTGCTCTTCGTCATGGCCGTTTGTGTGGGCAGCAGGGCGTCCGTGGGTTTAGACGCTCAGCCATAGATATTTCCTATTTCCCGTAGGCACCCCTGCACCTGAGGCCTTGTCTCTCAGAGTCTCTGCACGTCCCAGCTCCCTGTTCCCCAATGCGTGTCCTTCAAAGCCCACCCAGAGGAACCCCCGAGGGCCCTGTGTCAGCACAGGCAGTGGTCAGGGCAGCCCTGCTGGGCAGGGGTGGGTCTGGGGGCGGGTTCTCCTGGAGCCGGCCACCCTCCTCGCTGACCCTGCTTGTGGCCAGTGCAATGAGGCCCAGGCCCTCCTCCCTTGTGCTGGAGCAGCAGCTGTTCAGTAAACGCTCCTGCTGGGCCCTCTCCTGGGCATGTCCCAGGTGCTGTCGGATCCTGGCATGCCCTGGAGTGCTGTCCAATGGGGCGCCCTCTCTGGAAGTCGGCAGAGAATGGGTTGGTTTTCCAGGAATGGGGAGTTAAGGCTTGCCCCTCAGTAGTGGGGGCGGGCTGACCCCGAGGCATCTCCGTGGGGAGGAGTTGAGGGCTGGGTTCCTGAGAAAGGATCTCAGGAGCCCCTCCACTTCTGAAGGGGCTGGGTGGTCCTTGGAACTCATTCATCAGAGTGGAAGGGGCTTTGGGGGTCCCCAGCCCCACCTATCCCCAGGGCAGACCGAAGTTGAAAAGTGGGGTCTAAATGGCTCTCTGCATATCCCCCCAGTGTAAGGAGCCTGAGCTTCAGTTTGAACACAGGACCCTGGGGCTCCTGGAAGGGCCCGAGATGCCCACAGGCCTTTCCCATACCTCACTTGGCACTTCCCCCTCCCCTCCCCTGCTGTCCCCAGCCGTCAGCAGCCCTGGGAGCCCCCACTCTTGGTGCTCCCCTCTTCTGACAGGCCTGTCAGTGCCTGACTTACAGGTTACAGAGCGGGACAGCGCAACCAGCCATGCCCACCAGGCTCCCTTGGGTGAGGGCACTCGGCAGCTTCCAGCCAGCCCAACTCTGGCCCATGCCACTTTTAGGGGTCTGCTGGCCAGAGCCCAGGGGCCTGCTGGAGCCTTGGGCTCAGCCCTCACTTTCTTCTTCCTCGTCTGGCTCCTCCCAGAGCTCCCCATCTCGGCAAGCGCCACCCCTCTGCTAAGGTCGAATCCCAGGAGTTCCCGCTGCTCCTTTGCCCCAGCAGCGCCCGGGCCCTGGCCCTGGCCCCAAGGTCCATCTTCTGATGCCACTCTGCTCTGCTACGGGTCCCTCCTAGTCCAGGGCACCTCCGCTACGGGACCCTGCACCTCTGTGGGTGCCTCCTCTGGACCAGACCATTGATCTGGGTGGCCAGGGCACTTGTTCCCAACTGGAAATTAGGCTGAAGCACAGCCTACAATGGCACCCGCCACCCAGGGTCACACAACCAGCCAGCAGCCCTGTTCACCAAGCTCTTCCTTGGTCCTGGGGTCCGGAGTAGGGTGAGTTTGCCCTCAGCACCCCTCCTGCCCACCGGCCCTCCCTTGTCCTATGTGGACCCTCATCGGTGACTCACGGCTGCTAAGAGTCAGTGCTGACTACAGCGCCCCCCGTGGGGTTCCCAGACTGTTGTCAGGGGTTGGAAGTGCAGTCTTTCTCCTGCGACCATGGGTGCTGTGGCCCGTAACTCCCACGCCTCTGGGCTCCTTCCTCTGTGACAAGAACAGCTCTCGCCACGGAAGATTGGCTGTGACTGGGCACGGGGGAGGGGCCTGGGCTGATTCTTGCTGGTGGCCCGGGGAATAGCTCAGGCCTGGGGCAGCAGTGCCAGCCCCTACACACAGCCTCCAGGGGGGCTCTTGTGGGGACAACACGGGGAGGGGACAGAGGCAGGGGGATGCTGACACCCAAGGTGCCAGCCCGGGAGGGGTGTGGCACCAAGGGAGCCCAGACTGCAGGTCCTGAAGGCCTCTGGGAGGGAGGCCCCCTTTCCTAGGCATGACCATCAGCATGACCAGATGCAGGCCGGGCAGCCCCGGTGCCCAGTAGCCTTAGGTCCAGAGTTCTGTGCCTGACTTTGCCAGGGCCAGATAGACATGGGGAGGGGAGGGGAGGTGAGAGAAGGAGCCAGAGACGGGCCCCTCTGGGCTCCAGACCCAGGACAGGACCTGCCATGCTAACTCTCAGGGAAGCCTCTTTTGAGGAGCCGCACCGCACCCTGGAGCTCACGCCAGGGGAGCAATGCTCTAAGGCCAAGCAGGAGCGCTGACCAGCCACCAGCAGGTCCTGCCTCCAAGTCTCACCAGGGAGCCGCACCCAACAGAGTCCCAGTGGGGGTTGGGCCTCCCTTGGTTTCCAGCCCCCGCTGGAGAGTGTGAGGGCACAGTGGACAGGCTGAGAGGGGACCCTGGGCAGGGTGACTGAGCCAGAGCCACCTTGGTCGCAGGGCCAGGCCTGTTTGGTTTTTTAAAAAACATCCAGGCAAAAGTCTGCACTGCGAAGTCGGGGGCCGGAGGACGCCTCCGGTGTGGCCACCTTGGACAGTCAGTACCACGACTCCACACCCAGGGAGTGCCGGCAGGGCCGGCCTGACTAGCAAAACCAGCCCCTTCCTGCCCGAGCAGCATTCCCACAGACCCCCCCATGAGCCTTCCTGAGAACCTCTGAGGGGGACTTTCCTATCAGAGGTCTTCACTCCACCACGGTGGCTGCAGCAACCGCCTCAAATACGACAGGGTCCCTGACGGTGGCCCAGGGCAGCTGTGTAGACCTGACCACACCCAACAGAGGAGCCACCCGAGCCCACCTCCTGGCCCGTGGCTGCTGCCAGGTAGACACCAGGTGCCTGTGGAGTGAGCTGAGCACCGGGAACAGAAGTGGAAGAGGGGCCCCCGAGGCACAGAGCCAGCAAAGGGCAGGCCGAGGGGGCCGTGCTACCCTGAATGCCTGCCTGTTCCTCCTCAGACACAGTGAAACGAAGTCCCAGCCAGCCCCACCCATCGCGCAGAGTCCCCCGGCCAGACGTGTCCTCCAGGCCCTGCCTGGCTCTCACGCCCCCCCCCAGACCCCCCCGCCCACCCGTCCCCCCCCGCCCCCCCCTCGCCCCCCCCCCAGTGAAGGCAGGAGAAGCTGTTGGTCACTCGAGTACCTCACGCCACCAGGGAGAGCCTGGCCTAGTACATGGTGCCTGGCAGGCCTGGGCACACGTTTGTGGCGTGGCTGAGGGGAGCTGGGCAATGTCAAGTGGATGGTAGTACCCCCACCTCCCCCTGGACTACTCACGGGCTCCCAGCATGCAGTAGGTGAAGATGCGGGGGCAGGGATGAGTGGCAGAGGGCATAAGGTTAAGTCTGGATGGGTTCTGGGGGCCCACTCGGGCCAACACCTGAGGGGCCAAGGGGTTGAGAAGAGGGTCAAGGCAGGGCTGGACATGCCCAGGGTCGTGCCTGCCCCAGAAAGGTGGCCGTGGCTGCAGGATGGGGGCTGGGAGATGGGGGAACTGGACCCGCATCCAGAACGAGGTCTCAGGGGATTCCACATGAGGTTCACGTTCAGGAGACATGGAGGCTCTGGGCCTGACCGCAGTGCCGAGTCTCCTAGCCCCCATGAGGGGACAGGACTGTGGAGGCAGCAAGCTGGGGCTCCCTGTCCTCTCAGTCCCCCTGGGCGGTCATGCAGGAATATTCTGCTTCATCAGGGCAGGGGCTGGCTGGGGAGTTGGGGCCTGGTGCACCCCGGGGTCCTGCATGCATGAGGGCAAAGTGTCTACCAGCCTGAGGGCCACAGGCCTTGCAGTGTGTATGGAACTGTCCGACTGATGCCCCTGCAAGGGGGTGGGTGGGCACCGTCCCAGGCCCCCGTCACAATCCCTGAGGCAGGGGGACCAGGAACTGCCCATCCACCTCACAACCCCCAGAGGGAAGGGGCTTACTTACCCAGCTCATCCCGGGGCCAGGGAATAACCCACATAAACCCAAGTGTGTGCCAGAGCTGAGTGGTCCCAGGGACTCATGGACACCTGCCTTTGGGTGTCCACCGTGTGATTCTGGTGGAGCCCACCCCCTCCACTTGGATGGACACAGCGCTATGGACCACCACGGGCCTCCGAGGTCACTCACTGCCCACAGTCCCCCTGTGGCTACAGGACCCTTCTCCACAATCCCACTGTGATCTCCCGGGCTCCTGCCCCCGGGCCTTCCCTGCTGGAACTCCTCCAGGTCTCTCATACACCCCTCCACAGGGACTGGCTAAACGGAGGCTCCCCCGCGCCCCCCGCCCAGCAGATGGGCCACAACAGCCTCGGCAGTCGGCAATAGGGGTGGGATCACGTCCTGAGCCCCCAGCATGGCTCTCCCTCCTGCCCTCATTTCTGAGCTGAGAACATGGCGTGGAGCAGCCTATCCTGTGGCGACTGAGGTACTCTCCCCGCCCCTCCCCCTGAGGGAGGGTCACAGGCACCACTCATGTCTCCAGGGAGGCAGCAAACTCCGAGGGGCCCCCAGTGCCTGATCTGGGACCTTCTCAGGCAGGGCCAGGCACATCCTCCTGTCAGGCTGGGTTCCCGGTGGTGCCAGGGTCTGGTGCCCCAGCTCTGTCCCACTCCCAGGGTGGCCCTGGGTGGGTCACATCCCGCTAGCCTCGGTCTCCTCCCTTTTTCTCTGACAAGCACTGTGCCTGCACCCACAGGCCCTCCCAACACAGAGGCATCATGCTGCCCACATGTCACCACGCTGAGTGTCCATGGGACTGGGCTGAGGACCTCCACCTGAGCCTCCGGCCAGGGGGCGGTCACACCTGGGACCACTGACGGAGGCCTGGAGGAGTCCTGGACTGGGGAGCTGGGCGGCTGCCTCACAGGCTCGTGGGGAAAGCGCTGTGGGGGGACGGGGGGTGCCCCAGAGGAAGGAGGCTTGGGGGAAGGGGCGGGGAAAGCGAGGCATGAGGAGGTGGGAGATGCTGTCTGGGACTCTCACTGTGCCGGGAGTGGCAGTGAGGAGCTAGGGGCGGGGTCTGCCTCCCGTGTCTCCTTCAGAGCAGCCAGCAGCCACAATGGGTGGGCACCCTACAGTGGGCACCATGAACACCGCCACCGCGGCTGAGCCACTTTTGACTGTGGGGCCCTGTGGGAGGGGGCAGTGCCGCTCTGCAGGGGTTCCAAGGATGCAGACCTTGAAGAATCAGACAGCCTCATCTTTCTCCTGTGGAACCACTGGTGGCTTTGAACTGCTGACCTTTTGTAGAGCAGTTGTGATCACGCCCTTAGCAGACAAGCTCAACCGCGGACTTGGAGATAGGTGTTTCCCCTGCATTGTCCAAGAGCCCCCAAGGGCACCACTTCCATAGGAAGTGGGGCTGGGGACTCCAGCAGGCTAGAGGGGTTCTGTGGTGCTCACTCTGAAAGTGGAGCAAGGCCACAAGCCAAGGGGTGTGGGTGGACTCCAGAAGCTGGCCACTGCTTGGAACGTAGCCTCCAGAGGGAACCAGCCCCGCCCGCACCTGGCCTCTTGTCCAGCGGGGCTCTGCGGGTGGACATCGGCCTACAGACTGAGAGAATAACGATGGGCTGTTTGGAGCCCAAGGCCAGCGTGAATTCGCTCCGGCAGCGGCAGAGTGCTTCGCCACCATCTCTCTGAATGCACTCCCAGGAATGGATCGACCTAAAGCCCGGGCGGGGCTGGCAAGGCCCTGGCAGCTCGCTGGGAGGAGTCGGAAGCTCCCAAACTGGCCACAGGGCTTTAGGCCTCTTCAAATATGACTAGAGGCCCCAGGTGGTGCTGCCAGATACACATTGGACGCTAAAGGCAAGGCTGATGGTTCAAACCCCCTAGCTGCTCCTCGGGAGAAAGATGGGGCCGTCTGTTCCTGTACAGATCCACAGCCTCTGAGACCCCTTGTCAGGTCACCACGGGTTGGAATCAACTTGGCATCAGTGGTCCCTGGATGGGGCGAGTGGTTTGCAAGCTCGGCTGCTGACTGAAAGCTTGGAGGCTCAATCTACCCAGCGGGGCGCCCAAGAAAGGCCTGACAATCGACTTCCGAGAAAAGCCCGTCACTGGGCACCTGATGGAGGTCAGGTCCACTCTGACACATGGGGGTCACCTGGAGTGGACGGGCTGGCACGTGTGTGCATGTGGGGGACACACAGGCCGTGTCCTGTGGACAGCAGCTGCCCTGGGGTGGTGGGACGTGGGGGGTTGTGCACAGAGTCCTTTGTGCTTTGCAACACGGCCTGAGCCGCTGGCCCCTCTGCTCTGTAGCCAGGCTGCTGGGGGTTGGGGTGGGAGATGGCTCAGCTCCCACGCGGGAAAGCACCTGCCTGCGTGGACCCACACCACTGGGGCCCCTCGTGGTCCCAGCGGCAGAGTGTGGGTGCACAGAGCAGGCGGGCTCCAGGTGGGGAGGGGAGTGGAGTGGCTCAGATATGAGCGGAGCACCAGGCTTTGCTCTGGGGACCCTGGTCGTTGCTCCCATGGGGCCCGTGGCTGCTGATTCAAAGGCCTGCAGGTCTCGAAGGGATCTGTGACAGGCCCATGGGTGGCGCCAGTGATTTGTGCTTGGCTATGAACAGAAAGGCTGGTGGTATGAATGCGCCCAGCGGCATCATGGGAAAAAGGCCTGGCAGCCTTCTGAAAACTCAGCCATCACACGCACCCTCTGCGCCTGAGGGCGTCCGGGCTGCGGCTGACTATGGGGCAATGGGCTTTCCTGTGCCATCAGGGCACAGGCTGTTTCTGAAACAATCATGTCTCTCTTGGTTGGCCACCTCCAGGTGGAGCTCCTATCCCGAATCCAGAAGCTGGGACCCCAGCTTTGCCTCTCTGAGCTCAGTCAAAAATGTGGTACGGCCCGGGAGAGAATGGGATGGGAAGGTGGCGCCACCCTGGACAGGCGTGGTCCTCGGGGAGAGTGAGGAGATGGATGTGTGCCGTGAGCTGGCCTGGGGCCTCGCACTCACTTCACCCCGCACTCCCTCCTTTCCTGTCCATCCCAGACATGGCACCCCTGACTCGGGAGAGAATTGGCCTCTGGGGACTGGCTCAGAGCAGCACAGGGCTGAGTGGGGCCACCTCCCTCCCTCTGGGGACACAGCCTGGGAGCAGCCGCAGGTTGGCGGTGTGAGATGCTGTTCTTAGAGGTGGCCAGCCCAGGGAAGGAGGGTCTGTGCTTTGAGGGGGCACTTGAAGGGCCTTGGTGGCTGTCCTCAATCTACTCTGGGGCAAGTGTGTGGGAGCCCAGAGCAGGGAGGGGTCTCTGTCTGTGGCAGGGGAGGCTCTAAGAGGTGGGTGGGGCTTGATCCAAGAGGTGGGATGCAGGGAGCTCCTTGGGTCCTCTCCCAGAGAATCCTGGGTACTTTGCCCCCTCTGTCTTCCAGGCTTGGTGGGCTCCCTCCTCTGTCCCCGTTCCTGAACCCACTGCACGCACCGGTTCTGGGCCATCTGCTGCCTCCACCTCAGCTGGGCCCTCTCCTGCTACCCGTGCTTTGCCTGGGAGGGGGCGCCGGCCCAGAGCCCTGGCTGCCTAGGCTGGGCATGGGCACCGCCCACTCCAAGGCTCCCACCGCCCAGGCTCCAGCCACTTTTCCGGAAGTCCCAAGCTTGAGCTCCTCCCTCCCTGGAGGGTTGAGGGCACACCTGCTTGCTGAGACCCCAAAGCCTGTGCCCTGCTCTTTGCAGTCCTTCCCAGACCCACCCAGCTGCATCCACAGGTCAGGCCTGAGCAGAGGACTAGGGGTGTGTCTCTCTGACCTGTACACACACCTGGACAGCAGGTGGTGCTGTTGGCCTGGTGAGCACAGATTTGAGGCAGATGTGCCGCCTCCAATGTGCCTGGCACCCTGGCCCTGGGAGCCCCCGTGGCCCACGGGGCTGGTGACCCCCAGAGCTCTCCACTCTGACCTCCAGGGGCTCCTGGCTGCAACCTGGCTCTGCAGGGTTGTGTGGGCCCTCGGGCAGCCAGCACCCTGAAGGCTGCCTCAGTGTCCTCTTCTGAAGGGGAGGGCTGCACCTTCCCACCCTGCAGCTGCCCAAGTGGCTGCAGGAAGGTCTGAGGGCCCCGGAGGGTGGGAGCTGAGCTCAGGAGGTACTGAGAGCTGGCTTATTGCCCCAGGCCCCCAGGCGAAGGGTCGGCAGGGACATAATCACCGGCTGGGTCAGGCCACGCCATCAACCAGCCTGGTTCCTACTAGAATGAAAGGGACATCGAGGGTGGCGGACTGGTCGGCGGCGGGCCATCATGGCTGGGAGGTGGGGTCAGAAGGGGCTCTCGGTCCCTCTCTGTGTCCTTCACCTGGGCTTGCTAAATGACCAGCGCTGGCCCTCTCCTCTCTGCCGGCGATTAAAGGAGCAGGGTGGAGGACGCCATCTCTGAGACCTGCCCCGTCCCACCAGCTAGCAAGATGTCCTCGTTACAGAGTGCAGCCCGGGGCCCCTGCTCAGCCCTAGTGCCTGGGTTTGTGTCTGATCCCGGGAATCTAACTGCCAATGTGGGGCCAGGAGCTCTCTGGACGGGGGTGTTCACCAGGGCTCTGGGGTCTTTGACACATACACACACACACACACACACACACACACACACACACCCCAATGTGCTCGATTGGGGGGGGTAAGAACTCTCCCAGGGAAAAGAAAAGCGGGGGCACACCTGCAGCGGGCTACACCCCCACTCACACAGGACTTGAGTGAGCACGTGCAGGTGGGCACAGCACACGCCCCCCAGGCTCGCCCTCCGCCCCCGCACACTCCCGGCCCACACGCCCTCCTGCACGCGCGCACACGCAAGTGCAAGGACACACAGGAAGGGAGGAAGAGTTACCCATGAGCAGCTGGCGCTTCCCCCGCTTGTCCACATCAGCTAGTGACGTGGCATTGGACCGAGAGCGCTCAATTGCAGCCTCATGCTTCTCTAGAACACAAGTAAGGGACAAACACGGAGCCCGTGGTTAATGAGGCCCATTCCCGCCGCCGAGACAGCCAGCCTCCGGCGGCCCCGCCAGGGGACTCCTCCCGGAGACTCTGAATGGGGGGTGCTCGGGGCAGGAGGGGGAGGGGGGACACACAGATGGGACACAGAGGAGCAGGCTGAGGTCAGAGCGGCCAGGGTGCGTGCAGGCGCACGGTGGGGGACGGCGGGCTTCAGGCTGGAGAGGCGGGTGCGGGACAAGGAGCAGGCCGCGAGGTCCGGTGATGGCTGCGCCCGGGCAGCAGACACCCTGCCAGGAGGGTGTTTGTCAAACACTCATGCAAAATTAAGAACAAAACACACGGAGGGGGCACACAAGTCAAGGAACCGCGGCAGCAGACGCAGAGAGGTGGGGTGGGGATGTGGGCAGTGCTGGTTGCCTGCTTGTCTACGGGAGGCTCAGCTGGGGCTGCACGGGGGCTCAGGGTGTGATGGGCCGGCAGGAGGGTCATGTCACGGGGGCTGGGGCACAAAGGCACACCAAGAACCATCCCAGGGATGCAGGGGCAAGGGGCGGGGCACATGGCCAGTTGGCCTGGGACCCTTTGCTTGGGCAGATGTGTGGGGGACACTTGTTCCCCATGTGGATCAGGGCCAGATGCAGGGTCTGTCCTCTGGGCCTGGGGTGACACTGGGGCATGGCTGGGGCTCGGGACCCGACTTTAGAAAGCAGAACCCGCCTGGCAGGGACGGTCACATGCAGCAGACGTGAAAAATCCAAAAACGGGGACCCAGAGGGGTGAGTGGGGCGGACGAAGACAAGATGTGTTAGACAGAGGGCTGGCGGGTGTCTGGGGGTGACCGGGAGGGGATGAAGACGAGGGGTGGGGGTGGGGGTGGGGAGGCCTCCAGGCAGGACAGCGGAGGAGGGAGAGGCAGGAGGAGGAGGTTCTAGATGGGATCAGGCTGCAATAGAGACACTGGTCTGAGACCGGGTTTTGCTTTTAATTTTGTTGGTGGTTTGCTCGCTTTGGTTTGGCTTTTGGCTCCAGAAATCACGACCGAATGTCGGGCATCAGACAAGACAGGCAATCAGGTGCCATCACCAGAGAAGCGGGAGGGATGGGATAAAAATGAAATAATAATAATAAACAAAAACAAAACAAAAACCAAAAACAAATGGTCGTCTGAGAGAAGAGACCACACAGGGGAGGCAGGCCCCGGCAGGGGCGGCGGCGGCAGGTGGCGGCAGCAGCAGCAGCAGCAGCCCTGTGTCCCGGGGCGCGGGTGTGACAGGTCAGCCTCCCACCCCCGACCCTGCGCCTGTGCTCCTGCCCGCCACCCCCAGGGAGGCAGGGGACACGCAGGCCAGCTCTGGGTGTCTCGGGCCTGGCCACCACTGCTAGCCCCTCAACCCCTTTCCCGCCACACGAAGGTTCGTTAAGATAGAAGACCCTGGTCTACGGGACAGGCATTTGCCTCTGTGTTTTTAAGCTGCCATGCCCACACTGATGAGGGAAAAGGAGCTGACCCTGGCATCGATTTTGAAATCCCTCTTTTTTCCTTCACCCCAGTTTAACACACGATGACTGGTAGTTGAGTGGGGTAGTGATTGTGGCAGGAAAATTCACAACCATGCAAGCTTCGCCTTGCAGGTACGGATCAGGAGGGCGGGGACTGACCAGACTCAAGGGTCCCGGTCCCAGAGAGGTGGCGGGAGGTGGGGGTGCCCTGGAGAGAATGTGAGCCTGAGTTTGAAACACCCCCCTCCCCCACTCCTGAGCCACACATCACCTCCTTCCCTCGGCTGGGGGGCACTGGGCCTGCTGGGTGCTTTCCATCCAATTCAGGAAAAAAGCTGCCCCCTGGGGACCCCCTTGCTTGGGACGGGCTCACATGGAGGCCCGTGCTTGGGTAGGTCAGGCCCATGGAAACCCGAGTAGAGCTGCCTGGTCTATGTGCCTGGGTCTCCACAGAGCCCCTCTCCTGGGGGTCCCGCCACCACAACATTATGGCGGGGGGGGGGGGGCAAGGGGAGGAGTTCCTTCTCTTGTATTTTGGAGCCTTGGGTGTGGCGGGGTGTTGGCTGACTTTGAGGGCCACGTGGGGAGCGCGTGGAGGGCAGGGCGGGCTGACTCACCGATGCAGGTCCGGCCGTCTGTGTGCAGGGCGTACTTGTGGTGGCAGCCACACGTGGGGCCTGTGTCCGTGTCCTCACAGCTGTGCTGGCAGCCTCCGTTTCCATAGTTGCAGGTCACTAGTCGGGCCGAGGGGGGCGTACGGGTGTGAACAGAACAACAAGCTATTAGCGTGTGTCTGCTGGGGGCTCCTCGTCAAGGCCTCTCCAGGGGTTCTGGTGGATGGGCCAGAGCACATGTCCCTTTATGACAGCCTGTCTCAGTGGGCGCAGAGAGATCAGTGTGTGTGTGTGTGTGTGTGTGTGGTGGGGGCTGCTGAGTTGGGGACACGTCTCCTCTCTATTTGTGTGAGGTTTCCCTTCACAGGGCTGTGTGCAGGACGGCGAAGGTGACACTCACAGTCTACAGCCCGGTGGACCCCTCAAACTTTCTCCGCCTGATCCCAGGCCCGATCTCTTCCAGCACCAGGGCATGCACACACCCTTCAGCCCAAACCCCCAAATCATCACCCTGGACCCAGATCGGTGAGAAAGGGGGCCCCCCCGCTGAAAGCAGAAATGACAGACCGACCCAGGTTTATTCAGATGGACTTAGCGAACACCACGGTCCCTGGTTAGGGAGCAAATGTGCCCAAGGAGACTCAGCGGGCTGGACCTCTCCAGGGGGCCTCTCAGGACCAGCCTCCCATGCTCTGGGGGCTGGGGAGGGGCACCTCCTGTCCAGTGGTGGCCAGGTGTCCACTTGGGAACGGTAACCCTCTGTCCAGAATTCTGTGAACTTCAGAGGGGGCCAGGAGCCCTGGTGTTGTACTGGTTACACACCAGGCTGTGATCGGCAAGGTCAGTAGTTTGAAACCACCAGCCGCTCCGCTCCGTGGGGGGAAGACAGGGCTTTCTCCTTCTGCAAGCCATGTACAGTCTCAGAAACACAGAGGGGAACTTCCACCCTGCCCCATCAGGTCACCATGGGTTGGCATCGACTCGGTGGCGGTGAGAGTCGGGTCAGAGGGGCAGGCATTGGGCACCTGTTACCCATTGTACTGAGAAGGGGGACCCGGAGTGTGGCGAATGTGCCCCAGGAAGGTTCCAAACATCTCAGAGATGATGCTGCCCCTGCGGTTCCCTGGGACAACTCCTTGCACCCCAAGGACAGCAGGGCTCCTGGGGGTGCAGCCCCGAGTGACGGTGGGGCTGGTCAGTCTGATCACACGCAAATGCCACAGCAGGTGAGGCTGCTGTGACGAGGGTGGCTTCACGTCCGGTGACCCAGACCCTGGCCTTAGCAACCTGGGGCTCCGTCCAGAGAAGACCCCAACTTAATTTAGGGGTAATTCAGGGACTGGCCGCATGGCTTCAGGAGACCTAGGCTCCATCTCTGAGTAGGCTCACTGGCTGTGCAGTGATCCTCTCTCGTACCGAAGCAGCTCCTGTCTCTCAGGGAGCCTGGTCTCAAGGGCGGAGAGAGGCCTGAGACCAGGCCGCTGCCTTGGTGACCCTGCGGTGAGCCTGCTTCAGAGGGGCGCAGCAGAGGCCTCTGTCAGAGCCCGCCAGCTGCCCCCAGGCTGTGTCCTGCTTGGTGACCAGGAGGTGAGAGGCGGGCCTGCCTGAGGTGATGCAAGGGGCTGTGCTTGCAGGTCAGGGTCTCCACCAGGAGCCCGGCCTCTCCTGGACGCTGAGGGCCACGCTTACTGTGCTTCTACCCAGAGTCACGTGGGCCCTAAGAGAGACCCATGGGTGTTCATGTCGGGAGCCTTGAAGTGGGTCCTGGGCTCTGGACAGAGAACAGGCTCTGGGGAGAGCTCCTGAGGTCTGGTCAGCCCAGAGAGGCTGGTCCAGCTGGCCCTCCACCACCAGCCCAAGTTGAGGGTTGGGAGGTTGCAGGCTCCCCAGGTTCTATGAAAAGGGCCAAGCTGATGGGACATCACATGGAAGGAAGCCAAGCCAGCGGACTGGGCAGTGCAGTCCCTCCGGGAAGGGTCCAGTGGGCGTCACTGGCTTCTTGGCTCTGGAAGTCGTCCGCGGTGCAAAGCTCAGGCTTTAAGCCCCGTGGGCTCATGGGTGGGCCGGGCTGCGGCTGCTGTAAACCAGCACACATTGCGGCCAAGGCTGAGCTCCTGTGTGACCAGTCAGGGAGTGGGACACAGTCTTGGTGCTCAAAGCCCAGCTCATGTCCCCCTGATGCCACAAGAGCACTGTGGGCAGCTGACCCCAGCGCCGTGCCTGGCCACAGCTGATGCCAGTCCACACACCCGTGCCCGGGTCTCTCTCTGGAGGTGCCACGGGAGGCTGGGGAGCGGGCGTTGCTCTCTTCCGGTCTCCACAGTTAGAGTTGCCAGGTGGTGGAGGCTGCTCTGCAGTGACGGGGCCCGCCTGCTTGGCACCGGGGAAAGCAGGGTCTGACTGGCATTGCAGGGCTGGAGCTGGGCACCCCCTTTGGCCCTGCCTCGGAGGCAGCACCCATGGCTCCCACCTTCCGAGCCCCAGCGCTGCCCCACTGGGCCCCCCACTTTTGTGGGTCGGTCATTTGGCCCCATGGGGTGTCAGGAACAGCTGTCCAGAGCTCAGGTTACCTGGGCGGGTGAAGTATCGGCCCCTTGTGGGGGATGGTGGGAGCTCAAGGGTCTGGGTCTGGGCCTTGGGGACTTTACGAGGAGAGCAGGTTGGGGATGAGGTGGCTCGACATTCAAAGTAGGCTCCCACGACCAAGGGGCCGGCGGCCTTCTCCCCAGCAGCACGTGGCCCAGGTCGGCCGGCCTCCACGCTCCCCACATCAGCACCTCAGCAGACACTGAGCCGGGAGGGAACGGCGCTGTCCATCTTTCCACCTCCGAGCAGGGGTTTGGGGTGAAGTGTTCTCCAGGTGTCTTGCTGTCCAACAGGGAGCAGCCACCCCTTCCTGCCTCCCCATCTCTCAGCATCTCCCTCCCGCCCCCAGCTGTCAGTCGGTCAGAGGGACTAGTCACTAAAGAGCTGGTGGCTACAGGAAGGCTGGACTCCATGAGTGGAGGTGGGAAGAGGACCTGCCACCCCACCCTCCCAGCAGAGTTCACTCCTCCTGGGCCTCCTGGGCCCCTGCCAGGTACTGCCAGGCCCAGCCCTGGCCACACCCCGAGGGGGCTGGGCTGTGAGTTCCCATCTTTATCCCTGAAATGAGTGGGCACAGAGCCAAGAGCGTCCTTCTTTACACCCCCCGTTGCCAGCCCGAGAGCCCGGGGGCGGATACCCCTGTGCCCACGGGAGAGTGTGGGCTCACCAGGCCAGGAGTGCGGTGCAGAAAGCACTGGCCAGGGTCCTCACAGGCCCCACAGTGGGGGTTTCTCAGGGCGCTGTGCCGGGTGGGAAGACCTCCAGCCTGGGCTTCGGGGCCCCACCCCTTGGAGCCCTCCCGGCCTCAGGGAGCCTTCCCTGGCCAGCATCCAGCAGTGAACCTGCCCTCTCGAAGCAGTGGCAGGAGGCGCGAGGGGGCGAAGGGCCGTTTGCCGCCATCTACCTACGTGTGCAGTCTTTCTGGTTTGGGGCAAGGTCAAAGCCGGGCCTGCAGTCGCACGCCACCCCCCCTTTGGGCGTCTCCCGGCAGATGTGGGCACAGCCGTGTTCTTTGTTCATGCAGTTCATGCCCTCTGTGGAGAGACAGAGAGGGGCGGGGGTTGGGATGTAGAAGGGAGCTGGGGTCTCAGCCACACGCCATGCTCTTGGGCTGCTCCCCCACATGCCTGTCCAGCGGGGCCCTGCGTGGGAGACCAAGGACAGGAGGCCCGCGGGGCAGGGAGGGAAGGTCCCTCAGTGAGAGCTGAGTAAGTGACACCTGGGGACCCCCCGAGGAAAGCCCGGCCCTGTGGTGGATGTGGGCACAGTCTGGGCAGGGTGCCACTCTACCAGTGGGTGGGATCAGCCAGGGACTGCACCCTCCTGGTCGCCCCACACTCCAGGCTCCACGTAGCTCTCCCCTCTCCCAGCTTCCAGGCAGAAACCCTTCCCATCATGGTGGGCTCATGATGAGTTAGCGTAGCAGGGGGTGGTGATACTAACAACACAGTCTGGGGGTACCTCCCCTGTCCAGGGCTGCCACCCGTGCCCCAGAAGACCCGGGGCCATTCTGATGTCCCCTGCTCTAACAGTGAGGGCACTGGTCTGTGGGTTCTTTCAAGACAACGTTCAGTCCAGCAGCCCCAAGGGGGCAGGTGAGGTGGTTCCACACCTTGAAGTGATGGATGTGCCGGGCTTCTCAAAGGGTCTCCCAAGGCCCTGAGGAGACCCCCCACCATTGCTGAGAGAGGGGGGAAGTGAGTCTCACGAGCCCTTGGGGAGACCCCTCTCCTCAGAGTGGATAACATGAGCCCCTGGGGGGACTCGGGCAGTGGTCAGGGGTCTGTTGAGTGTCCTGGCCCTGCCCCAGTCTGCTCCCAGCTGTCCATCCACGCCCCTTCCCCACCCCCTTCCCCGAGCTCCTGACAGGTGGAGGGAGGCTGCAGATCATGTGCACGGCCTCTCCGGGAAGGCTGGCCCCCCATGAGCCAGTCTCACCCCTCCTCCACCCCCAGGCTCTCGGACCTCCATGTGGCACCAAATGCCAGGCAGCAGCTGCCATCCCATGCCCGGGGACCCGTGCAAACTCCCATGGTGAGCCCAGGGCTTGAACCGGGGCCTCTGAGGACAAACCCCTGTCCCCTCTCCCTGGAGACCCCTCCGTGTACGGCTGGCCGACAAGTCAGTTTTCCCATGAACTGCTGGGACGCCTGAGGGACACTGGGCTCAGCCCTTTGGCTTGCTCACCTCCCTCAGCAGCCTCACACCCAGGGCTCCCCCACCCCAGCAGACGGCATGTCCCCTCCCTGGCGGCCGGAGCAGCTCAGACCCCCGCCAGGTGACCCCAGCGGATGCTCTCCTGGCGATTTGTGAGATGCTTCCCAAGTTGGTGAGGCCAGGGGTCCAGGAAGAGGACGCAGGCCACCAGTCCACGGCGGGGCTAACAGCAGGGGAGAGGGCAAAGCCGCCTTTGCCAATGGGCCCTACCTCCCACCTCCCACCGGTGGCAGGTGGTGGGGGGCAGGGGGGAGCAAGGAAGCCTGACAGCTCACAGGACTGGCGCCTCAAGGGCATGCTGGCCTCTTGCCTAGCAATCCTACAGGGCCAATCCATGCTAATCATGGCCCCGGGGAACTAGGTCGGGCACCCATCTCCAAATCAAACCACCTTGGCAGCTATGGTAAAGATCAACAAATGGACACATAAAACAATCAGACAAAACAGGTCCCATCTGATCATATCACTCTTACTTAATCTGTCACCCTCATTTTCTCACTGTTCAAATGAACTGCTGGGGTTCCCCTAGGGTGTCCTCAACTCCTCCACCACCCACGGGGAAAAGCACATTGATGACACGGGCCTCCCACCAGGAGCTGCACACCCACAGCCGGGCACCCCCCTCCCCCAACACCAATACCTGCCTCTAATGTTCTGACCTTTAAAAATCACCCGGTTTGCTCCCCAGCCAGGGACCGCCTTTCTTTTGGAGAACCCAGATGTTAGTGAGGATCCCTGGAGGTGTGGTGGTGACATGCTGGGCCACTAACCACAAGGTCGGCAGTTTGAAACCTCCAGCCGCACTGTGGGAGAAAGACGAGGCTTTCTACTCTTGTAGGGTGGCCGTCTCGGAAACCCACAGGGGCAGTTCGTCCTGGCCTATCGGGTCGCTGTGAGTCAGCGTGGGCTCGATGGCAGAGCTTGCTTGGCTCGAGACTTCAGTGGTCCGAGGGAAAGGGGTGTGCGGGCAAAGGCGGAATAACAGGCTGGGCGGCGGGTGGGGGGGCTGTTTTGTAGCACTTGCCAATTCCCATGGTGTAAACGATTCTGGGATACGTGGTCACTGCACTAGCAAGAGCTAGTCAACATTCACCCGTTTCAGGAGGCAGCATATGAGCAAGAACCAATGGTGCTGAAGGAAGAAGTTCAAACTACACTGAAAGCATTAGCCAAAAATCAGGCCCCAGGAGTTGATGGAATGCCAACTGAAAAGTTTCAACAACCCGAAGAAGCACTAGAAGCACTCACCCGTCTATGCCAAGACATTTGGGAGACAGCTACTTTGTCAAATGACTGGAAGAGACCCATGTTTGTACCCAGTCCAAAGAAAGGTGACCCAATAAAATACCCAAATTTAGAGCAATAGCATTGATATCACCTGCAAGGAAAATATTGCTGAAGACCAGCCAACAACAGTTGCACAGTGTCGTGATGAGGACCTGCCAGAGGTTCAGGCCAGATTCAGCAGAGGACAGGGAACAGGGGACATCATTGCTGAGGTCAGATGGCTCTTGGCTGAAACCCTTCATTGTGCTCATGGGAAACCTGAACACGGATCACGAGCAGTTGTGCGAACAGAACAAGGAATCCAGCCTGGTTTAAACGCAGGACACGTGTGCGTCAGGGTTGTGTCCTCTCACCATCCTTAGTCGGTCTGGATGCCGAGCACAGAACCCGACTTCTTTCAGACGTTGGCTTACATGAAGAACGACGTGGCACCAGGATCGGAAGAAGGCTTAGCCTGTGACCTGTGATCTACAGGTGACCCCACCTTGCTTGCTGAAAGGGAGGGGGACCTGAAGCACTTGATGAACCCCGAAGGACTGCAGCCTTCAGTGTGGGTCACAACTCAGTGTAAAGCAAACCACAACCTGCACAACGAGACCCACAGGCAACATCACGAGACGCGCAGGAGACAGGGACGCGGTCAAGGATTTCATCTTGCTTGAATCCGGTCAATGCCCAGGGAAACAGTGGTTAAGAGGTCAAAGGACACATTGCATTGGGTCAATCCGCTGCATAAGATCTCTTCAAAGTGTTGATAAGCAAGGATGTGACTTTTATTCTTATATGAAAAGATCATTTTATTGGGGGCCCTTACAACTCTTGTAACAATCCATACATCAGTTGTGTCGGGCATGTTTGTACAACTGTTGGCATCCTTCTTTTCTAGACATTTACTTTCTATTGAGTCTTTGGTGTCAGCTCCTTCCCCCCTCTACCCTCGTGACCCCTTGAAAAATTATAAATTATTATTATTTTCACATAGCACCCTGACCACTGTCTCCCTTCCCCCGTGGTTTCTGTTGTTCGTCCCCCTGGAATGTGTGTGTGTGTGTGTGTGTGTCCATCATTGCGATCGGTTCCCCCTTCCTTCCCTCCTCTCCCAACTTGCTCCAACCCTTCTGGTATCACTATTCCCATAAAAGCCACATTCTTGTTTATCAACACTTTGAAGACATCTTATGCAGCAGATTGACCTAGCCCCGATCCTGGATTCGTGTGTCATGATGGGTACCTGTGCACACGCTCCGGTCTAACCCGGAGCGATAGGCGATACTGGGGTCGTGACAGTGGGACTGAGGAAGCCTCAAGGAACCAGAGGAGTATTGTGTGTTTAGGATGCGACTTTGAGGAGGGCTGAGGTGGGCCTGACCCATGCCGTGGTGTGTCCAGTGGCCTGGTATGCATGCGACAGCTGGACACTGACTAAGGAAGGCCACAGAAGAACCGATGCGCTTGAATGGTGGTGCTGGACAAGAAGCACCATGGACTTCCCAAAGGAACACGTGCCCTTGTCTGGAAAGAAGTACCGCCAGAAAGCTGCTCAGAGGCAAGCCTTTGTACAAGACTTTGTCTCTTGTGCTTTGAACTGTTGTCCGGAGAGCCAGGGCAGCCCAAAGGAAGAAGCCTCCTGACCAGATGGATTGACCCAAGAACACCTGTGAGGATGGCACAGGACTGGGCTGGGCTTCGTTCTTCTGTGCCCAGGGTCCCTATGAGTTGGAACCAACTTGGTGGGTGTAGTGGTTGAACCCCGGAAGGCCAGCCGTTCAAAACCACCAGCCGGTCTTTGGGGAGAAAGACTGGGCTTGCTGTTCCCAGGAAGAGCTACAGTCTCTGGAACCACAGAGCCCTCCAGGGTTGCTACAAGTCAGGACTGCCTGGATGGCGGTGAGTTGGGTCTTTAACAACACATCGCTCTGGACAAGCTCCCTGTGAGACGGACAGTACTGGTGAGCCGGGTCGAGTCAGCCCTGTGGACCCCTGTCTTAGAAGGGCCGTCATCAAATGTGGGGATGAGTCTGACCTTACTGGTTGTGCATCTTGGGGGAAATAACAGCCCTTCTCTGAGCCTCATCGATCCCAGCGAACGATGACCTGTCTTGCCATGCAGGTGGGTGCATTAACGGAGGCCCCAGGCAGGACAGTGCCAGGTGCCACTGCTTCGGTTCTGACTCACAGTGACTCTGTACACACCGCCTGGTCCCACGCCATCCTCACTGCCATGGTTCAGCCCCATGAGACAGCCACTGCGTCCCTCCATCTCATCTTGGTGGCCGCCTCTCCACGTTACCCAGCAGCATTCTTTCTGCTGGAACGGGGCTCTCCTGATGACACGCCCAAAGCACATCAGACGTAGTCTCACCACCCTCACCCCTAAGGCCCCTTCGACGTCTCTTTTAAGCCCCTTCCTCCAAGGCAGGTGTGTTGGGTCTTCTGGCAATCTGCGGCATTTTCAGGATTCTCCATCGGTGAATGCACCGATTCTTCTTTGGGCTTCCTGACTCCATGTCTTCTCATAGGCACAGGAGGAGACTGGAAAGGCCATGGCTGGGCTCAGGGGCACCTTAGTCCTCAAAGTGATGCCCTGGCTTTTCAACACTTTGAAGCAGTGCTGGTGCAGCAGAGTGGCCCCCAGCAAATGCCCTTTGATCTCCTGACTGCTGTTTCCATGAGCACTGACCGTGGAACCCAGCAGGGGGGGTGGCAGGTCCTCATTCACTGAGACCAGGTCTTTTCCCAGAGGCTCTGACCTGAGAAGGCAGATGCTCTGGCTGGGTTGGGCAGCGCACTTCAGAGCAGGCTGTCAGGAGAAGGCCACTGGGACATATCTGACCCCTCCTCAGGCCCCCGGGGAGACTCCTGCTCAAGCAAGGGTGTGGCCAGTGGGTGGCCCTGTCCGACATGACTGCTTGGTCTTGTGCCATCCCCGTGCACCACGGGTGCAGCTTTGGGACCCACAGGGTTTTCACCAGGGCACATCACCAGGCCTTTCTTCCTAGGGCAGCTTAGCCTGGCAGGCCCACTACAGCCTGTTCAGCATGGCAGCAGCATGCAGGCCCCTGGGGGCAGATGGGTGGTGGCTGAGGCTGAATGCTTTGGCTGGAATCGAACCTAGGTCTCTCGCATGGAAGTTGAGTCATACCATTGAGTGGCCGCTGCCCCTTGTCCACTCTCAGTGGACACCATTGACAGTGGGGAGGCAGGGGTAAGCACAGCCAGGTGCGGGAAGGGCCTGTGGGCAAGCAGCATGGGTGGACAAGGGGCCTGCATTGGCCATGCCCAGGCACGGAGGCAGAGCTTCTGGGAACCACCGCGGCATCCGTCTGAGGGCTTGAGGCTGAGCCTCTCTGGGTGGGCAGCAGTTGCCTCCAGGGGACCCTCCTTGGTGAGCACGGCCAGCCTGCGCACCTGGGACGGCCCTCTCTGGGGAGCACGGAGCGGGGCCTGGAGGACCAATGACGTCACTCCCTTGCTCATGGAGGGCACCTTCCTCTCTCTGCTTCCTGTTACACCAGCTTCTGCTGACCCCGGTCACTTGGGGGAGGATGGCAGGCCCAGTTTGTCTTTTCTGCATCACAGGTACCCAGCAACTCTGCCCTACAGCCCCTGTCCTGCCCTGTCCCTGTCTTTCTCTCTCTCTCACTGGCCTTCCCCCCTTCTTCCCTTCCCTTCTTTCCGCGCATGGGAGGAAGACGGGGAGGGTGGGGAAGAGAAACGAAGGCTACTCTGTCCGAGGTCACATCAGACCCTCGGAGGGATTTGGGGTGAGGGCTTGTGAGCACGTGGGGGTGGCGCCCCTGGTGGCCAGTGAGATGCAGAAGGGAGGCTGGATGCTAGGCCTGCGGTCAGCTCTGGCCACACAGCCATCCCACGGGACTCTCTTCACCTGGGCATGTCACATAGGTGCCCACCACAGGACCAGGGGTGAGGACTTAGCGTCCCCAGGCTGTAGGGGCCTGAGGACAGCCTCTCACAGGGGAGGTGATGGGTGACAGTGGCTCAGGGCCTGGGGTAGCCCCACTTTCTGGAGCCCCCCTGAGCCTGGGGGATGGCATGAGTGTCCCGCGACCCCTGCTTCTCACTAGGAGGGCGGGTAGAGGTGCAGGGCACTGGAAAGAGGGAGACCGGGCCAGCCTGAGCCACCTGGCCCTGGTCCTGCTGGGACTGGGGCCACAGCAGAGGCCACCTGAGAGGTGAACCCTGGGGCAGGTGAGGTGCTCCGCACAGAGCTCGTCTGAACCCAAGGGGTCCTCGGCATCCTCTTGCAAGGGACCTTAAGGGTTGGGAGACCCCAGGCCACCAGACTCCCGAGGCAGCTGGTTCTCTGTGGCCAGCTCTGGTTTCTTCCCACCGATGCCCACTTGCCCCTCTCAGCTCACACTAACCCAGCCCAGGGCTCGGGGGCTGGTCCTGTCCTCCCATGCCCACCCGGCCCAGCTCCTCGGCGTGACCTGGGAGAGGAAGTGGTGACCCAGTCAGCAGAGGCCCCTGTGGGTTTCTGCTACGGGAGAGAAAGCCAGACTCTGTTTCAGTCCTTCCCAGAAAGCCTGGTCTCCCTTCGGCGCCTGGTGCCGGGCAGCTGGGAGCTAATGGAAGCGCATCCATCCAAATTCAATTACATCTGGCCAGCTCGGCCGGCCAGCAGGGCCCCAGCCTTGGGGGCAGCCACCTGCGGCTCGGTGCTGGCGTCTGCTCCCCTATCTGGCCTCGGTTGTCTTCTCAAGGGGCAGGGTCAGCACCTTAAAAAGATCCTCAAGCAGGGTGGAGTGTGTGTGTGTAGGAAGTGTGTATGTGCGTGTCTCTCTGTGCGGATAATGAGTGTGTGTCTGTGCATGTGTGTGTGAGGAAGAGCCTGTGTGTCTGTGTGTGGGGGAGCAAGAATGCTTGTGGGAGGATAGTGTGGTGTGTGAGTGTGCAGAGAATGTGTGTGTGCGCAGGAGCGTCGGTCTAAGTGTCTGCATGTGTGTCTGTCTGAGTGAGCGTGTCTGTGTGCATATGGGGAGTGTGTGTGGGGAGGTGTGTGTGAGTGCACGTGTGCGTGCGTGTGTGTGTGCCCCCTCTGAGAAGCCCCTGTCCTGTGATGTTAGGGAGGCATGGCGTTTGAGATTTGGCTCTGAGTGCCCATTTCATATACAGGCTTGACCACAGTGAGGGAGGCCTGCTGGGGGGCCACACAGGGTCCGTGGCCAGGGCCTGGACTCTATCTTCTCTCCTCTGTGTCCCCCCTCCCAAGTGCCCCCTGTGTCCATGACCTTACCCACCCTGGCCTGCTTCTGGTGTGTCCAGAGGGGGCCACGGCCGTAGCCAGCGGTGTGGCTCCTTCATCAAGCAGAGTTCACGGTGGATTCTAAGCAGGGGGTGGTGGTGGGGGGAGTTGTGGGGGGTGGTGGTGGGATTCTGTTTGCACTCAGGACGGGGCCTCTCCCTGCCCTGGCACAAGGAATGGCTCCCAGGGGTCGTTGCTATGGCAATTCCCTCAGCAACAGAATCTCCCACGTCCAGTCCTGTCCTGGGAATGGCTCCCCTCAGACCGGGAGCAGGACTTCTCCTCCCCCACTCACTGCTGGAACGAGATGCGCCCTGGGGGTGGTGTGGGGCTGAGCTCTCCAGCTCCTTGTCCCGCAAACGGCTGCTTCTGTGAGGTTGGGTGAGGGGAGGGGGGTGTGGAGGCACAGGCACAGCTGTGGGTCTGGGCTGGGGCAGAGAGGACCCCGAGGCAGATGTGCGCCTTCCCCTAGCCCACCCACCAATGGTGTGCCAGTTCACGTTTTCCCCATGGCTCCGCACTGTCCCCACTAACAGATGAGCACACCAAGGCTGGGAGAGCTGAGTGCTGGGGTGTGTGTGTGTGGAGGGGGGAGAAGGCTGCCTGCAGGACCCGGCAGAGCAGGACAGAATGACCGCACTGTGGGGAGGAGCCCTGAGGAGGCAGTGGGTTACACACTGGGTTGCTAACCACAAGGTCAGTGGTTTGAAACTACCAGTCGCTCTGTGGAAGCAAGATGAGGCTTTCTACTCTCTAAAGGGTTACAGACTCAGGACCCCACTGGGGCCCCCGCCCCACTCTGCCGCACGGGGTCAGTCTATGGCAGTGAGCTTGGTTTGGGTGGGTTGCAGGGGAGGGCACTCAGCCCAGCTGCCCCCCAGGGCGCATCCGATGGACAGACATGCAGCATGCCTCTTCAGACCTCAGAGTGGACACTGTTGTCCCCACGTGAGGAGACAGAGGGAAGTCCATTGTGTACCCTTCACTAGACTTCCCAGAAACCAGGGAGCAGGTTGGGAGGACAGGCCGGGGGCCTGGACAGATCCTCCTTTGTCTCAGGGCATTCTAGCGTTGATGGGAAATGTCTATGTGGCGTGGAAGGACCCAACTCTGTCCCTCAGACAGCCCATCTTGACTACCCATGCTCTGGGCCCCCGACCCTGGGTGTCAGGCCTCACCCTCTGTCCCAGCTCTGTCCTCAGGCAGGATGCAGCCCTATCTCACCTGGAACCAGAGGCCTAGGAGAGATGGGACCAGAGGGACGCCTTCCCACCTGCACCTGCCCGGGCAGCAGCTTGATCCCAGTGTCTCAAAGCAACGATGTCATTGGCTCATGATTCCTGGACTGGACAGGGGGAGCAGACGCCTGAGGCTGGTCTGTGTGTCATGAAGACTTGCTTCCCAAGAACTTTCCAGAGCTCAACGTGGGCCGATTCCTGCTACAGAAAACCTGCAGGGCTTCCCTTGCCCCCACCCCACCCCTCACTCTCTCAGCATGTCTCCAGGGTCCTCTCAGCTGTCCTGGCCTCCTCCAGGGCCCTAGGTGGAGGCGGACAGGTTGTAGCTGGCTGCACAACCCACCTCGCACCTCACTGCTGGGTGCCACTGCCTCCAGGGAGCCCATCGGGCTGGATCAGGGCCTCGCCTGGACCACTAGTGAATGGTGAATGGCTGGGCCTCTCCCCCGATGGAGGGCTCTTGGAGGGCGCAGGGCCAAAGCCCGAGTCACCTCTCCACACTCTCACCTGCCTCCACCCCAAGCAAATGCTCCACCTGCCTGGACCAGGGGCCTGGTCTTGACCACTCTTTGGGCTCACCTGGGATCCTGGCCAACTGGCTCTCCGCCTGCCTGGCGCCACCTGAATGCCCTAATTACACTCTGGAAGCACCTGTGCAGAGCGGCTCTCCCAGCGCCCCTCATTATGGGTGAGGGTGGGGTTAGCAGAATTGCAGGTCTGGGTTCCCACCACGTGCCGCCCCCCACCACCCCCATGAGTTAAATCCTCCCAGGCAGATTCAGGTCCGGCCGAGTGCCAGCCAGTCAAGGTGTCCCGACTGGACCCCCAGCTATCCATGAGCGTACGTAGCTGCCCAGCTAGGCTTCCTAACCCTGGGCACCTGCAGGCTCTGAGAGAAAGATGCCCATCTCTCAGATCCTGCCAGGGAGCGGGTGGCCGTGCCACCCTGGGCAAACACCCACCTCAGCCTCTGTCCATGGTCGCCCTGCTCCTCACTGCCCCTGCGCATTAGTCACACATCGTAGCCAGTGCCAGGGACAGAGTTCAGTGTGGGCGCCTGCTGGGCCTGGGGGACCTGGCTGCAGGGCTTAACCATCCCTGCTCCAGGACCCTCACCTTCAGTAGGCTGACCTGTCCCACCCCAGACGCCCAGACTCCTGGCCCAGCATGGCCCCGCCCCTTCCTCCAGGAACCCCAGGAGTGTCCACCTGCCTGCCCATCCCATGCTCTGGCCTCGGGGTCCACGCCTCCCTGTGTCTGACTCCCGAGCTGTCCACGCGAGTCACTCATTGACCCTCATAGTGGGTGACCCCAGGTGGGTAGGGCATGGGGGTTGACAGGCTTGTTCAGGCAGGATGGCTGGTGGGCCTGTGGCGGCTGGCACCAGGCTGAGCTCCTGCCTACCTACCTTCTCCCCACCCCACCATCTTCTGGGAGCTCTGTGGAGAGCACCTGGACGAAGGCTCTGGTTTGACCGGACCCAGGCCACTTAGTGGTCAGTGGCAGCCACCAGCCACGCCACCCTGCTGTTGAAACTCAGGGAGTGGCTCTACCTCGTCGATCTGCCCTTCCTCCACAAGACCCTGCTGAGATCCCACGTGGACCGGCCAGTGAGCTAGCTCACTGTCAGATGGACAAAGCTCACCCATGGCTGCTCAGACACAGAGACTGAGCTGGGCGGAGCCCCTCCAGCACAGTCCTCCCCACCGCATCTTGATCTGAGCAGGCACTGGGAACCTCTGACCGTCTGTCCTTGGGGACATGGGGACAGGGGCCTTCAAAGTGGGTCTGTGCAGACACGTGTTAGAGGTGGCCGAGTGAGCAGGGGGGGGGGGTGCGCAATAGGCTCTGCTTCATGTCCTGGCCCCTCCCAAGGTGCGGGGTTTAGACCCCCAGCA
>NW_022103898.1:7076139-7077169 GCF_000313985.2 Echinops telfairi | reverse complement strand
TAGAGGCGTCTGGAGAGAGATTCTCGGCTGCGGGGACCAGACCCCTCTGTCCTAGCTCTGCTGGGGCCAGGAGACCCAGAGGCTGGTACCACACAGCTCACAGCCTGGCCTCTGCGGGCTTACCCAGGTAGGGCCCAGGGACTACATCACGGGGAGCAGTGTGGGGTGTGGGCACTCTGCCACCCCTGTGCCAGGAGACTTCTGCCAGCCTGCAGCCTTTCATGGGGCACGGCCTGGACCAGCTGTCCCCTGAGGAAGGGCCTGCATGTGCGTATGCCCTCAGCCTGGTGGGGCCCATGTTCATTTACCACCGGTATCGGCCCCACGTTGGGGCTCAGCCCTGTCAAGAGAAGACCCTTATCTACAAGGAGAAAGGCCCGTGAGTGGAGATGCAGGAACAGGCACAGGGGAGGGGGGCCCCTGTAGAACACAAAGCAGACAGACCCCCTCCCACCCACTCACCCCCAAGGCAGGCCTACATCTGCCTCTGTGCCAGCGTCTGTCTCTGTGCCAGAGCCCTGGCGAGCTGCAGAGAAGAGGCGCAGGGTGCTCTTAGGGTGCCCGGGGCCGGTAGAGGGACACACTGGACAGTGCATGCAAAGTGAGGGGCCTGGGGAGCCTGGCGAGGCACAGCTGATGGTGGCCATGCCACTGTTCAGTGCCCAAAGGGGGCTCTGAGCCACAGGGGGTGTTGGAGCCCCTGGCCTGGCTGAGGACCGTGGCTAATGCTGAGGGCACGGGGGTCGGGGGGGCACCGGGGAATGTTCAGAGTGGGGAGCAGCGTGGCCACAGCTTCTGTCAGGACAGGGGCAGCTACAGGGCTAATTCAGGGGCAAGATGACCACTGGCCCACGCCTGGCTCCCACCCCTCCATCCGTCCATTTGCTCTTTGGTCTTTAGAGCTGTGGGTTCACATTCTGCCTCTGCTACTTCCTCCCTGTGGACAGACACTTCCCTGCCTCAGTTTCCTTGCCCGCAAGACGAGGGAAGAGACGCGGCAGCACGTGAGCTTGGTGGTGGGCGCAGTGAC
>NW_022103898.1:7073312-7074518 GCF_000313985.2 Echinops telfairi | reverse complement strand
CACAAGCCACTCAGTGGACCAGGACGGCCAGAGCACGCCGAGGTGAGGCCTCTGAATGGCGGTGTTGGTTGAGGATGCTGACCAGACCACGGGCTGCCAGAGGACCAGCTACGTCTGTCTTGAAGAAGGACACCCAGAGTGCTCCTCGGAGGTGAGGATGGACTTTGTGTGTGTTGTCAGGAGGACGTCGTCCCTGGAGTAGGACACCGT
Source organism: Echinops telfairi (assembly GCF_000313985.2). Taxonomy (NCBI): domain Eukaryota; kingdom Metazoa; phylum Chordata; class Mammalia; order Afrosoricida; family Tenrecidae; genus Echinops; species Echinops telfairi. The sequence continues at coordinate 7,074,308 of NW_022103898.1, read as the reverse complement.
GCTTGCTCAAGCCAAGGGTCCAGAAAAACGAGGCAGGCCCTCTCCAAGATGGACCGAGGGCACAGCGGCTGCAGCAACGGGCTCAGCCTAAGGGCCATCGTGAGGACGGCGCAGGACTGGGCACGGTTTGGCCCGTTGTACACAGAGCTGTATAAATCAGGACCGGCTTGATGGGAAGTTGCAACAACAACAACAACAACAGAGATGGCTAGAATCAGAAAAAAATGGGCCCTGTGTGGTGGCGAGGATGTGCAGAAGCTGGAAACCTCGTCTACCACTGGTGGAAAGAACACAAAACGACGCAGCCCTTCTGCAGAAGAGCCCCTTACGAAGGTCAACACCTGGCCCCGCAGCGCCACTCCTACGTATACAGCCCAGACCTGAGAGCAGGGACTCAAAACAGATATCGGGCACCCCAACATTGCCCACCACACGTGTCACCACAGTAGAAACAAGCCCAGGGTCCTCCAGAGGGGCACAGAGGCACAGGCTGTGGTGCCCACGTCCACCCACAGCGGTCTGGGCTCCAGCCATCAAGAGAAGCTCCGAGTCATCCAGGTGAACCTTGGGGATTTCCGGCCGAGGCCGAGAGATGGGACCCAGAGGGTGCACTCTGCACGGCTCCCCTTACCCGGGATGTCTGGGGCAGGCAAATGCTCACAGGCAGAGGGAAGAAGGACCTGTGGTCCCCAGGGGCTGGGGCAGAGGGGGTGGGGGTGCCATTGCTAACGGCTGCTGGGTCTCTGTCTGGGGTGATGACAGGTTTTGGAAAACTTGGCGAGGGGTGCTCCACCCTGTGAATGGTGTTAAAATCATGGCATTGCACACTTCAGAGCAGTTGCCAGCGCAACGGGGTGTCGCATTCACCACAAGAACGTTAGAGCGACCACCACCAGAGGAGCCGCTCGTGGCAGCGCCGGAGCTATGGCACGGAGAAGGCTGAGGAGCCCAGGGGCTCTGCCCCTGACCTCACTCCATTTGTCCGTGCATCAGCCC
>NW_022103898.1:7070151-7072487 GCF_000313985.2 Echinops telfairi | reverse complement strand
GGCCCCCGCCTGGCCTCCGAGGACTCGGAACATCTGGCAGCACCCAGGCGCCTACGCAGCCATGGCTTTCACCAGCCAGGTCTGAACAGCAGGGGGGCTCCCCAGGAGAAACATTCTGATGGGGAGAAGGGACCTTTCTAACCGGCATGCCGGCTACTGGAGAGCTGGCGCGAGGTCCCCATTCTGTAACCCGGTTAAATGGGGGCTCCTGCCTCTACGGCAGATCCAGGGGTCTGCCCACATGGTGCTCTTGTGGGGGCAGGGCACCAGTCAGCGGGTGCCCAGTTCCTCGCGTTCTCTCAGACTCTGCACCCACCTCCAAGCCTCTGCACCTGCCACCCCCGCCCCGCTCAGCTCAGATGTAGCCGGTCCCCATCGAGGTCTTGTCACAGCCCCTCGGTGTCGCTCACCTGTTTCTCCACAACCCACTCAGCACCGAGAAGCAGGCTCCTCCGTGCAAATCCTGCCCAGCCCTCCTCTGCTGCGTGAGCCTGGGTTGGCACTGTCAGTGGGCACTCTGTGGGCAGGAGGAGGCTTGCTCTTATGGCCTATGGACATGGGGTCAGGAGGGACCAGTCCCTGGAGAAGGAGGCCATCTGGGTCCAACACAGGGTCGGCTGAGAGGAAGACCCCCCAGGGAGCCGTGCTGTGTTCTGTTGTCCACGGGTCACTGAGCCAGAGCTGATTGGACGGCACCGAATGACAACAGTGGGACCCCAGGGCGCTGCTGTGGGACCGGCTCGGAGTGGGTGTAGCTTGCCATTACACACCCCACCATCTCCAGGGCCCCAGAGCTGGGGACACCCAGGGGACCGGGCATCCTGCCACAACAGGTCTTGACGGGCCCAGCAGAGCCCCTTTACCAATGAGGCCTGCCCACAGTCGTCTTCCCAGGGGCTGCTGTGTGAGGCCTCCCCACACCCCGAGGTGCAGCTTCCGGCCAGCAGCACTGTGGCTCGCTCCAGTCTGCCCCATCCAGCACCCTCCACCAAACCAGAGAGGTGGGCCCCACGTGGAGGTCACTGGCGGCCCCACTGCGTCCTCCTTTTCCTCTCTGATGAACCTGCCCAGGGCCCACACTCCCTCACAGCCGGCTGCCAGTGTCACTGATCTCAGTCCATCCCCCATCACCCCTCCCCCCTCAAGGCCTTCCTGTCACCACGCTGTCCCCACTCAACAGGGACCACAGGGTGACTGACCCAGAGCCCTGCCTATCCTGCCTGGCAGCTGGGCCTGCTCCTCACAGGAGGCCCCCAGTCCTGGCCCCTCCTCCAGGTCAGGTCAGTGGTGGGGCAGGGGCACTTGGACCTTGTGGGGCTGCCTGGCTCCTACTGCTGTGTCCATCCTGGGTGCCCAGGGCTGCCCATTCCATCCCCTGTCCCCACAGCCAAGCTGCCACACCAGAGAGCACTGTCTTGAGACGCCTAACCTCATGATGACGTGTGTGCTCCCGGATGCCACTGCCCAGCCTGGAAGCCCTGCCCCAGAGCGATCTGGGGTCCTGTCCCCAAGTCCCAGCCAGGCACTGGTCCTGCCCACCCACGTGCCCACTGGCAGTGGGTGCTGGTCCCTCTACCACTCACCCAGCCTCCAGAGGGCGGCTGGCTCCCCCGCACAGGCCCCCGCCCCCTGTGGGCTGGTGACCAGGACCATGCAGAGCGTGCTCACTCGCTCAGCAGGCTTGCAGACCCGCCCACGGGCAGGTGGGCAGGTGCTGGCAGTGCCGCATGCGCGTGTGCACTCACCGTTGGAGCGGTGGATGCAGGTGTGCTGGTTGTCGCTGAGGAAGAAGCCGCCGTGGCACTGGCACTCGTAGCTGCCCATGGCATTGACGCAGATCTGCTGGCAGCCGCCGTTGTTGTCCTGGCACTCGTCCACATCTGGGGGGAGGGGGTGGAAGTCACACCTGGAGCCGGGGGGAGGCAAGCACCCCCAGACTGCGATGGAGGTACTCCCGGGGCGCTCCCCAGAGGTGCTCCCTGGAGATACTCCTGGGAGAACCTCCTTTCCCAAGGGCTCCCCACAGGGATACCCTGCAGGTGTTCCCTGATGGTCCTTCCAAGCGGTCCTCCCAGGGGGTACTCCACAGAGATGTTCCCCACAAACACTCCTGGGAGTGCTCCCTGTAGGTACCCTGGCAGTGCTCCCTGGGGGCACTCCTGGTAGTCCTCCTTGGGGATTGCGTTGGTTTGGGTAGACTAGAGAAACCAACCCACAGGCACTTACATGTGTATAAGAGCTTTATATAAAAGAGCAACTGTATATTGAGGAAACATCCCAGCCTAGTCCAGATCAAGTCCATAAGTCTGATATTAGTCCATGTGTCTGATCCAATC
>NW_022103898.1:7067973-7069414 GCF_000313985.2 Echinops telfairi | reverse complement strand
TCATATCACAGCCTTCTGCCCAGCACCCTAGGGGCTGTGAGGAAGCCCTGAAAAGACCCAAACTCTGGTGCCAATGGCCGGTGTGCAGGGCGACACCCACCCTGACCTGGGTGCTGGTAGAGGGAGCCCCTGGCCGGAAGGAGGCTCTGTGGGGTCTGGCATGACTGAGCAGCATGTTCAAGCACCGAAGCCGCAGTCCACACGCTGCCTGTGTGTCTCACGACAGACAGCCATGCCTGTACTGCCATTGAATAGGGAAATATAAGAAACCACAGAGGCAACGCTGAGCTACGGGCTGTTCTAGCCAATCCCCTTGACGCCCCCTAGACACACACGTTCTGGCCTCAGCCCTTTCACCGTTCTCCTTGACAAAGAGGTACTTTATGACTGGGACCAGAGGATGTTAGAGGTCAAGGGTCACGCCGAGTGGCCAGCATTGAACCTGGGCGGGCCTCGGGCCTGGAACTCGTTAGTGGGGGCCTTATGACCCTTTACCACCCAAGACATGGCCTGCTGCCTGTGAGGCCGGCCTCCGGGTGGGTCGTCTTTATCCGGTGAGCTCAAATGTCAGCTGCAGGGCAGCGGGATGGGACACGGAGCAGGGCCGGTCAGCGCCAGCTGGCGTGGGAGAGGTGGCCCTGGCTGAGAGGAGCCCTTTCCCCAAACCACGAGCCCGAGAACCTGGGCCAGGGCGGGTTCCTAAGCACGGGGAGGCCTCAGGCTACGCCGCCCTGGCGAGGCAGCTGCTCTCCACACCCCAGCAGAGACGCTTCACCAGTGGGCCCATCGGTGGGGTCCGTGGGCTCAGGGACACTGTGCCAGCCCTGCTAAGGCCGCCACAAAGCGGCCGTGGCTTGAGCCTGGTGGCCGCCCTCGCTGTCCTCACAGGGACACTGTGCGTCCGCGGCAGTTTCCGGAAGAGCTCACGGAAGTGCAGAGGAGTGTCTTCGGCCCTCCTGCCCAGCGGCCGGTGGATGGACGAGTGATGCTCTCAGGCAGACTCATGATGCCCAACCAGAGCCCCAGGCCTGCACGGGGTCTGTGGACTCAGATGCCAACACCGAGCCAAAGGCAGCTTATCACGTGTGACAGCAAGCAGGACCCGGTGTCCCTGTACCACAGAGTCCTGCCGAGGTCCCCACAGCCTGGCATACAGTGGGGACCTGTTGCTGGGACCCCTGGCAAGTCCCTGTCTGAGTCTTCTCCCTCTACTTTCGAGTCTTTGCTCTGCACGGGATCTGCCTCAGCCCCAAGGAAACCCCAGTGACCGTCGGATCAATCTCAGTTCCAGAAGCTCCCGTGGCTCAGAGAACTGAGATCCAGAGGGTTTTCAATGGCTGACATTCCAGATCGCCCAAACTTTCTCCAACGCACCTCTGAGGGGGTGCAAACCTCCACTCGGCTAGTTAGCAGCTGAGCAAGCAAGCCTTTCACACACCCA
>NW_022103898.1:7057767-7067706 GCF_000313985.2 Echinops telfairi | reverse complement strand
GGGGGGGGCATCATGCAGGACCGGGGGTGTGTCTAGTTCTGTTGTACATCTGGTCGCTGTGAGGGCACCGGACAACAGGAGTTTTCCTGTGCAGCCCCCGGCAGGGTGACACTGCTAAGACAGGCACAGACGCTTGAATGGGGAACCCCTGCGGCAGCAGTGCCTGCCAGGGACACGCTCCCCAGGGCTGGCCAGGCCCACCTTCTCACCTAACAGGCAGCCAGAACTGTCTGGGCGCCTGACATAAACCATCTCCCCACGCTGGACGGCCTGGCGGGGCGCTGGGCCTGGGACGGGCTGTTTACACCGGCAGCAACAGTGATCACCGACGCTGAAGAATTACGTGGAAACAAACAGAGGCCCTGTAAACACGGCTGTCTTTCCCCACTCCAGGAGGATAAAACTCCAAGACTGAGCAGGCGGGAAGCGGGGACCACCCTTGTTCCCACTCTCCATTGGCAAGGCACCGCGCTTCAAGCACAGGTCCCCCCGATGGGGCGGGGCAGGCAGCTGTCACATCCCTTGATACCCTACGGCCCTCTCCAGCTGCTTGGACCCCTGGGTCCCCCATGGGGCAGCCCGTCCCACAGCACCCAGGGAGGTCTGAAGGAAGACCAATCGGAGCAGTTGGGGTCTGTGGGCTGCTGGCCCACAGGCCCAGAACAGCCTGGGCTTGCTGGGAGGCCCTTGCTGGTAGGCTAGGAGTAACTTGGCTCTTCACCTTCCCCAGGGTGTGCTCAAGATACCGAGCTCCTTCTGAGAGAGCCCACCTGGGGAGCCAAGTGCTGGAGTCCTGCCCCTGCCCTGCCCAGTTGGCAGCCCCTGATGGGGAGCCCAGCCTGGTCCATAGAAAAGGCTGCAGGCATGTTCCCCACCCCCCTTCTGGAGATGCCCTGGGGCTGACTGTCCCAGGCACTTGTGGGCTTGTGTGATGCCTCCTGGAGCCCCAGGTGAGCCTTGAGGCTGGCTGGGTGGGAGGGGCTGGTGCCTTGTCACATGCTGTACATAGGAGCCACTTACTGCCCGACTGCCCGCCTGGCCGGGCCAGGTGCTCTCTCAGCCCGCACTCACCACCTGAGGAAACTGGGGGCCGTGGAGGGGCAGGGGCTTGCCCAGGGCAGTGAAACAGGCCGAAGGAGAACATGAACTCGAGTGGGTGGTGGGGAAGTCTGAAGCTCAGCCTCTCCCTCCTTCAGGATTCTGCCGATCTGAACGAGGCACCCGGCACCCGGGCAACCTCCCTGAGCAGGCCTTCCAGTGGAGCCTGGGCCCATGTTCCAGCCCTGGCCGCTGACAGCCGCTCTGCGGGGTGGACAGCGGAGGGTGCACCCCCAGCCCCAAGCAGAGGGGCGGGGAAAGGGTGGCTGCTGAGGTGTGAGCAGGATGAACTGGAGGCCACAGCTCGGGTTGGCACCTGCCTGGGCTGGGGAGCTCACTACCACCACGAGGTGGGCGGGCCACGCAGCACAGCGCCCGCCAGCCACTCCAGGCCAGCGACATTCTTGCTGTCCTCCACATGCCCCTGCGTGCCCATGCTGCCCGCTCCTGCCTGGCACCAGTACCATAAGAGGACTGAGCTTGAGCTAGGCATGGCTTTGGGAGGAGGCTACCTGCAGAGGTGCGGTAGGTGCTGGGCCCAGAGGAGGGGAGGTCTTGGGCTGGAGACTCTGATACTATGGTGGGAGGGGAGTCCCTGCAGTGGCCAGTGAGGGGTTTAGTTCCCGGGGTCAAGCTAAGGTGAGCAGGACACCAGGGTGTGGAGTGATTGGCCAAGATGGAATGTTCTGGGCCCCTTACATGCCCTACAGGGAGACGGGGCCAGACCCTCCTATGTGACGTGGCCCCGACCCGTTCCGGCTCCTGCAGGGATCCTCTCCCTGAACTCCTGCCAGGGCTGCTGGCTGAGGGGATAGTGCCCAGAGGGGACAGTGAACATTCTGCCAGGCCAGGGTCACCAAGGGGCCACCCAGGCTGTGGGCTGAGGCTGGCTCTACTCGACCCCTGGGTGCTCAGGTAGGTGGTCCCGCCCCGGGGCCTGCCTCACCCTCGGTCCTTTATCTGCATTAGAGGCCACAGCTGGCCGTTCCCTGGGGCAGGATGCTTACACCGTGGGGATGGAGCTGCACAGCAGGTGAGATCTGGGGATTCTGCTACTTCCCTCGGAGGCTCCTCTCAGGAAACCCTCTGAATTGGCAACAGAACAACAGGGGGCGCTGCCTGGAGAGAGGGCCTTGAAGGTGCCAGCTCCATGAGGGCCAGTGGGAGCCCGAGCTGCCTGGCACCCTGTGGACTGCCCCAGCCTGTCGCTTGCAGGGCCCACAGCCTTGTGATGGCCACCAGGACAGATGGACCACCTACTTCCACCCTCACTGAGTGGCAGCCGAGTGCTGGGGCAGAGGCTGAGCCAGGGCTGGACGCTGCCCTGCGCTCCTTGGCTAGCGGGGCTGGGAGGCTCTAGGATACCGGCCATTTGTTGGCAGTCTGGGGCAGCAGAAACAGAGATGGCCCTCCGCAGGCCTCACCGGAGGCACAGATACCACCACCCTGGGAGGAGAGGGACAGGGCCCCCCAAGAAGCCTGAACACTGGAGTGGAGAGAGGGGCAGGCCTATGCCCCCCAGGACAAGAGCCCCCATCCCCACCTCTGAGTAATCACTGCCCGGGAACAGGGCAGGGCAGGCTCACGCCAGAGGGCCTCACTTCCTCATGGACACTCAGCGGTACCCCTTGGGGTCCCAGCTCTGGTGCCCCCCTCAGTGGTTCAGGTTGACCCAAGAGCGGGCAGGTGGGTCCCCTCTCATATGTGCCTAGGTGGCGGTGGAGTTGGCACCACTGTTCCCAGTAAGCAGGGTTTCTGGGCCAATGCTGGCTGGCAGGAAGAAGTTTCCGGAAGGCCTTGGCAGGCAGGGCGGCAGCCGGCCTGTGAGGTTTGCTTCTTGGCTCAAGGTGCTGGTGTTTGTTTTCATTAATAGCTAGTGAGCTGTCCTCCTTTGGATGGGAGTCCACGATCGCAGTTATTTATAACAGTGAGCACGGACTTCTGGGTCCAGCCTTGGGCACCGCGGACTCTGGTGGCCCTCTGACAACCGAAACAGAGTCTCCATGGCTGCCAAGAGCCACTGTGTGCCAGCCTGCGCCACAGCCCGGCGACACGGTGCCCGCTGAGCCCGGGAGCAGCCCGGCTCCGCCTCCCCGCCCCCACTGGCTCCTTGTAGAAGGGGCCGAGGAAGAAAAGGCTTTTGGCCATTGGGCGGCTCTTGCAAGATTGCATTTGATGAGTTAAGTGTAAATAGATGAGAACCAGATGGGTTTGATTTTGGGTAAATCCACCCAGGGAGGCGAGTGCTGGCGCTTGGGCTCCTCTGATCCAGAGGGGCCGCCACGGGCAGGGGGTCTGGCCAATGTGCTGCAGGACTGGGGTCTCCCTCTGATGCCGGGCCCCTGCAGTGGGGGCCCATGGGGGTGGGGGTGGGGTCAGAGCTCTAAACAGCAAGCCCATAGCACTCGTCCAGTCCCAGGAGGCGCTCAAGTACGGCCAAGGCCTCCTGCCTTCAGCTCAGGTCAGCTGGCCACCCTCACATCAGGCTGTGGTCAGCTCAGGGGCATGGGGCCTGCCCTGCTTCTTCTTCCCCCATCTCCATAACTGTTGAAGCTGAGATTTCATTCAGCTAACCTGCAATTCACCATGTTCAGAGGACGAGTCAGTCCATCCCTGCGCTGGTCATCACGGATCCAGTCCCATCCCCATCTCCTCATCTATGGCGCGCGGCTGCTCCCCACTCCCGGCCAGCTCCTGACATCCACCCATCCACTTCCTATCTCGCGGTTTCATTAGAACAATAGAAAAATGAGGCTGTCTGCTTCCATCAAGAGCCTGGTTCTCAACCTGTGCTTCTCGACCCCTTTGGGGGTCGAACGACCCTTTCACAGGGATCGCCCGATTCATCAGAGTAGCAAAATGACAGTGATGAAGTAGCAACGAAAATAATTTTATGGTGGGGGGGTCGCCACAACATGAGGAGCTAACTGTATGAAAGGGTCGCGGTATGAGGAAGGTTGAGAATCTCTGGCCAAGAGCGACAGTCTCAGAAACCCACAGGAGCGGTTCTACTCCGTCTGATGAGGTTGCTATGGAAACCAACTGGATGGCAATGAGCTTAACGTTGGTTGGGTCCAGCTCCTTTTCCCCATCCTAGGCTGAATGTTTCCAGGGTTTATCCATGTTGTAGCGTGCTATCAGCACTCCAGTGCTTTTTATGGCCAGATAATGTCCCACTACGTGAAGGGTGGGCATTGTGTCCCTCCATCACCTGAAGGGCACGGGACTGTGGCCTCCTCTCGGTTTGCGGCTCACGCTGCCAGAGGCAGTTGTGTACATGTTTCTGTGTGGACACGTGCTTTCAGTTCTCTGGCTGTACACACCGAGGCGTGGGATTGCTGAGTCAGTTTACCTTGATGAGAGCCCGTCAGGTGGCTTCTCACAGGGCTGCACCAGTTTCCATTCCCACCAGGAATGGACAAAGATTCTGATTTCTCTATATTCACGCCAGCACTGGTGATTTTCTACCGAAAGAGAAATTATAACTATTCTAGGGAGGGCGAAGTGGTAACTCATTGCAGTTTCAGTTGTATTTCTCTAATGATTCATGATTGATCTTTCCTGAAAACACATCAGGAGAGACCGACCCTGGAGAAGGACATCGTGTTTGGTAAAGAGGAGGGGCGGTGACAAAGAGGAAGGCCTTGGAGGAGATGGACGGCACAGTGGCTGCCGGAATGGGCTCAGGCAGAGGAACAACTGTGAGGATGGCGCAGGACTGGGCAGTGTGTTGTTCTACTGAACATCAGGTCGCTGTGGATCAGAACTAACTCGATGGCACCTAGCAGCAGCAGCAGCATCAGCAACAACAACAACAACAAATGACTTGCAAAGTTGAATGCATATTCTTTTCATGCCTTTTGGCTATTTGCCCATCTTCTTTGGTGCTATGTCTACTCAAATCCTTTGCCTATGTTTGAATTGGGTTATTTGTCGAGTTGTGAAGAGCTCTTTACTTAGTCTGCGTTCTGGACCCTCATCAGGTATGCTACTAACAAAGATTTCCTCCCATTCAATGCAGCTACCTTTTGAAAGACAGCCCCAGGCAGGCTACACCAGGGCCTCCTTTCAGGTCTGAGACCAGGTTATCTTGGGCTCCCCTTCTCTCTCATCACCTGCCCCATGGTTTTACCTGATGTCTATCTAACAATGCTGCCCAAGCCCCATAGCCCTCCAAACTCAAGTGTCAGTGGCTGATCTGGCCCCTTCATTGGGATGTCCAACCAGCAGACCAACCTAACAAGGCCCAAAGCTGAGCTCTTAAGGCCTCTTCTCAGGAGGTTGGCTTCCCCACCAATCTTCCCTTCTCTCAGCATATGTTGCTTCCACTAGAAATCCCAAAAGCTATTCTGGATGCCTCTTTTCCTACCACTTCCCACATCTAACCTGTTAGTAGATCCAGTCTGCCAACTCTACCTTTAGAAAAGCCCTTAGTACAATTACATCCAAAGTCCAAAGTCTCCACCATCCAGTTGGTTCCGACTCATAGTGACCCTTTAGGACAGGGTAGAACTGTCCCTGTGGGTTTCTGAGATGGTTAACTCTTCATGGGAATAGAATGCCTCATCTTTCTCCCAAAGAGTGACTGGTGGTTTTGAACGGCTGACCTTGTAGTTGGCAGCCAAATGTGTAACTGTTATGCCACCAGCACTCCTATGAAAAGGAGGAAGACCTTCGACAAGATGGATGGACACAGTGGCTGCCTTGAACAGGCAGAAACATAAGAACAGTTGTGGTGACGGCACAGGACCAGGCACTGTTTTGTTTTGTTGTACCTCGGGTTGTTATGAATCAGAATCGACTCAAGGGTCCCTAACAACAACAGTAACAACTGCACGTGGGTTAATGTTAGTTGTGATCACAATCCTTGATCTTCATTAGCAAGTGCTTCAAGGCCTCCTCACCTTTTAGCAAGCAAGGTGGTGTCATCTGTAGATCACAGGTTGTCCATAAGCCTTCCTCCAATCCGGTGCCACATGCTTCCTATAAGCCAGCTTCTCTGACGAGTTGCTCAGTGTACGGATTGAGCAAGTATGGAGAGAGGATATAGCCCTGAGGCACACCTTCCCTGATTTTAAACCAGAAGTAGTTCCGACTTCTGTTCTCACAACTCTTGATCTGCATGAGCACAATGAAGCGTTCTGGAATTCCCACAGGCTAGCCGTAGTCTGTTGTGACCCACATAGTCTAATGCTTTCACATTCGGACTCAAATGACTCCATGCCAATCTTGATGGGGGCAGCTTCACCTCTCTCCCATGGAGCGAGTGGTGGGTTTGAACCACCAACCTTACAGGTAGCAGCCCGACACCTACTCCACAGCCCATCAGGGTTCAGTATAAAATCACCTAGTAAACTTCACCCAGAGTCACTTACTTCTTTATCATTTGAGTGTATGTGTCTTCCCGATTTTAACATCAACTGTCAATATACATGTACATATGCATATGCATGAGATATCTGAGGCCATTCGACACATCCCTAAAGACGCATGATGAGCTTGTCTAGCACCTCATGGCATGGAGGGATCGGGGTGATACTGTTCTGAGGGCAGTCGGGCAATCACATCGGGACAACGTGCCTCACACCACTGTGAGAAGAGACCAAAAAAACCAAGAAAAATGTTTTCCACACCCAAACAAACAGGTCTTTGATGGCTATGGGGTGGGTGGGAAACGGAGGGAGGTAGAGGCTAAAAAGGAACAAAAAGTTCATGGAAAACAGGATGAAAAGAAAAGAAATGAAATTCCACATGAACTTTCGGTATGCCACCCGCACCTTTTTAAGAGTAAATCGCATGTGTCCCGGCCCATTGTCCCTAAGCATTTTGCAGGCGTGTGGTCATCGTTGTGCACGGTGCAGCCATGAACCTCAGGGAATCCTGGACACCCCCTTGCTGCTCATGGGGCCGCTAGGAGTTGGAATCAGCTCAGTGGCCCCTGATGGCCACCCCGACCCCTCGTCTGTGTCTGTGGCCTGAGCCTCGGTTTGAACCACAGAGAAGAGGTGGGGGTGGGAGCTCCTGGCCTGGCTCTCTAGAGACCCTGGCCTTCTCCGATGGGCCAAGAAAGTAGCTCCGGGGAGTGGGAGGAGTGGATACTGGTCAGGGGTCCCCCGGTGGGGAAATGCATGAGTGAAGGCTGGCTAAAGGGAGAGAACTATGTCCTGTGACCCCCCACGCCTGGCTCTCCAGCCTTCACCCTAGTAGGGGTCGTGTGGCGAATGTGGGAGGGGCCCTGCTGACAGTGCGCTCCATCTTTGCCAGCGTCCTCACTGGTCCAACACCGATGGCCCCACGGTACAGACAATCCCCTACCTGGACAGTGTCTGCGATGCAGAGGCAGGCTCTGGCGGCACGGCGGGACCCTTTCTGTTGATCTTTCTCCTTACTGCTGCAGGCTGTGAGCAGGGGAGCAGGCTGTGGGAAGGGGATGGAACCCCAGGGCCTTGAGCCCCTGCCCCATCCAGGCCTTCTTGTCACAGCAGCAGCTTGGTAACCACCCAACAGCCCAGGGGCTCAGAGAGGGTATGTGGCTGCCCACAGCCACCAGCAGCTATGTGATGGGGCCAGATTGGACTGTGAGGCTATCATCAGCCTGCCTCGGCCCTCTGACTACCCAACTGTCACCGTGGTCCTGGCTGGACCTCCGGGGAGGCACCAGAGGGCTTTCGGCATCCTCTGACGGGGATGAGCGTGAGGGCTGGTGGGAAGGGGGAGAGAAACCAAACAACCAACTCAGGCGAGCAGCTCAGGGGCGGGCGAGGCCCCGCAGGACTCGGGGAACAGGCTGGAGGGAAGGCAGGCCCAGCTGGACACGATTAGCTCAGGGCCCCCTAGCAGAGAAATGCCCCTGAATTGGGCAGGGTGGGGGTGGGGAGCTCCTTCTGGTGCCCTGACTGACAGGGCCTCTGGCTAGCCCACCTGGCCAAGGAAAGCGATTGGTAACCCACGCACACGCCCCTACTTCGGGGTAGCCGAGAGTCTTGAACCTTCGTGCCTTCTTCCTGCCCAGCAGAACTCAGTCTTTTCTTCCATCTCCCGACACTGTTGCAGGTCGGTCCCACCCCACAGCAGAGCCCCCCCCCTCCGCCCCCCGCCCGTGGTTATGTGTGGGTGCACGGTGGCAGCCACGGCGGCGCTCCATCTTCTTGAAGTCTCCCTTTTTCTTTTTGGTCGGCCCTCTTCTTTACCACGCACAACAGCCTCCGAGATACGTGTCCCCGCCCTGGCCTCTAAGGGGCATTCTGGGGGCACGGCCTCCAGGACAGGTCTGCTTGTCCCTTTGGTGGCTCAGGGTCTCGTCGGCAGGCCTCACCCACACCACGGTCCTCCTTCGGCCTTCCTTCGTCTCTGTCCAGCTTTCGAGCACATTTGAGGGGACGGAGCACCCCGTGGCTCGGGCCAGGTGCATCTGCATCTCCCTGCCGGGTGAACACATACGGGAGCCTCCGGGTATAGACATGTAAAGCTCTGGTTGTCAGTATACTGGCAGGGTTGCTGTGGGTGCTGTGGGGGTTCCGCCCACTTCCTGGGAGTGCAGAGGTGCCCACTGTGGGCGTGAGGGTCCACCCAGCCAGTGCCTGCCTGCCCCACTGCCCCTGAGGCTTCATAACTAGGCTCACAGTGTTGTGTGTTGCCGCCTGCCTTCCTGCCCCGCTAGGCTCTGGGGTGGTGTCCGGGAAATGGTGTTTATCCTGGGGCTGTCATCCTCCAATCCAGCACCCACAGTCACAGCATCTGGCTAGCGCCTGGGCTTTCTCAGAACTGCCACCCGTCTCCTTAGACACCTTTGCCCCTCTGCACTGCTCACGGGGAGAGGCGGTGCACCACCAGCATAAGCCTGAACTCCACTGCCGACTCAGAGTGACCCTCTTTCACCTGCGGGTCTCCAGGCTGCAGTCTTTATGGAAGCACACTGCTGCCTCAGCTCTCTCCTGAGCAGCACCTGGGGGCTCAAAGCCGTGACCTTTCGGTTAGCAGCCAAGCACTTCAGCACTGTGCCACCAAGGGCAGTGACATACCCACGAATATTAGCCACCGACGGGCCTCAAAGCTCCCGAGAAGCAGCAGGTTGGCAGAGTGCTGTGTCTAAAGACTAGAGCAGGGTGGGACGAAGTTGGGGCAGTGTGAGTGTGTGTGTGCACCAGGTGGAGCAGCTGGATGTGGTGTGGAGCGTGAATCGTGCATGTGCACACGTGTTTGTGGTGGGCTGTGTGCACACACAACGTGTGTGTGCGTGCGTGCGTGTGTGTGTGTGTGTGTGTGGCAGAGCAGCAGGACGGGGCAGCAGTGTGCGGTGTCTGCTGGCCAGCCCCTCAATCCTGCACTCGCAGGTAGAACCCCACCTGGTGTGCAGGCCCAGGGAGCCCTGAGCATTGGGCTCTGATGTCCCACCATCCACTCTGGAGCCCTGTCTCCTCCCAGGTCAGGTCCTGCACCCTCCATGCTTGGCACCTCCCCAAGCCCCCTCCCCGCAGCCATTGCAACCCTCTGGGCACCCCGCCACCCAGCAACATACCCCTAGTAGTCATCACTCACATGACACCAGCCTGGGCATCTCTCCACATGGCAGGGGTGGGGCTGGGGCTCTGTGGTCAGCCATCATGTCTTTCTGTGCCCCAGCGGGTGTGGGCACCTAGGGACACGTGCTGAGGGGAGCCCCTCTGTGGTGCCTGTGAGGGTCTACACAGTGCCCCCTGAGCCCCCACTGGTGCTCACGAGTCCATTCCTACCCTCACCTGGGATTCTTCATCCTCATGCGGAGGGGCCTCCCAGACGCCTGGGGCCTCCAACCTCACGCCATGGCGGCAACCTACAGTGACATCTGTGCTCGGAGGCAGC
>NW_022103898.1:7051222-7057568 GCF_000313985.2 Echinops telfairi | reverse complement strand
GGGCTGGCATGGGGGTGGGGAGTGGGTGGGGAGGGAGGGAGGCTGCCCAGAGGCCAAGCTGGGAGACTGGACAGTCAAGAGAAGGTTCTCCGAGCAGGGAGGCTTGTGTAGAGGGCACAGGGTGCCTGGGACAGGCAGGAGATGCCCCCTGACAGAGCCCAGGAGGTCCCTGCGTGGGGACAATGGTTTGTGGAAATTAAACTAAAGGTTGGCGTGGACACACTTAGTGGCACCGCAGCAGAAAGACCTGGCGATGGGCCCACCAAGGGGGCACTCAGCCCTGACACACACTGTGTGTTGGCTTTGGGAGCCTAGCAGGGTGGCTGGTGGGGGCTGAGTCTCCGGGGCCCGGACGTCCGGCTGAGTAATTGACTTCCCCAGTGGCCTCAGGAGGGCCCCCCTCAGAGGGGCCTTGGAGGACGGCTGGCCCCAAATGACCCCACTGGCGTCTGACCCCCCAGGTGGTCTGCCTGTGGCATCCTCAGCCCGCCCCTAAGGTGACTTCTGGGAGGTTCTTAAGTCCCCAGGCAGCAGCCACTTCCCACTCAGGAGTGCCAGCTGGGCACAGGGCGCCTCTGCCAGCCTATTTCCAGCCGCACGTGGCTGGGACCAGAAGGGCCGGGCTGTGCCCTGGGCTGGCTGAGGTCCACTATAAACACTGGCACTGGGGCATCTGCCCAGACGGTGCCCGGAGTCACCCGGGCTGCTCCAAAGCTGGCAAGGCTGCTGGTGAAGGGTGTGTTGGCCACGGGGACTGGGCTCAGGGACAAGGCCCCTTTCAGGCGCTCGGCCGGCAAAGTGTCTGCGTGGGGTCTATGTTTGGGTGACGGGTGTTTTTAAAGAGCCTTCACAAGACACTTATTTCTGTTTACTTCTCGGCGTTCTGACCAAGCCTTTGGCACATGGACAGCAAACAGGAACAGATGCAGCCCAGGGTCTGAGGCCAGCCTGTCCACTCGGCAGCCCTCTGCCGGGCTGTTGGTGGGCCTGGCGTCCTCCGGCTGGGGGAGGGCGAGTTTCTTCCCACATCTCCAGATCCATACTGTTGTTGGCGGGGGGTGCTGGAGGACACAGGGTGCAGCAGGGACAATGACCCCCTTGGACAGGTCCAGGACCAAGGGACTAGTGGGCTCTGAGCTTGGATTCTGGGAGGCCCCTGGGGGGTACAGGGGCAGACAATCCTGGCAGCTCCGTGCTAGTCAGAGTGGGTCCCCAGACCAGGCAAGTCAGAAGGAGGTATGCTCAGGGGGACTTTCAGAGCCGGGTCCTAAGGACCACATGGGTGTCAGCTGGGTCGGCTAAGAGGACAGGGAAGGGTGGGTGGGGGCAGGCCTTCAGGGACATGCCACCACGCTGGAGGTGGCGGATCCCAGGAGGAGACGGGAGCCAGGGACTGACTTGCAAGGATGAGCGGACCGCTGTCCCCAAGACATGGGTGGGGCAAAGTGCTAGTCACCAGGTGCTGGAGGGAGGAGGGGTGAGGGCGCATGGGCTGGGGGAAGGGGAGGGTTCTTGTGGATTCCTGGGCCATGAGGCCACCTCAGGACACTGTGGGACCAACCAGTCTCTGCCCGCTGTCAACACAACCCCACAAGCCCTAGACGCCAGTGACCCAAACCTGTTGATTTCACACGGAGAAACCGAGGCACAAAGAGGCAGGGAGGGCCTGACTAGCAGTCACCCCCAGCAGCTCACCAGACCCCCGGAGGCCCCTCAGGAAGGTCCCCCCTCCGCAATGACCACCCGTTTAGAAGCTGTTTTTTCTCCATTAGCTCAGCAGCTGCACAACTGGAGGTGGGGTGGCGGGATGTTTGGGGGGAGAACAGGTGCAGGCCTCTCCGGCACCCCAGACCCAGCGTCTGCTCCCCAGCGGCCCCCTTGACCAAGGCCGGGGGAGGGAAGGGAGAGGCTGAACCGAGCGATGGGAAGAAGCTTTGAAAAGCGTGGGTGGGGGACTGCCGAGGACGGCCCACAGTTGATGAGTTGGACAGTGATGTGCTCGGCAGTTCCGCCCTCCAGCGAGGGGAGAGGCACACGGAGCCACTGAAGCACCAAGACAAATAAACAGGCCACCGAGCCTCCACGCTCCCGGGATCAAGGGAGCACCACGCTGTCTCCAGCTGCCGCCAGGAGAAGGACGGCTTCAAAGGGCTGCGTGCAGGCCTTTCATGATGCTGGCCTGGCCCCGGGCGGTGGGGCTGAGTCCCGGCGCTCCCATCGAGCACCTGGGCTGGCCACCAGGGCATATCCTCCCTGAGTGCAGCTGGGCTCCACATGTCCTTCCTTCTCCCATCTCTCCCTGTGTGGCAGCCTCGGGAGTCCCTGCACGTCTATCTCCTCGTCTGACACGGCCAGATCAATGCCTTGGTCCTCTGGTGCTGGGCTGACGGGGGTCTTCCACACACAGAGATTCATGCTCTCACAGTTCAGGGTGGTGGCCTTGGGGGTAGGCTCTCCTTCACTCTGGGAGGGGTCTGAGGGCTCCGGGGGAAGGTTTTTGACTCCTTTTAACATCCGTGGAATCAATATTCCTCTAAGATCTCAGCGTGTGTTGGCGTCTGTGCATCTCTGGGCCTAGGGGGTTCTCACCCCAGGTCCAAAGGACAGGCTCCACGTCTGGCTCTTCCTTCGTGCTGGTGGTCAGGCTCCTCCCCCTCTGCTCTCTTCTCTCTCTGAAGAGCAAGGGTGATGGGGGCTACACTCCGAGACCCCCCCACCACTTACATCAGATCTGGGCTGTGACCAGAGTAAAGGCTGTGTCCCCCGACACGAACCCCCTTCCAACTGAGAGGCTGGTCCCACAGATGATTATATCACGACATACCTGCCAGGCTACATCAGTCCACAACAGCCACACCACCGAGAGTCATGGCCCAGCCAGGCTAACACACGTATGTGGGGAGCACAGCTCAGTCCATGACAACCGGCCTCATTCCCACTTTGTGGAGAAAACCAAAGGCACTGGGACCCCCGTGAAGGAAGGCAAGAGGGAACTCACAAGGAGGGAGCTTCTGGCCTTGGTTTATTGTAAGAGGTGGCAAGTCGGCGCCCTGGTGGCTTAGTGGTAGCGAGTTGGGCTGATAACCACAAGGTCAGCAGTTCAAATCCCCAGGTGCTCCGTGGGAGAAAGATGAGACTTTCTGTTCCCCAAAGAGTCCCAGTCTCAGAAACCCAGAGGGGCCATTCTACTCTGCCCTATAGGGTCACTATGAGTCAGAATCAACTCCATGGCAGTTGAGTTTTGAGGCTGTTGTGTACAGTCTCAACAACAGTAAAAATAAAACAAATTATGTAAAGGAAGCGCTTGGCTTTGCACACTGGGAATAGGTGACGCTGAGATGGTGCACAGCCCTCAGAGAGACAGCTCACTGCCATCAAGTCAATTCTGACCCACCGTGACCCTGCAGGACAGAGCACAATGGCCCCTTTAGATCTCTCAGATTTGTAGTCCTTACAGGAACGGCAAGCCTCATCTTTCTCCCACGGGAGGACAGGTGGGTTTGAACTGCGGATCCTGAGATCAGCAGCCAAACTATAACCCACCCTAGACCCCAAACTAAATCCACTGTAGTTGAGTTGATTCCTATTCGTAGCAACCCTGCAGGGCAGGGAAAACTGCCCCTGTGGGTTTCTGAGACTGTCACTCTTTATGGGCGTGAAAGCCTCATCTTTCTCCCGAGGAGCAGCTGGCAGTCTTGAACAGCTGATTTGGTGGTGAGCAGCCCAGGGGGTAACTGGGCTTCTCCTATAATTCGCACCCACAAGGGCAAATGGTTTACCTCCTGAGTCTGTGCCTGCCTGGGAAATGAGCATTAATACAGACCCACAGATGGGGAGCAGGGATCAGAGAGGCTGAGCAAACTGCTCAGGGTCCCTCAGCGATGGATCCCAGAGTCAGGTCCAGGCAGGCTGGCTCCCTCACCCTGTCCCGTGCTTCTTGGGGGTCAGGGAGCACCTACTCATGTTTCGCTGCTTGTTCCCTGCCCAGGGCTGACAGCGAGCAGGTGCTGTGAGCTTCCTGAATGAACAGACGAGAGCGCATGGGTGGCTCCCCTCACAGCTGTCCGCATCTGCCTTTGAATGTCAGCTCCCCAGACTTCTGAACTTGGACATCCACCTGCCGGGGGGCCACTTCTACTGGGATGGCTGGTCTCAGAGCGAGCCCTGGTCTCCAGACGTGTCCTCCCCCACCTCTCTGCCCTGTCACGGCAGCAGGGACACACCGGCACCTGAGAGTCCCCTCTATCAGTGGGGCCTGTTGGCCTGGATTTCAAAACACATCCTGAATTCAACTTCTTCTTATCATCTCTACCACTGCCACCCTGGTTGGAGCCCCCAATACCTGGGCTCTGGACTCCTGTAGTGGTCTCCCGACTCTCCTCTTTCCAAAGTTAGCCCACCTGGATCCTCGTCACACAGTCTCCACTGAGCAGACGGACAGAGTTTCTAGTTACAGGGCCAACTGACCAAGTCAACCCCTGCTTACCGCATCCACGATTGTTGTCAGCTCATCGAGGATGGAAATCAAACCAAGCATGACCTTGAAACCCCGAAAGGCCTGGTCACACTGACAGACAGGCTCCCCAAGCTCACCTCGCTCGTCCTCACCACAGGCCCTTGCACCAGTCCCCACTCAAACTGGAGAGAAGCCCCCCTCACCCCCTTAGCTCTTCAAGTGGAGACTGCCTCCTCCCCACTGGGGTCTCTTTATGTTGTTCCCTCCCACCATCACCCCAAGCCCAGGGGGGCCCTGTCAAATGGCCTGGACCAACAGGTTTGCTGAGGGTGACCTCTGAGGCTAAATGTCCCAATGCCTGTTCTTCCTTCTTAATCCCTCTGGACCCTGGTTCTGGGAATGCTGCTGCCATGCGGTGAGCTGGCCTCATCAGCCGTGAACGTTCATGACGTCGTCTAGAGGCTGCTGGGAAGGCCCTGGCTGATCGCCAACCTGCAGCCAGGAACACCAGTGAAGACACTTCTAAGAGACACTAGGCCCACCACCACGGCCCCCAGCCACCGAGGCCCCCTGCGGAGCAGAGACAAGCCTCCTGCTGGGCCCTGTCTGGGTCCCTGGAGCAGAAGCCAAGGGTGTTGTGGCTGCTGAGTGGAGTGGTCTCTTCACACAGCGGCAGTGACCAGTGTGCGACCTCCTGCCCACCCACTCGCCCCTGCGACACTTTTGGTTTGTTTCCAGGGTCTTTGTCTGGCCACGGGCAGGGCAGCCAGCCAGCCAGCAGGTGCTTAGCCACCTTTGTTGAGGACACGGGTGTGTGAACCGCAAGGCTTCAGGGCAAGGGGGACATTTGGGGTGGGTCTTGAAGGATGGCTAGGAGGTCACCAGGGGGCAGCTCATGGAGAGCAGGGAGGGGCAGTGGCCCCCACTAGGTTGAGAGAAGGCTGGCTGTTCTGGGGCGCGTGGGCTGAGGTTCTGGCTCCTCGGGATCCCAGGCTCAGGACTGGCAAGAGGCAGCCTGGTGGGCCTCACGCAGCTCACACCCCCTCCGTGAGCCTCGGTTTCCCTGTCTGTAAGAACAGGATGCACTGGCTCAGCCATGGCTGCCCTGGGGTAGAAAGGAGGAGGGCATGTGTGTACCACATCCAGGGCCACTCGCTGCACTGACGGGTACTGGTCGGCTCCACCTGGTGCAAGGCAGGGCACAGAGTCTGCTCACAGCGTCTTCATGGCTGCAGGGAAGTCTGGTCACTGGAGCAGCCCTCCTGTGGAAGGGCCCTGGAGGCAGGAGAAGTCTTCGCGGAGGGAAAACGCACCGAGAAGCCAGCGCCTAGCTTCAGGGGCAGCGTCCTCAGAGCCAGAGGGGACATCTGGGTGAGTGAAAGGACGGCTGTTGAGAAGGAGGGAGCCTCAATACGTGCCGATTAGGGCGGGGGTGGGTCACGGCTGGTTTTAATTTAGGATGAACAACCAAATCTTATTCTATTAGCCTAAGTATCGCTCGTAGGCCCAATTGTGTGGAGTTTGGGATAATATTTTCTCAAGTGGAATGACGGCTATTTCGGAAAACCACCAGGCTGGAAGTCATCATCTGGGGCTGAGCGAAGGTCTCCTCCCAGGTCCCGGTCCCGCGGGTTTTGTTTTCTGCTCCTCTCTGAGAGGTTTCTGCATAAAGACGTCATCTACAGAGCAGGGCAGCCCTAGGAGGACGGAGCTGGCCCCCATCCAGGGCTGCCACAGGCCGGCTACCTCCATGAACACATGACCTGGCTCATGTGAGAGGCGAGGAAAAGTCTCAATTGGTAGTCCTTACAGGAACGGCAAGCCTCATCTTTCTCCCACGGGAGGACAGGTGGGTTTGAACTGCGGATCCTGAGATCAGCAGCCAAACTA